>NC_067139.1:55581318-55909443 GCF_903995435.1 Acomys russatus | reverse complement strand
CCCAGTCTTTTTTTTTTTTTTTTTCTTTTTCAAGACTGGGTTTCTCTGTGTAGCCTTGGCTACACAGTTTATAATTGAGATAATCTCATTAGTTTATTTAAAGCGCTTTTGTAAAGGAGGCTTGATTTCTCTTGTCCTTTCGTACTGGGAGAAATTGTAAATAGATAGAAACCAACCTGGACTAACTTTGTAGACCAGGCTGGCCTCGAACTCACAGTGATCTGCCTGCCTCTGCCTCCCGAGTGCTGGGACTAAAGGCCTGAGCCACCACCTACCGACTTTCTCCCCATTCTTAAGCTTCCCTGCTGGGCAGACATTTACTCAATAAATATGGTCCAATTTCACAAATGGCCTTTCAGAGGAAACCTCCGTAGCAAGTTATGCATCGCAGAGGAAGCTGCTCTGCCTGGGCCCGGACTCCCACCATGCGAGCCTCGTGGCTTTCCTGGCACCTGGAGCCCTATCTTCTACTGGCTAACCAGACAGGGTCATGCAGGTCCATGTTGGGCACTCACATGCTCCAACATCTCTCCGCTCCCCTTTCTTGTGGGCGATGGTCCCAGTTAATGACCAAGCCCCCTCTCCTTTCTTCTAATTCAGTTTAGGTGGGAGGAAGGAGGAGGGACACTCAGGGGACTCCAAGGCATCAGGGCTGTGACCCACTGCCACCCAAGCAGCATCGGCGCACACACACCGGCACTTCCCCCTGCCCGGCGGACGAGCCTGCTGGCTCCAAAACAGGATGGCAAAAATCTAACTCTGGATACTTTACAGCTGGAAAACTTAATTCTTGAATTGTTCAAAATGTTTTGTCTTCAGGAGCAAGTTTGAAAGAAACAGTTAATTGATTTTAAATGAAACAAAACAAAACCCCAAAGCCTTCCCCTGATTCTGTTGATTATCAACCATCATGCCAATATTGGAAAAGAGTTTTTAAAGCATCTATAAAATTGATGTGTGGCTCTCCCATGCAGGTACATTTTTTGCTGTCTGGCTTACAGTTGGAGGTGATTTTCATGTCTCTCCTGGCCACCTTTGGCAGCATCGACACACTTTTGCTTTTGTTTTGATACAAAGTCTCATTCAGGATCCCAGACTGGCCTAGAACTCACTATGTAGCCCAAGCTGACTTCAACTCACAGTATTACCTTCTGCCTCAGCCACCAGAGTGCTGGCATTACAAACATGTACCACCATGTCCACTAAATGCATGTTGAAATCTTCTCTAGAAGATTCCAGAGTTCATGGGCATCTAGTGGGTAGAGGCTGACATGCTGGTAATGACAGTACCTGTGGTACCGTCCCCAACGAAGAACAAATGCTTCCGAAGTGCTGACAGTGCCACCTCTAAACCGCATTGCATTAAGAGAACAGAGTGAGATGTGGCTCTCAGCCAAGAGAATCAGTTGGTTTTGACCCTGAAGGTCTTTCAGACCTTGATCACTGGTTAGTACCAGGTGGCAGCTTAGGCTGGGCAAACAAAAGGCTGAGTGCAAAGAAGCCCAGACTCCTGCCTCACTTCACACTTGTCCTGATGTCCATACTTGACCCTTGGACAAATAATAGATTCCATCTCTCTCTCTCTCTCTCTCTCTCTCTCTCTCTCTCTCTCTCTCTCTCTCTCTCTCTCTCACACACACACACACACACACACACAAAGTCAAGAGAAGAAAGGGGAAATAAGAAAATGGAGAGATAAATAATTTTCTTTTTCTTTCTTTCTTTCTTTTCTTTTCCTTTTTTTAAAGATTATTTGTTTGCTGGGCATGGTGGTGCATGCCTTTAATCCCAGCACTCGGGAGGCAGAGGCTGGCGGATTGCTGTGAGTTCAAGGCCAGCCTGGTCTACAAAGTGAGTCCAGGACAGCTAAGGCTACACAAAGAAACCTGTCTCAAAAAAAAAAAAAAAAGATTATTTATTTATTATGTATACGGTGCTCTGCCTGCATGTATGCCTGCATGTATGCCTGCAGGCCAGAAAAGGGCATCAGATGACATTATAGATGGTTGTGAGCCACCATGTAGTTGCTGGGAATTGAACTCAGCACCTCTGGAAGAGCAGTCAGTGCTCTTAACCTCTGAGCCATCTCTCCAGCCCCATAAATAATTTTCTTTAAGTGACTTAAATACACACACACACACACACACACACACACACACACACACACACACACAGGGAAGTATCACATGTGTGTGCGCCACCATGCCTGGCCATAGATTTTTTTTAAGGCGTGAAAGTAGAAGAGAGACTGGGAAGAGGAAGGGGGACCAGTTGGAAGAGGACAAGAGAGATTGTTGATGAAAATGTGTGAACATGTACACTATATACATATATGAATATGCCATGATGAAACCCATTGTTTTGTGCAAGTATTGGCTGCAAAAAAGGAAAAAACCTACTTCATATATAAAAATGCACTTCAAAAATCCAATGAAAACCAGTTTCAAGAAAATAAGTAAGCAGAAACAGGCAAGTGGAGAAGTAATTTTCCAAATTTGGGTCTTTCCCAGGACTTGTGTTACCATATTTAGTTGTTTGAGGGCTGAGGCAGAAATGTAAGCTTGGTGGTTAAACTGCTCCAGGGTAGCTCCACGGATTATCACTGGCTGCACAGGTGCAATCAAAAACCCGTTTCACTCATAGTTTTGTATTTAGATTGACGATCTTTATCAGTTTGAACAGATGGCTGTTGGCAGGTTTATTTTACTCAGAGAAAGAATCCTTCCCCTAGCACATTTTCTGTGTCCCGCCAGGGAGTGTTTGTATCTTACGAACAGTTTGCATCTGCTTGAGAGGATTTCATGTCAGGGGGCAGAGATTCAAACTGCTTGTTTCATTCCAAAATTATTTCTTCTCCTCAGCCTACAGCTAACATATACACATATGTGAGACTTGTACACTAGTCATAGAGAGAAAAGAGAACCCAAAATGTTAAAATGTAGCCTTTGACGCTGGAGGTATGTTTTTCTTCTACCCACTACAAACACAGTAATCAAATGTGTCCCATCCATCAATCACCCTTCAGATACCAAAGACCGTGACTGCACTATTATTTTATGTGCTCTTAAGAAAAAAAAAATATCTTACTAAAGTGTACAGTGTGATCCCTTGTAAGATGCACTGCAGTTCTGGAGGAGTGTGAGGTTGAGGCAGGGGCTGTGGAGGGGGCCGAGGAGTTAAAGTGCCTGCCATACAGGCATGAGGACTGTGTGAGCACAGCAGCCACCTGTACTGCCAGCACTTTGGTAGAGACAGGAAACCCTGGGACAAGCTAGTGAATGAACTCTTGGTTCAAAGCAGAGAACCTGCTTCAGGAAACAGAGTGAAGAATGATCGAGGTTAGACACCTGACACCATACACATATGCCCACATGTGTATATACACACATACACATACATACACATACACATGCAAAAGAAAAGTGAAGGCATATGTGAATAATGACACACAACGACGCTCATGTCATTAGGCCTGCAGTGGACATCTGACATCTGAGCAGTCACGGGCACCGTTTCCTTTAATTGCTTAAAGGTAGAGTTGGATGAGAAGTTTACTATACCCGTATCCTGGGCCCCATTTTGGGTCCAGTGAACTGGAATCTTTGGCGGGAGTGCCCAGAGATTTGTATTGTTAATCAACATAGTCAGAGAGGATATTTGAGTGATCCGGTGTTATGATTGAGAACAGTGAACCAGCTCCCCACCCTTCCCCGTCCCTTGCCATCAGCAGGGCTCTAACCACAGACCTTTGGTCACAAGCATCTGGAGACGCTAGTCCAGTGTGGTGGCATCAGAATCCAGAATGGGCCGAGAGTGCTGTTTACTGGTTCACACAAACCATCCCTCACTGAGGATCTGGAGTGTGCCAGGCAGCATGCTGTCTACATATGGCCGCATAAGGGACACAATGAAAAATGTGCAAGTCCACACTTCAACTCAGCTCCCAGCGAAGCCACCCACCAGGAGACATGTTCTGGCACTCAGGATTGGATTTACAATCTGGTATCCATGGCTCCAAAGGAAAACACACTTATCTTTATAGCCGAGAGGCACAACTGCATTTAAGTTTTTAAAAAATTAGCTGCGGGAGAATGAAAGGAAGGCTGTTTGGCTTGAAAGGTCTCCCTGAAAAAAAGACCCGAGGCTGGGGTGTGAGCGGGGTGTTCTGTGGAAGACCTTAATTATAGAACTAGTCCAACCAGAAGGAACAGGTTCAGGGACTCCTGGCAAGTACGCGACTCATCTGGTGGGAGCAGACATTGGCTGGTGTGCTACAGAGCCATAACAAGTCCATAGGCTGAAATGTCCCAGGTGCTTTAGGCATGGCGAGAGCTTCGGAGCAGGTAGAAGAGGGTAGGTTAAGCGAGCGTCGTCTGGTTTTTATTATTCTGTTGTATTTTTTTAACCAAGTCTCATAAAGCCTGGGTTGCCTTAAGACTCCCTATTGGTCGAAGATGACCTTGAACTCTTGCCCCTCCTGCCTCTACCTCCTAAATTCTGGGATTATAAACACATGCCACCACACCCAGTTTATGCTGGGCTAGGGAATGGACCCAGGGCTTCCTGCACGGTAGGCAAGCGCTCTACCAGCTGAGCCACATCCCCAACCTGAGAGTTCCTAATTTATTTCATTTTCTTCCTCCCCCCCTTCCCCCACAGCTGACATCCAAGCCCGAACTCAGCAAACACGGTTCTCACGTGTCCACAGTCCTGGTCTAACTAAAAGTCTTGGCAACAAAAGGCTGAGCAGAGAAGCCCCGTGATGATGGTGTTATCTTCACTTCTTCCACGGTGGTGCCATCGGTACAAAGAGCTGATGAGTTAGCCTGGTTAGTGCTTGCTCAAAGCTATCTGTGACAGGCTAGGGTAACCCTCACCTTGTCTCCTTGCAGCACTGAGTGCCTCTCTTACCCCAATATTCTCCCATCAACACACCCTCTCTCTCCCCACTGTTTGACCACAGTCAGGTATAGTCGTGGGGTTATAGAAGAGGTCATGGATTTTTTTCCCACAAAGCTGCTCAAATCAGCTCTGGTTCTTTCTACCATACTGGCACATATCAAACAATGAATTGAAAACTAAATTGAAATAGGACTGATTAGAGTTATCATGGAAGAGGTAAATCTAGAGCCCCCGCCCCCTGGCAAATAGCAGAGGCTAGTTTCTTCTAACAATTATTATTGTTTAATTACATGCATGTATGTGCATCTATGAGTGTGGGTGAAGGAAGAGGCCAGAGGCACTGGGGGACCCCTAAAGTGCAGTGCAAATTTTTTTTTTTTTTTTTTTTGAGACAGGGTTTCTCTGTGTAGCCTTGGCTGTCCTGAACTCACTTTGTAGACCAGGCTGGCCTTGGACTCACAGCGATCCCCTTGCCTCTGCCTCCCAAGTGCTGGGATTAAGGGCGTGCGCCACCACGCCCAGCTGCAGTACAAATTCCTAACTGCTGCGCCATCTCTCTATCCTCTAATTTCTTTCTAAAACAATATCTTTCACGGCCAGGCATGGTGATATGTACTTTTAATACCAACACTCAGGAGTCAGGGGCTGGTGGATCTCAGTGAGTTTGAGCCTAGCCTGGTCTACATAGTGAGTTCTAGGCCAGCCAGAGGTATGTAATGAGACACTATCTTAAATGTTAAAATTTTATTCTTTGATAATTTCATCTATGTATATAATGTATTTTGATCATATTCACCCCTTCCACTCCCCCACTTCATGACTTTTTAACCAGCATTTTAAAAAATTTATTGAGAATGTGATACATGCAAATAATAATTTTTGATCATATACTCCCCTTCTCTAACTCCCTCTAGACCCCACCTCATGGCCTCCTCCCAACTTCATGTGCTGTCTTTCTTTTGCAAATAATCTAGAGTGCAATTAGTTCTGCCCATATACATATGGGTGTCCGGACATCCACCCAAGCACAGTCGAACTACCAGGGATCACATCCCTAAAGAGAGCTCTCTGTCTCTCTGTCTCTCTCTTTCGCTCTCCCGCTCTCTCTCTCTGTCCTAGCAGCCACTGATTGTCAATGGCTCCTCAGCTAGGTGTGGGAGCTCATGACCTCCTCCCCCATTCACCAGAGCATCGTGTTTGAGACTAGGAAGTCATATGGATGGGATATCAGAAATTTTGATACGTAGACATGGGTCCCTAATGGTCCAAAATCCATGGAAACAACTTTGAAACTTAGGGCTCTTTGTTGTGAATCATCGTTCTCTTGAGGTAGGACCTGAAAGGCTGAGGGGAGCTCTAATCTGAGGTGTCCAGTGAATGTGTGGACTCAATCCCATTTAAATTATGGAGCCATTGTCTTGTTTATGCTGCCCAGTCCTCTCTTGAGTTTCTAAGCTCTAATGATCCCCTGACCTCAGTCTTCTGAGTGTCTGAGACTATAGATAAATCACTACACCTACCACTAGACTTGACTTTTGAATCCCAGGAAGCCAGAGGGAGGAGATGGACAGTTCCCCGCTAGCTGCTTGGGATGGTGAATCTTCACTGTCAACTTTTGGTTGTGTTTGTGACTCACCATCTCATGTCAGCATCCCAGCTCTCTGCTTCCCAGAAGACATGATGTGAACTGTGCGATTCCCCATTGTGACAGACAGAACCCTTTCCTCTTTTCAAATTGTCCTGTTGTCCTGTTAGGTCTTTGGTCATAGCCACACAAAATCAGTGCACACTTGAGCCGGATGTGGTGGCACACGCCTTTAATCCCAGTACTTGGGAGGCAGAGGCAGGCGGATCGCTGTGAGTTGGAGGCCAGCCTGGTCTACAAAGCGAGTCCAGGGCAGCCAAGGCTAATATAGAGAGTCCCTGTCTCAACAAACAAACAAACAAACACAAACAAACAAACAAAAACAAAAGAAAACAGTAAACACTCTAGTCCACCCAAGGAGGGCCAGGGCCTCCCTCTTAGATTCTTATAACAAGAGGTACCTGAGAGCCTCTGGCACAGGCACAGCCAAATCCATCTGTCAGTGAGTGGGCGGGAGGGAGGAAAAGAGGTAAGAGAATTGAAATCATAGAGCCAACATCATGTGGCTTCCTTTTTGAACTTTAATAACCCCAAGCTGCCTGCAGGCTCAGAAAACCCAAATGTAATAGTAGGTACAGGGATTTCTCTGGTGCCAGGAAAATGCAGTAAGACATGACTTTTACAAGGTAGGCAATGAATTAGTGCCCTGCAGCCACCAAACAGGCTTTTAACATCTCCAAAGTTGGCGGCCAGATGCCTCAACGCTGGCTTAGAGCCTTCCAGTGTACAACGGATAGGACCACGTACTTGAGGATGAAATCATCTGCCAGGAGAAAGAACAGCAAAGGAGGCTGGGTTTTTATGATTCGGGGGAGGAGAGCAATACGATCTGTATTTTCATTGCTACAACAGGCCCCATTTTAATGGACGCTAGAGGTTTTCCACATGTTAGGCTCGTTTTCTAGAATGTTTTAAAAGGGATCGCATTAGTTGGACCACCTCAGTTACTGAAAGGCCTATCGTGCCCTCATTGGGGAGGGGCTTGTCCTGTGGGGTTATCAAAAAGATCAGAAACTACAGCTTCTCATTTGGATTCTGCTGTTAGGAAGCAGTTTGGGGTGTCTGGTTACACTTTACCCCCAGAAGTTTCAAAGGAAATGCCTGTCATCGAAATTCAAAAATAAATATAAAAATGATGCTGGCAGGGCAAAAAACCAAAGGGATCAGCATTCTGCATCAGTTTCCTGATCATAAAACTGTATAAAAACAACCCACCCATCAGAGAGAGAAAGAGAGAAAAAAAGCACACAACAATAGTTCATATTCTTTCCTAAATGCTTGCCTCATGCCACCCTGAAAGGAGGTGCCATCACGTTTCCTGAGTCGTGAGCTCCAAACACCACATCCCTTTCCTCCCTCTCTCATCCCCACCCATGTGGCATCATTTGCTGAGCTTAGGCTCCAGACCAGCTGGACGCAGGGATAACTGAAGCCTCTTCCTTGCCTTACATCCCGAAGGGGCTTTTTAACAGAGAAGGTTAAATTACAAAGCCACAAAGGAAGAACGTGGAATCTGCCCCAGAATCTACAAAACGATTATAAATGGGTTTGCTTGGTGTCAGGACGTTGTGAAGACTGCAGTGTTTTTCTCCTACCTTGGCTCTATGGCAACATTTGCTCCTGTCTGCAGCGCACTCCCACCCTCTGCAGTGTTGAGGGTAAAACCGAGAACTAGGCAAGGCCTCTGACACTGAGATACTTGCCAAGCCATTTATCAAAACTTTCTTTGTGGAATTTTCAACACACTTTCCTTCGGTTCCTGGTACAAACAAAAGAAACACACAAGCCCACTGATGGACTCAAGAACCGAGTGTTTACTTGACATCTATATGACTTTGACAGTTTAATTCAAACTATATGCATATGTGTGCAAGTATGTGTGCATTGTGTGTGTATATGTATGTGTGTGTGTGCGCGCGCACATACCATGAGTGCATGTAGAGGTCAAAGGACAACTAATGTGAATCAGTTCTTTCCTTCTACTCTGTGGGCCCTGGGGATGAACTCAGGCCACCAGGCTTGGTGGCAGGTGCCGTTACCTTCTGAGCCAGCTTGCTGGCCTCAGTTCTAAGGTTATAAGATAAAAATCCATGAATGATTTAATGAGATGATATATATATATATCTCCATATTCTAGACACACAGTAAGTCTGGATGATAAACAATTCATGCCACTCCGTTTTCTCAACAGCTCAGATGGGGAATGACAGACTTAGATACTTGCCCATCCTTCTTCCTTTTGAAGCGATTCATTCTTTAATCCCATAATCTCTAATACTGACTTGAGTGTTGGACACATGAAAGAAGCAGTACAGCAAACAGGACTGACACAAACTGGAAGACAAAGGGGCTGTGGCAGTCAGCGATTGTTATCAACTGGATTGCATCAAGAGTTACCTAAGAGATGGATGAAGGTATTTCCAGAGAGGGGTTAGCTGAAAGGAGGCATCCTATGAAGAATGTGGGTAGCATCATCCCATGGGCTAGGGGCCCAGACTAAAATCAAAGGAAGCAGAGGAGAAAGCTAGAGGGGGAATGGGGATTCCTCAGTTCCTCTGTTCCCACCACAGTGTGAACCACCACACCCTCTCCACCATAATGGACTGACCCCTGTGAGACTATGAGCTGAACTGAAGCCTCCCTCCCTGCCTGTTGCCTTCTTGGATGTCTTGCTTATAGTGATGAAAAGCTAACTAATAATATACAGAGCTCAGTCTGGCTCTACTCTTCAATTCGCTAGGTGACCTTGGGTAAGTCACATGAGCTCCCTGCCCCCTAGAGCTTCTTGAATGTTATGATAAAGTGATTTAGAGAGAAATGCTTACAATTGTGTGATTATATAAAACAACCAAAATGAAAGTATGTATGGGGGAATCGTCTTTATTCCATTCTAACTTCAGAAAGTCTTCAGATAACAATGTCATTGTCGTCTGCTAAAGGCAGTACTTTGCCTAGAAGCAACACATTTGGTACAGTAATATGTCACAAGAGTTCATCAGAAAATGGAGCACAGCATTCTCATAGTCAGGAAATGCACATGCGAATTGTCCTAGTTTGTTTTCTGTTGCTGTGAGGAAACACCATGGCCAAAAGCAATCCGGGGAGGCAAGGGTCAATTTCATACAGCTTACAGCCCCTCAGGAAGGGATGTCAAGGCAGGATCCTGGAGGCAGGGACTGAAGCAGAGGCTGTGGAAGAATGCTATTTGCTGGCTTGCTCAGCCTGCTTTCTTATACAATCTAGAACTATCTACCCAGGGACGGTGCTGCTCACAGTGGACTAGCACCTCCCACATCTCATTAAGTAAGAAAGTGCCCCCACAGAATTGCCTACAGGCCGATCTGGTGGGAGGAAGCTTTTGTTTTTTCCCAATTGAGCTTCACTCTTCCTGATGACTCTAGCTTGTGTCAAATTGAAGAAAACAACAACAACAACAATAACAACAACAACAACAAACAAGCCAGCACACAAATTGAGGCCAGACATAGCAAACAGTTACTTAAGCAAGAGGTTCAAACAGAGAGATGTTCCTTTAGGAGAAAAATGGAAAACACTGATAAAAAAAAAAAAATGGAGACAGACACTACAAGGGGGATAAAGTTGGACTGAAATATACCATCCTTGCTTAAAAATAAGTACTTGGCTGCAGCGTCAGTGTTATCTGGGCAGCAGCACTGAGTCTCTCCCTGTCTTCTTCCTACAGGCCTGATTCAGCTGTGACACTTCCCTGTTCCTTCAGTGGACCTATTGCCTCGCAAATTTTTCTCCAGTCATAACCTTCTTTTTGTTGTTAAGGGCACAGAGGAGCCTGGTCAGTTTCGTTCGGGATGGAACACACAGTGTCCTGGCTATTGAGGCCAAGTACCACAAGCTCCTGTGCAACCCAGAGCTACACTTCTGACACAAAATTCTGACACTGGTGTTTTATACTTATGTTTACGTGTGTGCAGCTGGGTACATGTTTGTGCATGAACACATGGAGGCCAGAGGACAACCTCGGGTGTCATTCTTCCTCAGGCACCTTGTTTTTTTTGAGACAGGCTCTTTCACTGGCTTGAAGCCTGCCTATTAGGTTGCATTGGCTGGCCAGTAAGCCTTGGGATCCTCCTGTCTCTGCCTCCCATAACCGTTGGATTAGAAGCACCTGCTACGATACGCAGCTTTTTTGTTTTGATTTTGTTTTTCAAGACAGAGTTTTTCTGTGTAGCCCTGGTCATCCTGGACTCGCTTTGTAGACCAGGCTGGCCTCAAACTCACCTTTCGAGTGTTGGGACTAAAAGCATGCACCACTACCAGCCGGCTTCATACCCAGCTTTTTAACATGGGTCCTGGGAATTGAATTTCGGCGTGCTTGTACAGTGGACTTTATAAACAGAGCTATCTTCCAGTCACATAGCAGCAACTTCTAAACAGCCTCTGTAAACCAATGAAACTAGAATTTCTCAATAAATCCTAAAGTTCATTATCTTTAACATTCCCCCCCCCCCCCGAGTCGACAATAGCTCCCCAGGGGCAAGCATCAGGACTCTCTTGCTCAAGGCTGGCAAAATGACAAGAACACAATGGACAACGCTGACAGCTGACCGGGGGGTCTGCATCCATTGGGTACTGGTCTTTGGTTCTGTGTTTAGTATTTCACTCAGCCCTCATGACAATTCCAGGAGTATTTGGTGGGAGACACCAAGGCGCAGACAATTCAAGCAACTTGCCAGAAGCCACATAGTTGGTAAGCAGCAGAGCCAGGGTTCAAATTCAAGTACTTTACCCACCAGAGCCGGAAGTTCCCGGCTACGGAGGGGAACATCAGTAACTTGCAGGGGCAACTTGTGATGATGCCAAGGCCAAAGACCGAAACCCGTGCAAATGACTGAACGAGCATCAGACACGAGTCAGGAGCCCAGGGCCCAAATATTGGTTCTACATTGCCATGCTGACCTTGGCTGATGCTGGTTCTCTGTCCACTAGTTTCCCTAGCTGGTCAGGCTCAGGGTTAGATGAACATTCAAGCTCTCGCCAGTTGTTTACACAAAGGCTGGGGTCACCCTGCACTGACTCTCATACTGAGCACATGAATGCCTTCTTTCTTCAACAACCCATCTCGACAATGGGATCGTCAGCCATCAAGCTAGTTACCCCATCTGTGGGAGCCTCAGCTTCCCCAGCTGCGATCAGAGAGTGGAAGTGAAGATCAGAGAGGGACTGGGTTCAGGAGCTGACAGACGGCGCTAGCTCCCTAAGCAGCAGCACGTTTATTAGGGTGGCACGGACCAGAAAGGGAAACTGGGAGGAAGAAAGGACATCTGCAGAGCCAGAAGCCAAAGACTCTCAGACACTGAAATGCCGATGCTTAAGTACCACTAAGAGTGTGTCTGCCACAACCTCCGACTCCACACTTTCATACTTAATTCTTGTTCATAAAATGGAGGAAGTGCAACAGGTTTGAGTTAACCATGTGCAGAACAAAAGTCCCCACTGTGATTTACAGACTTCACATCTTATAGATAATAATGATAGGTGCCATTTGTTCTATGCCAGTCCTAGGATAAGCACAACCTACCCTATTAATTTGAGAACAGAGCTGTCTTGTGTCGCCTAGGATGGTCTCAGACTTGCAGTCCTCCCGTCTCAGCCTCCCGGGATGACAGGTATGCACACCACACTAGTACTAGCCTTATTTCTTGTTTTGTTTTTTTCAAGACAGGGTCTCTCTGTGTTAGCCTTGGCTGTCCTGGACTCGCTTTGTAGACCAGGCTGGCCTCGAACTCACAGTGATCCACCTGCCTCTGCCTCCCCAGTGCTGGGATTAAAGGTGTATGCCACCACACTTGGCTTGCCCTATTTTATTTATTTCTTATTTTTATTTTTTGGCTTTTTTCAAGACAGGGTTTCTCTGTGTAGCCTTGGCTGTCCTGGACTTGCTTTGTAAACTAGGCTGGCCTTGAACTCACAGAGAGCCTCCTGCCTCTGCCTCCCAGTATGCTGCCATAACAGGTGTGTACCACTGCGCTCAAGACACCTATCCCTATTTTATAGGCAAGAGTACAGAACCTGGAAAAGTTTAAATCACTCAAAGCCACAGAGCAACTTAGTTACCATATCAGAACTCTGTCTCCAACGCTGGTGTTCTTAACTGTGTGGCCAGAAGGCAGGTTGCCTACTACAGTGTCAGTTAGCTCTATAGCAAGGGCCACAAAGTCCCCATTTACCCCCAGACTCTGGCAGCTATGGGAAAATCAGTTTAATTTCCTGGGCCCTGTTGTGATCAAACAGAATGTACTGGATTAGAGTTTTTCAATCCAAGTCTTGTGGATCATTAATCACATTTTTATATTCAGGAGTTAAGAACAAAAGGGGAGTGAGGATCACGAGGAAGGGGGAGAGAGTTGAATGCATTCATTAGCGAGCAGACACAGTGGGATCTCAGTTTATTCCATTGAAAAGTCTGACATTCTGATGAGTTTTATATGACAGAAAGATCAAGAGAGCCAGTTAGGGGAGTCATGAGGAGGCTTGGTGGGTTCACTGGAAGTTGTGTGCAAAGCAGCCACAATGGACATACTCATCTTGGAGCTTCTTTAGGATGCTGTGGGCTAACGGAGTAGGAGGAGACAACATGGAAGGAAGCAAACTCCTTCCTTTTGAAATGATCAGTGTTATATACAGCAAGCACTCCATAGCTGCTCTGAGACCTGAACTCAAAGGGAAACAGACCTGAACATAACTGGCAGGTGCTGGGCCACTGCTGAAGCCATAAAAATATGTCAAGAGTATGTCCCATGAAAGACTTACTTACCAGGAAAGTGGGTCAGAGGGGAGGACATCCTATTGGGACTTTAGGTGAGAGAAGCATGGGAGAATGGGGAAATAGAAGGATCCAAAGGGTCATGGAAACCTACAAGAAGAACATTATGATGGACAGATCTGGGTCCTGGGGTCCTTCCTGCTCAAACTATGGCACCAGCCAAGGAAAATTTAGGCAGTAAACTTCAAACCCCTACCCAGGCCTAGCCGATGGACAGGACATTCTCCACCATTGAGTGGTGAGTGAGGTCTGACTTTCATATAAACTCTGGGGCCCCATTTCTGACCACATCCCCTTGATGGGGAGGCCTGGTGGCACTCAGAGGAAGGATAACATGTCACCAAGAAGAGACTTGCTACCCTATGAGCATATACAGGGGGAGGAGAGGTCCCCCTCAGTCACAGACATAGGGGAGGGGAGTAGGGGGGAAGTGGGAAAGAGGGAGGAATGGGAGGATACAAGGGATGGGCTAACAATTGAGATGTAATATGAATAAATTAATTAAAAAAGAATATGTCAAGAATGCTAGTGATGTCCTTTGTACTCAGCTATCTACTCTGCCATAAGCCGTTTTCTGCCTCAAGACCAATGCTCTGTTTGTGAACAGCACCCCCTTCCAGTGGGATAACCACAGGTAAGGCTCCCGCTCACTGTGTCCCACATGCTTGGCTTCTGAACAAAGGTGAGCCGAGGAAGCTAAAGAATTCTTGTTTTCATCAGTAGAGTTGCCCAGGGTCAAGGCAAAGATTGTTTCATGAGTCAACAGCTTAGTACTTAGAGCTCAAAGGATAAAGTGTTTCCACAAGAAGGAAAACAGAGGAAAGAAAACACACACACACACACACACACGCACGTACGTGCACACACACACACACACACACACACACTTCTGTATACATATTTGAACTCTCTACATATGATGAGTATTGCATATAGAAAGTATGTATTAAGCTACATGCTGAGAAAATTGAATTCAAAGGAAAACAAGGAGAGAGAGAGAGAGAGAGAGAGAGAGAGAGAGAGAGAGAGAGAGAGAGAGAGAGAGAGGGAGGAGCGAGGGGGAGGAGAGAGAGAGAAGAAGGAGAGAGAGAGAGAGAGAGAGAGAATCCTCTCCCCATTTAAGTCTTTTCTCAGGAAAAGTGACACCCTCAGACTTGGCAGCTGGCCTCCATCTGGAAACACAGAGTGCACAATAACCACGAGCAACTCTTTGCAAAGTTCTATTTTGAAAGCAGGACCTGAGACTGGTCCAGGTCTTCCAACCCCCTAGCTTATGATGGCCATGAATGAGCCACACATCACAGGCCACAAAATAACCACCACAGAAGAGAGGCTCAATAATTATTTATTGGATGAAAGAACAACAGAAGGAGGTCTCAGAAGACATGTCCAAGGGGATGTCAACATAACTAGACTTACTGGCTGACATTTTAAGAGTTCCAGGGCTAGGGACACAGCTTGGTAGTAGAACCTATGGTTAGCATGTAAGAGGCTACTAGCAAGTCAGAAGGAAGAAATAACAGTTCATGTACTTTTGAACTCAGACCCGGAATAGCCCATCCCCTGGGCTTCTCTGTGTTTTAAAAGTATTTACTATCCAAATCTCAGGCTAAGTTTTTCTCCTGAGAAGTCTTTTCCACATCTACTGAGCCCAAGGACATGGCCCCCTTGTTTGAGTCCTAACAAAGCTTATCGCTATGACTTACTAGTCATATCCCACCAGGTGACATCTCTCAAGGTCACTTGTCATCCTTGCTCTGTAGTGGCCAGAGAGTGGTCTCTGACAGTGATGTTTCCAGTTCTTAGGGAGTAGTTTACTGAGTATGTCGCAAAGCCAAAGTAAAAGGATAAATAGCGAGTATATGGTAGAGAGGAGTAGCAGACAGACAGCAAGATGGTGTCATAGGACCTGGTGCTCAAAGTACCCAGCTTTAGAAGTAGACTGGGGAAGCCCCACAGGGCAGCCAGTTGGGGGTTCCAGCTCAGAGTCCCAGGCAGAGAGCATGTCCTCTCCCTGGATGAGCTTTGAGCTTCTCGTGCTACTGCAGGCATTTTAGGTTATGAGGTAAGCAATAGTAACCCCCACTGGAAGGGGCTTGCCTTCTAGCTGTTCACAAGGACACAGTATTTTAATACTCTTAGCTACTTGCTCTTTTCTCTTTGTTACAATTAAGGGGGGGGGGCAGCCTACTTCAGGAGAAGGAGGGTTTGCTTTGGTCGCGGGTTTGGAAGGGCTTGCTCCCAACACCCACACTCTCAACAAGCTTAACCAACACGTGTTGGCTTATCAGCATAATGTGTGTTACAATCCTGCAGCCATGGAACCTTCCAGGGTGTCTCTCCACTTGAATCGCTAGAAGGTGTTCTCAGGGAACTAGCCCATGAGAGGGACTTCTGCAGCAAGGACTGACTATGCTCGGATTACCTGTAGACCAATGCCATTCCTTAATCCTACATTTAACTGATAGTGGTTTTCGTGCAATTTTTCTACTTGCAGAGAACACCAGTCAGGGTGGAATCTAAGACTCCCTGAGGACCAACGAGGAAGACGCGCTGCCCCTCCAAACACTTCACGCTAAAAATGAGGAAGTCACTCCAGAGATATTCGCCATGTTCAAGAAAACCGGGCCTAGAGAAAAATGCTCAATCTGACTGTGAGAAAACCCTGACTCCAACACAGAACCCATTCTATGAGACAATGACCTGGCTTTCCCAGCAAATCAGTGGCGAGAGGAGAAAGGAGGGGCTAGAAAAGATATTCAGGATAGCAACATAAAGAAATGGCTGGAGTGTGGTGGGATCCGACCTCTTGGATTCATTCCTCCATACTGCTTCATACAGGGTCCCAAGTCAACTGTGGGAACAGTGAGTTAGGCCATATGGAGGAAGGCATCCCTGGTAGTCCGTGTGATTAAGGCATGATGGCTTGTGTGAAAATATAAAAGGTCCCCATGAGGTTGAGGTCTACACCACCGGGCCAGTGAGGGAAGTGGCATGCCACAGGGTTTACTCTGAAATTCCTCAAAGCAAAGTGTGGGAAGAGGCCCGTGATTGTGGCATCTGGAAGGATGATAACTTCTGGACAGTCCTGGTGGGGGTACCATGAAGACGGTACACTTAGAATCGTCAAGAACAGACGTTAGAAACTGCTGTGACATCAAGAGGCGTCAACATATGCCAATGTAAGTACACAAATACCTTGGCCAATAGGTACAGTCGTGAATTCGTCCCCAAAACTAGTCAAAGGGCAAAAAGATTATCAGCACACTATGATCTAAATAGAGATAAATTCAAAATACCAGACTGGCTGCAAGTACAGGACATACACTATACTTCATGTACTCTATTAAGCATTTTTATCCACTATTCTCCTCCAAATAACACTTTGAGGGAAGAATTATTGTTCCCAAGGCAGGATGAAGACATCGAGGCAGAGCAGGAAATCCAGGTTGAGGTGGCTTCAGAGTCCTATGACAAACAGCTCTGAAATCCCACTGGAAGGTGATAAGGGATACTAACTTAAAGGACAGGACATCCACTGGGTGAACACTGGGTGACCATTAACAAGTGCACTTATAAAACTAAGCAATGTGGGGAACTGTAAAGTTTTAATATAAATGAAAAAATAAAGAGTGTGCATGAGGACACATATGAATATACACAAGAAGACTTCGCAGGGGAGAAACAGAGAGATCGTGGCTATGGGAGAAGAAATGTTTGCCAAGCATAGCTGTGTGGGTCTATTGTTTTATAGTTAAAAATGTAAAGGGAGCTAGGTGTGGTAGACCGTGCTGGACTGCATAGTGAGACACCATCTAAGAACAACAAAAGTAACAACACAGGAAGGATGGGAACTGAACCAAAGCGTACGCAAACTTCTGGGGGAACCCAGGTATCTTGGCAGTGGCACCTTCATGAACACTGTAAACAGCGCGTTTCTCTAATTCCTCGCCTCCCTCACCCATCTCTCCCTCCTCCTCCCTCTCATGCTTGGCTGTCCTTGGAATCTGCTGAAACCAAATGAAGAAATACTGCCTGTCTCCTCCCCCAAATATCTCCCCAATGGCCTGTGCTAGGAATCTACTGGCTTTGATCAGGAACTTGGAATTATCCCCACAGTGTGATGTTTCAGTGTGTGATGCTGTCTCATTCTACAAGAAGGAAGAAAAAAAAAATCTATGATGGCTGGCTGTGTGACAGAGACTTTGAGTACTGTGTCGTTCCCTCATGGGTCATTTGTGACTGGAATGGCTGGGGTCCAGCCTGGCTCATCCTAGGCATCCCTGCTACTGCCCATCCCCACACCCCACTCCACAGCTCTGCTTCCTACTCCCTCTGGCCTCTGCCTCTCTGCACCGTCCCTTGAGAGGCTTACCTGACATCCTCTGCAGATGGGAAGTGATCCCCATCGAAAGGCTGATACAAGCCCTGTGCTTTCTTTTTGCCATAAATTAATTCCATGGACAGCTCTTGGAAAAGGAGACAAAAAAGGGGAGGAGGAAGAGGAAAAGGGGAAAGACTAACTAGACCTCAGGACACTTTTAAATGCTAGAACCATAGTTAATATAATCAACTTTGTTTTGTTGTATTTTGTTTGAGGGAGGATTTTACTATGTAGCCCCGGCTGACCTAGAACTCAAACATCTGCCTGCCTCTGCCTCTGCCTCCCAACTGCTGGGATTAAAGGCATACGCCACCATGCTTGGCTAATAATCAACTTTTTATGGCAAAGCTTCTGTAGCCGATCTTGGGTCATCATCACCTGTAGAAGGTGCTTTTGTTTTTAAAGGTAGGGTCTCATATAGCTTGGGCCAGTCTCAACCTCTGTAGAGGAGGGTATGTAGCCCGGAGAATACAGAATTAAGGATTGAACCCATTGCTCTCTATATGCTAAGCTAACACGCTACCAACTGAGCTATATCCCCAACCTTCCATTTATGAGTCTATGGGCATTTGCCATAACCATCATAAATACACTATCTTAACCTTGAGTAGAAGAAGGGAGGATATTTGGGAGAAAGCCCTACATATTTTCCTTTTTAATGAAAAAAAAAAATGATCGTGGGAAAATAATGAAAATGAAAATTGAAGGATCCAGAAACTGGCTAGAAGATATGAGAGTGAGTGCAGGCGCCCCCACCCTTAGACTCTTCAGGGAGCAGGTAGGATGCCAGTGGGAGATCACTGCAAAGAGATACTGGCTTTAACAGCTTGTGGACATCAAAGGAGAAAATAACATGAAAGTTTGCTGAACAGAGAAGCTTTAAGTGATTCAAGTTCAAACAGACAATTTGAGGCCTTGGGAAGAGAGGAAATTGCAGGGTGCCTGCAAATGGCTGTAGAGAAACAATGCTTAAGCATTAAATGCCAATGACAGAAATGAAGACAGAAGGTTAAGTGCACTTGCTGTTTTTGCAGAGTACCCAGGTTCAATTCCAACTCACACGGTAGCTCATAACCATCCATAACGCCAGTGCCAGGGGACCTGATGCCTTCTGATCTCCATGGATGTTATGTGCACATGTGGTGAATATACATACACATAGGCAAAATGCTTATACTCATAAAATAAGATAAATAAAAAATAAAATAAAATGGAGACCTGTTGCTGTTATTTTTACTTTAATGGGAGAAGGAGTATTGTTATTTTTATAAGAAATAGCAGACAGGACTAGTAAGAGAGTAAGGCATGGTCACATCACTAGCAGTCAGTGTGTCTGAACCACTTTCTAGGGACAGCATTGAGCTGAACACTTAAAAACGTCTCTTAAGCCAGGCGGTGGTGGCACACACCTTTAATCACAGCACTCAGGAGGCAGAGGCAGGCAGATTGCTGTGAGTTCGAGGCCATCCTGGTCTACAAAGCGAGTCCAGGACAGCCAAGGCTACACAGAGAAACCCTGTCTCGAAAAACAAAACAAAAAGTCTCTTATTTTCTTTTATATTCATACTTTCCCCTTCCTCCCTTGTGTGTGTGTGTGTGTGTGTGTGTGTGTGTGTGTGTGTGTGTGTGTGTAGCATGGGTACCACAGAGTATAGATGCAGACGAGAAGACAGCATCAGACATTGGTCCTTACCTACTACGTTTTATTGAGACAAAGTAAAGCTTCTGGGGAGTGTATCTCCACATCCACCTCCCCAGAGGTGTGCTTGGATTACAGGTGATGCCACCACATCCGCCTTGACATGGGTCATAGGGATTCTGAACTCAGTCCTTGCACTTGCACTGCAAGCTGTTCCCTATCAACCCAAACGCCCATTTGCAAAAAAAGAATGGAGAACATGGCCAAGGTTGCGTCTTCATACGGGCACAATGGAAACTGCAGGAGATGACACGTGCATGACATAAGGTGCATACACAGATATAATGTGCATACACACCATCAGTATTTGGGTCTACTCCTGGCACAGCTGAGACAGCAGCCTGGCACTTCATTTACCAGAACCTCTGTACTGCATGCTGCACCGCTCACCAACTACAGAAAAGCCATGCGTGTAAAGGGAGGCATCACATGCTACATACAAAGGCACCACCTTCAGATCTGCACCTACTTTGTGACCTTGTTCTTTTCCCAACCAGCTGTTGGTAGTTAAGAAGGCATTGTGCCTCTTCGTATCTTCCCCTGCCTGAATGTGGTATTAGATTCTGATTACAGGACAGCGACTTTTCCGACAAATTCCATTAGATTCTCTGAAAGCCACCATCAGGAACAGGCGGTAGCATCAAGTTGCTGGTTAGTTCTATTTTGTAATGCTGGGGACCAAGGGAGCTGACACGAGCTGACAGAAGTCCTAGGTGATCACGGGTCAGCCCTGACTCTTTGAGCCTTGCCATAACAAAGTTCAGCTGCTCTATTCTCATCTTTCCTCTTTGAGGAACTGGAAAGTCAGAAATGGTATTTAAGAATGTTGACCAAGCCGGCTGTGGTGGTGCACACCTTTAATCCCAGCACTCGAGAGGCAGAGGCAGGCGGATTGCTGTGAGTTTGAGGCCAACCTGGTCTACAAAGCAAGTCTAGGACAGCCAAAGCTACACAGAGAAACCCTGTCTCGAAAAACAAAAACAAAAACAAAAACAAAAACAAAAACAAAGAATGTTGAGCAATTTCTGCTGCAGTGCATTGCGGGACTTTGGCCCCTCCTCCGTATAATGGCGCTATAGTTTTCTTTCGGAAACCCCCTAAATTCTCAAGGTTGTGGCTTTAGTGAGGCCAAGGACACTTTGTGTCCCTTTGGAAGATACTTGTATTTTAGGTGCATGCAGTCAGCAGCTGCATCCTTCTGGAGTCACAAAAACTAGGTTTGGGATTTTTATTTTATTTTATTTTATTTCATTAATTCATTCATTTTACATCTCAATAGTTATCCCCTCCCTTGTATCCTCCCATTCCTCCCTCCCTCCCGCTTTCCCCCTACACCCCTCCCCTATGTCTGTGGCTGAGGGGGACCTCCTGCCCCTGTATACGCTCATAGGGTATCAAGTCTCTTCTTGGTAGTCTGCTATCCTTCCTCTGAGTGCCACCAGGCCTCCCCATCCAGGGGACGTGGTCAAATATGGGGCACCAGAGTTCGTGTGAAAGTCAGTCCCCACTCTCTGCTCAACTGTGGAGAGTTTTTACAAGGGAGAATCAGACAAGAAAATCCTCCAAAGTCAGGAAGTTGCGCCACAAGTGACCATCTTTCTATCAGGAGGGAGACTGTACATGAGAATGAAAGCAACAAAAATAAAAATAAATGCAAAAAGCTCAAGAAAGAGATTCTTAGGAAAAACAAGCACCTGGATCCAGCCATGCCTGAAGCTGATGCGTCACATACTGTTCTGTTACATAAACATAAATTGTCTTTTTGCTTCAAGGAATTTGAGTTGTGTCTCTGTCACTTACAATCAGAAGTTTTGGCTCAAAGACATTGAAAAGAGCCACTGCTATACAAGTACTTCCTTTTTTCTGCCTTACATTATTCAGGGCTTGTATTATATATCTTCATCTTGTAAAAGGAACCTTTATCCTCCTGGCTCAATTGTCTGGGAGGCTTAACTTCCTCCTTCTGCTAACCGAGGCCTAGTCCTGGAAGCTTCTAGCCTCCGTACACTCTAACATAGCCTAGAATGTTTTCAGCCTCTGAGATTTACTGCTTAATCAGCTCACCCTTATTCTTTCTGAGCTCTTGACAGTGACTAATTTAATCTGGCTTCTCTCTCGGCCCAGAATTGCTCTGCTTGACCTCAAACTAATTTAGCAATCTTCTTTAATCTGGCTTCCCCTCATTTTCTGGCTTGTTCCATCTTCACCTGAGTTCTCTCTCTGTAACTCATCTTTCTATTACCGTCCTAGTAAAACTCCCTCCTCTCTCTGTAAAACTGCCTCTTAAGCAGCTTCCCTTTCCTCTCCTCTGAGAGTTGGGTGTGTCCTATTTGGTCAAATCTTCTCTAATTCGTCACCTCTTATGCCACTTAACTAGACATCACTTTCAAACATGGGTGCTTCCTTCTACAAATGAATTACTTTTGTTTGGGATTAAAGGCATGTATCACCATGCCTGGATCTAAGCTCTTCTTTACCTAATACTTGCTCTATGCCAGGCTGGCCTTGAACTCAGATCTGCCTGCCTCTGTCTCCTGGATTAAAGGCATGTTTGTGTTCCAGCTGGATCACACGGTTGAGTATGATCTCTTGCCAGAATAACCATGTTCTGAATTAATCTTCTACATCTCACTTCCCTGTACAACGCACACCACACTGGGATTAGAGTTGTAAGCTGTCAGATTCAGCTTTTATAAAAATGCTAGGCTGAACAGGTCCCTGTGTATGACTTTAATGTGGTACAATGGCCATCCTTTTGGGATCTGTGGGGTCACAGCTATAGCCTTGAGTGGGAAGTGTAGGGGGAGAGCTGCCTGGTTTCTAGGCAAGGGTGCCTCTGGTGGGTTTCATGGGTCTTTCTCACCTTACCTAAGTTGGTCCCCTGGTTCCTGATTCTTGCCTGTCCAGTGCATGACAGACACAGGGCCCGCACTGAGCCCAGGCTGTTCAAAGCCTACAGCTGGACACTGGGACCTCCACTCATGCGTCTAACCCCATGGCTGATATGAAGGAGAAATAAAATTCCCTTCAGGAGGCAACATAATCACAGAACTCAACAACCCATAGCTCAGAGCTGCCTCAATTCTCTGTGGAAATGCCATTCCAAGCTGTCTGTGCTTTTAAGTCTCCAGTTCTCACAAGCCTGTAGCTGAAACACTGAGCTCTGTAGCTGCAGGTCAGGCTGCAGCGAGGCCTGGCCTTCAGCCTCATCAGTGAATGACTGCAGGAAGAGGAATCTGTATCCCATCTCTGAGACAGGCGCTCACCACATGTCAGCACCATAGCCATGCCCACCAAATCTCAGCTCAGCATAGGACAACAGGTCAGTCCCTAAATGACAGACTTCAGAGTTAATGGCATGTTGCAATGGCCTATGAGGAAAACACTGGGGTCATTCATTTTACAGGAGTGGAGGCATCATCTGCTCAGGGCCACAGAGACGGTAAGCTACAGAGGTGGGATTTGAACCCATGTAAATGTGGCCCAAGTGTATGTTCAAAATCACAGTGCTACACTGTGTCTTGGGTGATGGCAGTAGTGGACACGGTGGTAGGGGCACTCGTGGTGGTGGTGGGGATTCTGCGGGCAGTAGTGATGGCACGATGGGGTGGTTGTAATGGTAGGAGCTATGGGTGGTGGTAATGATGATGGCACCATCTCCCTGGCCCTGGGCTAAGTGGTACCATGTGCCACTACATCACTTCAACCTTCCAGCAGGTTCCATCAGCTTCACATGGTCCATCTGTTCCTCTTCCCTTGGTTTGGCCCCCACCAACCTATCCAAGCCCGGTTGGCTGTCAGCTGTTCTTGGGACCAGTGCAATCACTACTCTGCTCGCTGGCCTTAATGAGCAAACGGCATCTATGCAAGCTTCCTGCGACCACAGCCAATGAAGTCTTCTGTTTTATTTTCTAAATCAACATGTAAAGCAACAGGTTTCCTCACAGCATTGCCATACATATTTGGCTTGATCCTCTTCTGCTTCTGCCCCGCAGCTCTCTACGCCCTGCTTTACGCTTCCACAGCAAAACTCTTCTCTCCACTTCCATGTCTCATGCATTCTATTACCCTTCCTACTCCCTTCCTTACTTGGAACCTCTTTTCCTCCTTTCCAAGGCCCGCTTCTAGTTTCAGGACCTCCAACCCACACTCACTCCCCCATAGCTACATATACATAAAAACAATTAGCTGGCGCCCACATAGGAGAGAAAGTATGTGGTATTTGTCTTTCTGGGTAGGGGTTACCTCACTTAGTATAATAATTTCCAGTTTCATTCGTTTTCCTGAAATTTTTGTTTTTTTGTCTTTACTGATGAATAAGATCTCATTTTGCATATGCGCCATGTTTTCATTATCCATTCGTCTGTTGATGGACATCTAGGGCTTGTTCCATTTCTTTGCCACTGAGAATAACCCAGCACAAACCATGGATGTGCAGGTACCGCTGTCGCAGGATATAGAGGCCTTTGGGTGTGTGCCCAGGAATGGTAGAGCTGGGTCATATGGTCGTTCTATTATAACCGTCACCCTTGCCGAAATCCTTGCCAGCTTCTACTACTCAAATCTTAATTCCTTGCCACAAGGGACAAGGCCCAGCACAGGATCTGGTCACATGTGCCTCTCATATCTCCTCCTTTTCTCCTCTTTGCCCTCTGCTCCAACCCTTCCTCTTTTCTTCTGTGGATGCATCCAGGACAGAGGGCTTCTGTGGCTAGCTGCATAGCCCCTCATGGCTTTGTAGGTCTGGCTCCTTCTTCTCTGAAGGTGCAGGCTTAGGGTCCCTTCTCACAGATCTGGTAGATCCCTAGCTCCTGCTTAGCGCCCAGTGTCTCGGCCTACCCCACCATCACCCGAAGCCTAGGTTGCATCCAGTGACTCCAAGACTCTGCATAGCACATAGCTACCCCTCAAAGAATAGAGCTCAATGCACATTTCCTGATGAGACAGCGGAGGCATCTCATGGGTTTTTCTCAAGGGCACAGCTTTAAAAGCGAAGCAGCAACCTATAACCCCAGTAACGTATCCGAGCTAGTCTGGCTGCTCTTAGCCCCCATGTGATCATGTCTGTGAACCAGACTTGCCACCCCTTTCTCTGCATTTCAGTGTCATCTTTACCTAAAATAAGAAGTTAGAAAGATCTTCTATGACTTAAAGGACATCTGGAGCAAAAAGTTACAGACTAGGGCTGACAAATTTCCACCATCAAAGGCAAATAATCCACATTTTGGACTTATAGGTAGTGTAGTGTTTGTTACACATATTCAACTCTATCGATGCATCACAAAATCAGCCATTGGCATTCTGTCAATAACAGAATGTGGTGTGTTCCAATAAAACTTTATTCACAAAAGCAGACAGTGGTTAGATGTGGTGGCATACTCCTTCAATCCAACATTCAGAAGGCAGAGGCAGGCAGATCTTTGTGAGTTTGAGGCCAGCCTGGTCTACAGAGTGAGTTCCAGCCAGGACAGGGAGTATGTCAGACTTGACTCATGTGTAGGCCCTTGTACCAACTAGGGATGGAGGGTGTAGTTAGCTCATGTGCTGTTTATTCTCAAGTCCTGCTCACTGGAAGTGATCTTCTCTTCTTCTTTCCCAACAGAAGCAATTAGGAATAATCAGCATTTTTAAAAGGTCAAGGTCTTCTCTCCAGTTCCATAGTAACCAATCACCATATTCTCAGAAAAAGAAATGACTCATTGCTGGGTGTTTGTTTGTTTGTTTTCTGGACCTAACTCCAGCAGGCTTTAGATGAATGTGGCAGTCAGGGAGGGGATCTCCAGCACTAGGAAAGGAAGGCTGTGTCCAGGCTCAGGCCTGGGGATGAGTTGCTGAGAAAACCCTGACATTAATATCGAATCAGTTAGTATAATGATGGCTTTGATCAAGAGACAATATGGGGCAGCTACACAGACGAGGGCCCTGACATCTAGAGGGTCTGAGAAGGCAGGTCCAGCTCTGAACTGGATGAGAAACCTCCCCAACCCCCTCCCATAACCCCAAAGATGAGACCCAGAGAGTTCTACCTGCTAGCCACATCCCCAACCTAGATGATGCTTTCAACTCACTCACAGCTCCATAATTTCTGTTGTCCTTGCCCACATCCCCATCTTCTTGGCTGTACCTAAGCCTTCTGTATTTGCCATAGTTTTTTTTTTTTTTCCTGAGGAACTTAAAGAGATCATACTAAAGTACTAAAATACCATAGGTGATCTAACAAACACATCATTGTTATCATCTAGAAATAGTAACTCAACGTTTTGTTAAATTTGTTTCTAGTAGAGTTTAAAATAATAATAATAGTAGTAGTAGTAGTAGCAGTAGTAATAAAAACATTTTCTGTGCAGCTAATTACCCCTTACCCCAATCCCAGTGGCAATTACTACTACTACTGTCCTATAAGGGTTGGTCACACATTTTATAAGCCCGCTTATCATGACATTACAAAATGCATGTGACATAAAAATTATTTAAAATGACAGACATCTCAGCTGGGTGTGGTGGTGCACATCTGTAATCCCAGAACTCTGGGAGGGAGAGGCAGGCAGATCTCTGTGAGTTCGAGGCCAGCCTGATCTACAAAATGAGTTCATGACAGCCAAGGCTACACAGAGAAACTCTGTCTCAATAAAAACAACAACAACAACAACAAAAAGACAGGCATCTCATTCTAAAAGATGTAATTCCGTGGTGACTAGTATATTATACTGTGGCACAGCCACTCACGCCAATAGTAGAATATTTCCAGCATACAAAAAAGAATACCTAAAAAGTACACACCTGGAATCTTAGCACTTGGGAAGCTGGGGCAGGAGGACTGCTATGAGTTGTATTGGGCAGCCTGGGCTACACAGGTTGATAGCAAATTCACTTTCTGTCATAATGGGCTTGCCTAGGCTGGACAATTATGTCAACACTCACTGAATATCTAAGCTTTTCTAGCTCACACCCTTGGCTTAACCCAATGCTTTAAGTTTCATCCATGTTCTGGAAGGCAATCAAGGGTAACAGCAGCAGTCTATATTATTTTGGGGGCGTCTCTTGGACTCCCCAGACCAACAATGCAAAGAGAGGTTTCCCATGTAGCACTAGGGATTTGCTAGCTATTCTCTGGCTCTTGTAAAGTGCATTATTGCCCCAAGTAGTGTAACTTAATTTTTAAGCATGCACACACACACACACACACACACACACACACACACACACACACACACACTATATTATAAATCTAGCCAACTACCCATGGCTAGTGAGGTCATGGATCCTAGGAGGATCCAACTACTGAGACTTTCCTAAATCTGTATAATTTTTAACTGCATTCTAAATATTTATCCTTATACCCACAGCCAAGTATAGCTCTCACCCTTTATCCAAGACATTTTTTGCAGCAGACATAGGCCATTACAAAAGATCACAACTGGTTAAAATGCAGAGAAAAACTGACTGTGAGGTTCCTAGCTCCAGCTAAAACATCTACAACACAATCCTTCTACATAAGACTCAGAAACATTGTGGGAGAAGAAACAAAGATTGTAAGAGACAGAAGATCAGGGCACCTGCCTTATACATGCTATAAAATGATGCTTTCACTGGCTGGAGAGATGGCTCAGGGGTTGAGAGCACTGGCTGCTCTTGTAGAGGACCTGGGTTCGATTCCCAGCACCCACATGGCAGCTCACAACTGTCTGTAGTTCCAGTTACAGGGGATCTGACACCCTCTTAAAGCCATGGCATGTATGTAGTACACATATATGCCAATTATCAATACATTTAATAAAATAAAACAATTTAATAAAAAAAAATGATGTTTTCAGTAGCCTGACAGATGACTCAGCAGTTAGGAGTGAGTACTGCTCTTGAAGAAGACTCCAATAGAGTTCCCAGCATCCACACTGGGCAACTCACAGCTGCCAGCAACTCCTCCTTATCGGGTGTTCAACACCCCCGGCCTCTGGCACCACCACACGGACATACACAATATTAAAAGTGAAATAGATCAGTTTTTAAAATGATGGTTTGATAACCTTTATACTTTTATGGTTTTTTGCAGATCTATATAATGTTAATATGATTAAAAATTTGAAAGATGAGCCAGGCGTGGTGGCGCACACCTTTAATCCCTGCACTCTGGAGGTAGAGGCTGGTGGATCACTGTGAGTTCGAAGCCAGCCTGGTCTACAAAGTGAGTCCAGAACAGCCATGGCTACACAGAGAAACCTTGTCTCAGAAAAAAATTTTTGAAAAATGTGAAAAATAATTGTATTTTTAGGGTGTTTTATGCAGAGACAAGGTGGTTATATCTGAGAATTTTGGGTCCTCTTTTCATATGTTCATACCCATAGCAGTGTTTTTTGTCTGTTTAAGTCATGATCTTTCTGCCTTAAGTCTTCCTGGTGCTGGTATCCCAGGTGCATACTACCAAGCTTGGCTTGATTTTGTTGTCTTAAGTAGAGGTGCTTTAAACTTTCTCCACACATGATCCGTGTGTGTGTGTGTGTGTGTGTGTGTGTGTGTGTGTGTGATGCAAATGTTCAAAGCTGTGTTTTTAAAAATTAGTGTACCCCTATATTAAAATGAAACAACTTAAAGACATATGAAGGCTCAATCTTAGGCAAACTCGTTTTGTTTCAAAGTAAGAGTTCATTAATTATTTAATAGCTACTTTTTATTTCCAAAGGTCAAGGCCACCTACCAGGCCCATGTTGTTCCCTTGAAACAACTTACAAGCCGGGGTGTGGGGGAGTGGGGGTGGGGGATGGGGGACTTTTCTCCTATTTCACAGGGACCCCCCCCCCATGAGGTACAGCACATGCAAGCTGGAGGGCCAAACTGGAGTCAGGGCAGTGCCCTGTGGCTGAGTCACCCACGACTCACCTTAACCTCTGGAAGCAAAGACCAGAAAGGTGGAACCACCCACCTGCACATGGGCTTCCTGTTGGGGGTTAGGGGGAAGATTTCTCATATTAAAAAAAAATACTTTAAACTTTCATTTCCTCAGCTTCCCAATAGGGAGGAAACTGGCCTGCATTTATTTCCTCAATTTTCTATAAGGGAGAGAAAAATATCTTAAATCCACGGCCTGATCTATCTTTCCACGGGGAGGAGAGTCCTGCCACTTGGGAACGCTGATGGTGTTGGTGTAGCATCTCTGCAGCAGCAATGCCCTTCCTCGCACAGCTCCACGGGCAGAGGTGCCAACTCGCTCGCATGCAGCAGGAGACAAGAGCCTCCTTCACTGGCCTCTCCTTCTGAGGCTGCAGGACCAGGCTAGGAGTAGGCTGGAAACCAGGAGCTTGATTCGCCCGTCACCTTCTCCCTGTGGACACTGCAAGGACTCCTCCGTACTTTCTTTGCACATGGGGGCTCCCTGTGAGCTTCAGTTTATTACAATTCTTGAGGAAATGGGAAGTAATCGGGAGCCACTTTCGATTAAAAATTGCTTCCAAAACATTATAAATCACAGCATGGGATGATTTTAATTAGCAGCCTTGAGTACTCGTTCGTTCATTCGACAGTGTACTCGCTCAGTGAGTCCTTCACTCACGCACAGGGCCCCCACATAGGTCAGACACAGTCCTGTGTCTGGGGGATGCCAGTGTGGCTTCAACCCAAGCCAGTTCCAAACAGCCTCGCAAGACAACCAGACATTATAAAAAAGACCTCATGAAAGGGTCAGCGACAACAGGAGAGGATCAATTTGTGACAGTCTTTTCCCTCTCCCCCCCCCCTCTCACTCTCATTCTTCATGCAAATACGGTGAATGTGTCCCTTTCAAACACAGAATTTGCAGAAAGCATGCTTTATAGGAAAGTGAACAGTCAGGAACCAACTCGGAACATGAAAAGGCTGATCCCTGCATACACGAAGAGCTGAAGTAATAGGCACTTTTTTTTTTAAAGTACTGGTGACCAACCTTAGAGTTCCTAGTAGGCTGGCGTGTGCCCTACCACTGAGCAACATGCCTAGACCCTCAAGTAAACTTTACTTACAAGGAAAAAGGAAGAAGCCCAGAACTCAGACAGCCCGCACCTCTGTTACCTCACACTACGCAGAGCACAGCTAACCGAGCTTGTGCCCTGTGCTACAATCCCTTTGGCAGGTTGGCTGCCCACTGAAATTAGCCTTCCGTTTTTAATTGACCAGAAAACCTGCCAAGAAGTTTGGCCTGACAGTCCATCAGGCAGAAAACATGATGATAGAAGATGGTCCAATAATTACCAGTGAGAACTGAAGATGGTAACTGCTCATGAAACAGGTTATTTTGTGAAGCTATGTGAAGCTGGAGGGCAGAGAATGCTGTGTGGGGCAGATCCTGTGGGAGCCTGCCCCCTTGTAAGGCCTCCGTGCCAAGGCCTTTACCTTCAGTAGATGAGGTCACACCAAACTGTAACAGGCCCTGACAAGTCATTCCCTGCTAGGAGTCAGTAGTTCACCTGACAAGGCTTAGCTCTTACATCTAAACCCACCCAGCATGTTACCATGTGCACAGAACCATGTTAACAGCAGGACCTCAACCTCAGAACTCAAGCTTTCTCTGACATCGAGCTAAGCCTGTGCCTCAAAAACGCTATTGACTGTTGAGACGGCAACCAAGCACCATCCAGTGTACAGTGTGGACTCAGTGATTCTACTCTCTGGAATATTACTTGTTGGATGTGTCCAAAAGTACATCTATAAAACTGATCATTCCAGGACAAATTTTATTAAAAATATAGAAATTTGTTAAGTATACTTTATCAGCTAAAATAACTATAAACTATTATATCATGTGGCCCTTAAAAGTAGCACAGAGGAAAAAATTTTACATTTCTCTGATTTTTCTACGGTAGGCCAATATATTTGTAAGACTGAAAGACCACTGTGAGGTAAGATAATATCACACAGATGTGCAGCAAGTAATAATTTACACTTGAAAATATAATGAATGCTCAGTACAAATCTCATACAAGAGATATTCACTTCCACATTTTTAGCTATTAAAATCTACATTCTTTTATCTGCGTTATGATTGACCTTCTCAGTGTCTTGTTTTTTTATTTTAAAAAGCAAACCAAACTCTCAAACTGGGAGATAAGGTATTAAATGATGTTGGGGAGGGGGAATGTTATAAAAGCAAAGGAGTAATGTGAATCCAGGGGCTTATCAAGAGGCAACTTTCCTCTCATAGCTCCAAAGAGCCCTGGGGCATGGTACAGCATCTGTCAGGAAGTATCGGCTCAGTAAAGAGGTGAACGGTTCTGCTGTGGGTGCAGGAAAACAATAGCTGGCATTGGCCAAGGAAGAGAAGCTAAAAACTACAATGGGTGGCCAGAGGACGTAACTGCTTAAGTTCCTGGGTTTGCCAACACAACACTGACAATCACAGTGAATGTTCCCCAAAAGACAAACGACCACTTGTGCAACCTGCTTCAAAAGGCAGAAGAATCCAGCATCTATTCACATAACTAGGTGAAACTGCAAGCTTGGATAGGCAAAATTTAAAAGCAGGACTTTTACATATGTTTGTGTAGTAAGAATGTAGGGGTGTGTGTGTGCTTGTGTGTGTGTTATAGTTGTTTTTAAATTAGATAGTTTGAGACAGGGTCTCACCACGTAGCCCAAGTGGGCCTCAAACTTGTAATGCTCCTGCCTTAGCCTCCCAAATGCTGAGATTCTAGGTGTTGTATCACGCTACTTGGGTTAAACTTTTAGTGTATTTGTAAAAAAATATTTATTTATTATTTATACAGTATTCTGCATGCATGCATGCCTACACACCAGAAAAGGGCCCAGATCACATTATAGATAGTTGTGAGCCACCATGTGGTTGCTGGGAATTGAACTCAGGACCTTTGGAAGAACAGACAGTGCTCTTAACCTCTGAGCCATCTCTCCGGCCCCCTAACATTTAGTTTTTTTTAAAAAAAAGAATGTTCAGCTATGAGTTTGAGGCCTGTCTAGACTACATAATGAGTCCCTGTGTGAGTGAGTGAGTGAATGAATGAATGAATGAGTGAATGAATGAGTGAATGATTAAATAAGATGAACGTGTGGTCTCAGTAGAGGCTTTCATAATCTGAGTAGTAAAATACCGACAGCCTCTCTCGATTGTGATAAATGTGTGATGTGGGGAGCTGGGCAAAGGTGCTCGGAATTCTCTGAACTCTCACTTTGGCTGCAGCTTTTCTCGCTTTGGCGTCTACAGATATCTTAAGATGAGAGTGGGTGTCTGAAACACATAAAAGTAACAGAGCACTGATGGATGAAGTCCTGGCTGTCTAATTCCTGAGATTCTGTATCCCCTACCCAAACCCTGGGCAGCCTGGAAGATGGCATTTACTAGTGGGTTTGCTTGCAGCCTCTCCCCACTGCACGAATCCACTGGCACCCGAACACCTTCAGAGTCCACACTCACAGCAAAGGGCCACGGTGCCGCCACCACTGCCTCCTCTCTCACTTGGAGCAGGAAGAAAGTGGCCCTGGTTGCTAGGTTTGCAAACAAGGGGATGAAAACAGTGTGACCCCCTCACCCCTTAGGATCTCAGGACTCTTGGGCCCGGAAACTCCCATTCTCACAGGAAGCCTTCCTGGGATGACCTCAACCACCAGATCATGGGCATTATCTCATCCTGGTGTGTCATCCTCTGCAGGTCCCTTCATGATGCTAAAAGGAAATGCGGGAAGAGACACACAGCTCCAGCAGCCCACCTCGTGTTGAGGTGGACATCCCTAGCGCTTCAAGCCACTACTACTTTTTCCTCTTCTCTTCCCTCCTTCCAGAATGTCATTCTTTCCTCCCTCCTCTTTTTCCCTTTCTCTGCTCTCCTTTTCTTTCGTCTTTTTCTTCTCTCTACCACTAAATTACTCTCAGCCCCTCTTTGTCTATTGGCTTCGTTTCCAAACAAGGTGACACTATGTAGCCCAGACAGACCTGAGCTCCTGGGCTCACCTAATCCTCCAGCATCAGACCCCAGAGTAGCTGAGCTTACAGGTCTATACCGTTGTACCCTGCAAGAGTATAGTTTTGTTTTGTTTTGAGACAAGGTCTTTCTATGTAGCCCTGGCTGTCCTAGACTCGCTTTGTAGTCCAGGCTGGCCTCAAACTCACAGCTATCCACCTGCCTCTGCCTCCCCAGTGCTGGGATTAAAGGTGTGTGCCACCACGCCCGGCTCAAAAGTATACTTTTTAAGACCACTTGAGGCTTTTGCTGTTATACTCAATGGAAAAGACAAAACAACAAAAACCAACCATGCAAAACATCTGGGGAAGCCAGACAACAATCATCAACAACAAGGCCTTGGGGGGACAATTCAGGAGGCTGCAAATATTTACTGTATGTCCCTAGGCGTGTTTATCATTCAATGCTGGAGCAAAACAAATATTTGTTCCCACAGGCTCCCCAAGTGGCAGAGCCAGTAAGGCGGAGAAACGCTGTCTACAGCCGTTCCCACAAGGTGCAGATAAGAAGGTTGAGGCTCCAAATGTGCCTGCGTGCTGAGCGTCTGCATTTAAAAATACCTTGATCATAACATACATTTCCGACCACAGTGCACTGTTTATCCATCTTGTCCCTCACACAGGGTTAGTGCTGTGTGTTTGACGAGGGATTCACCTCAGTACTTGGAGGGAACATTGTGAGCAGTTGGTAAAAGCCCTGCTGAGATACCGGCATGGAAGCTCTGCCCTGACTCATGTTTCCGGGGACTAGGCCAGTGCATCCCACTTTAAAGTTGGGAAGACCAGTAGTACCCCTGGATGGCTGGAACAGTGGACAGGTACGGATTCGTAAATTTACCTAAAGACATTTAAAAAATTAATACTTTATATTTTTAGTTGGGCCTGTAAGCACGCAGTTACCCAGGAGGCTGAGGTGAAGAATTATAGCTTTAAGCTATGGCTGGGCAGAGCAGTCTCAAAGCTGGCCTAGGTAACTTAGTGAAACCCTGTCTGAAATATTTAAGAGGTTAAAAAAAAAAAAAAAAAGGATAGGGATACAGGTCAGTGGCAGTGTGCTGGCCTGTGTGCGGCCCTGGGTTCAATCCCCAGTACTGCCATTATAACTACAATTTATTTAAAATATATAAAATTATTTTTTCTGTTTAAAAAAAGATTTACAAAAGCTTTTTCTTCTAAGGCAAAAATTCTAGGATATTGCTTTATTAAATCTCACAGTTGGGAAGATTTGTTGAGATAGAAAAGTTTTATTTTTAAGTATAAGATTAAAATAAGATAGTGCACACTATATACAATACAAGGCCAAAGAAAGCCTGTAGCCCCTTCATGTATCCACCCAACTCCAAGGATACTTAAGTCAGCACTCTGGGGTATAAGTTGGTAAAAAGCCCTTCTCTTTGCTCACTCACACAAGTACCACCATCACGCAGCTGTTCTGTTCAAGTTCAGGGTAAAACACAACGGCCAACAATCATGATCTCTTGACATGCCCACTGTATATTTCCTCAATGAGAGAATGAGAGGAAGGAGCCACTCATGGCGGGAGTCCTGCCCACAGCAGCCACAGAAGAAAATGGACCAGTTGCTCAAACATTTTAAAGAGGTGGCAAGAACCTGCTGGCTCCTTCCGCAGCCACTGTGGGCTGCAAGAACATCTCTGCATCCTCTTATTGGACACAACTTACCCAGTTCACTGCCATCGACTGTCTGTGACTCCTGCTTTGACTTTTCCCATCAAGTCGCTCACTCCTGGGTGAGTGGCTGAGTGAACCCCACCTTCCTGCTCAGCGTTAGCGCACAGGCACCACAGGCACAGCACAGCTTGTATTTCATACAAAAATGGAAACATAAGCATCTACAATCCAAGGCTTTAGTCACATAGTTTCAGACTCAAAAATCTCACCCCTGCAAAGACCACTTAATTACAGAAATTCTTGGGTATGCTTCTGAACATTTCATAGGAGCTATGTCATCACTCTGACTGCATGGTTTCTGTTTTTCAGTCATTGGATTGATTTGAAATGGGTTCCTCCACAAATTACAGCCAAATTTTCATTTAAAAAAATGGAGCAAGCAAGCTGGGTGTGGTGGCGCACAACTTTAATCCCAGCGCTTGAGAGGCAGAGACAGGCAGATCACTGTGAGTTCAAAGCCAGCCTGGTCTACAAAGTGAGTCTAGGACAGCCAAGGCTACACAGAGAAACCCTGTCTTGAAAAAAACAAAAACAAAACAAAAAAATGGAGGAAGTAAAACAAACATATATATGTATATATATATGTATATATATGTATATATACATGTATATGTATATGTGCGCGCGCGCGCGCACACACACACACACACACACACACACACACACACACACACACACACACAAATGTAAAACCCACACACAGTTTCTAAATTAAATGAAATTGAGCATGAACCCAACAGCTAATGATAGTATCGTCTATGGAGGTCATACAGGGGCAACATATTTACAAAGGAACCTTTCCTTTTGCCAACATTTTGTAAGGTACATTTTTATAGCCATGAGGCAATTTTCACAAAGACTAAGAGATAAAGATTTCCAGAAGCCTGTTTTGACTGGGAAAAAAAAAAAAAAAAAAAAAAAAAAAAAAAAAAGAAGGCTCACTCTCCACGTCTTCAGTTAGTGATGGAAACTAGATTCAAACTCAGTTCAAAGTCTGAACCCATCAGGGCTGTGGCTTCTTAAGTGCATTCCAGGCACTGTTAGCCACATGTGAGCTTTGTATATACTTACATTTCCATGGATATAAGTGTGTGGGGGAGTATATTATTATTGTTGTTGTTTTTCAAGATACGGTTTCTCTGTATAGACCAGCTGTCCTGGAACTCACTCTGTAGACCAGGCTGGCCTCAAACTCCCTCAAACCTGCCTCTGCCTTCCTAGTACTGAGATTAAAGGTGTGTGCCACTACCACGCAGTGAGTGTGTGTTTATTTTAGTGTAGATTAAAATAAATTATGCAACTAGCATGTCCAATGTGGATTTTATACATAATCTAGTAGATATTGCATCTGTTAAACACTTTCAAAGAGCTTCGGGGGAAAACGGTCCAGTTCTTCTAAGGTTTAAGGGATCTGAATTGTGAGGGACGGAACCCATGCAGCCTGTTACACTGGTCTCCACAGAATGAGTGAGGCAGCCTGTTGAAGGAGCCCTATTGGCGTCTGGAATCTGGTATTTTGCACTCTGAAAAGCTTTTCAACTGATCTTACTTGACTCACTCTTTGCCTTTTTATCTTTCCACAACACATACACTACACAACACACACACACACACACACACACACACACACACACACACACACACACACACACGTCTGGAAGGTTACCTATCATAAGGTGATGTCTGAAAGCGTATTCACCTACACCCTACCCCCACCCCGTGGCTCACTTGGGGACTTCTCCCCTAGGGTTACCACAATGTACCCCTGGCAAATGCCCTGTTTACACAGCAGCCAGACATCAAAGTCCTACTGATGTAGAAGTCTCTGGAGGAAAAGTTCTTTTGTTGACACGGTATTTTTAGTGTATCCTTTTTCCTTATTGTTGAGTTGACTTATAAATAACTGCAACTTTTGGCTATGGCTGGACTATGGTAGCCCAGGTTGGCACTCCATAGTTCACAAACCAACAGCAGCGGCAACAAGTTTCTAATGGCACAGGTAACACATAAGTACTTCTTCCCCGTAAAAGCTTTAAAGAATGGCATCCTTCTCAAGCGGCCCCTAGGCTAGTGCCCCAACAAGAGGGAATTACTATAAAGAGCCAGGCTATTTTCTTTTAGGTGACCCTGCATATAATGTGTCCATAAAAACAGAGCTGTCATACAACAGAGCTATCGCACGGCTGCCTAGCTTAGCTCGCCAATGGCATCGTACTCAGATTTCTGTAACATTTAAAGGTTTACCCTTAGCAAGTGCATTGTTCATTTGCTTGTGTGTTGCTATTCACTGTGTAGCCCAGCTTGGCCTTTTACTCTCTATCCTCCTACCTCAGCCTCTGAAATATTGGGACTGTAGGCATGTGCCATGCTGTCTGGTTCAGTCTCCTTTCAGTATTAGACCTACCTGCTTGCCTCCCTCCCTCTCGCCTTCCCTTCGCCCCTTCTCCTCTTCTCCCTCTCCAATACCTCAGTCTGACTCACTGTTGTACTGCATTGTACAGGGTAGATATGTATTTCATTTTTATCAGTCTACATATAATACTGATATATATATGTATATCCACACATATATTCACATATACATATATACTTAATAGTGTGGACATGCTTTTATATCTCACAGTACGGATATACATTTTATATTTCATAGAAAGGATTTGTATTTTATATTTAACACTGTGGATATGTATTCCTGTATGTCACAGTGTAGAAATGCATTTTATATCTCACAAGGTGAAAATTCCATGTCGCTCAGCCTCTGCATTTTCTACACTTTTCCTGGAAAGCAAAGACATAGACAAGTAAGCTTTCCTTTAAGCTCTGTCCTTCCTAGTCTCTACAAAGCAGCCACTGGTTTCAGCAAAATAATTCATGTACAACAACACAAAAGAGGGATTCGCTTCACTTCCATGACTTCTGGTACAACGTCAAGTTAATAGGACACAGAATCCCGGCCTTTGCTATGTGGCCTTTGCACTTGTTAAACATCTCTGAATCCAGCCCCATGCTGGGAAATGGAAGAGCCATATCTGCCTTTCCAGGTCACTGTTGAGCCTCTGCCAGCAATGGAAGAAAAGACCGCGAGTGGGCCGTGGAACATGGCAGCATTTAGTGCACAACAATGACTTACCACTCCCTGGCTGAGGTCTGCTCAGTATCAGAATGCAAACCACTGTGCACTGCATAAAACTCCAGTTCGAGTGCAGAACTGATCCACTCCCCTCAGAATATCTGGTCAGCCTTGACTTTGCACTCTGGAGTGAAAGGTGAGACACAGACAGCTACTCCACACCTCACAGGATTAGCTTTTGTAAGCACTGTTGAGCTCCTTTTCAAATGGCCAATTATTAACTTCGCCAACTGGTGTGGGAAGCCCTCTAAGTCCACTAGAGGGATCTTGCCTGTCTCTTAATTTTACACAAATGACTATTTAAAAATAAATTTAAAAAAACAAAGCCTTCTAGGCAAAGAATCATAACAGAAGAGGGAGAGGGAACACCAACTGCTGACACCACCAGGATTCCAGCCAACTTTTAGAATGCAAAGGCTTCCTTTGCCTTGATGGTAGAGACTGACTAGAGACACTGGGGCTGTAGATTAGGTGTTGGCTTGGGGTGTCTGCATGTGGGGAGGCCTGGTGGCACTCAGAGGAAGGGGAAGCAGGCTACCTGGATGAGACCTGAGAGGCTGTGATCATATGGTGGGGGGAGGAGGTCCCCTTCTGTCACAGACCTAGGGGAGGGGAATAGGGTAAAAGAGGGAGGGGATGGACAACAAGTGAGGCGATAACAAGTGAGATGTAATCTGAATAAATTACTTAAATAAGGACTGGAGAGATGGCTCAGAGGTTAAGAGCACTGACTGCTCTTCCAGAGGACCTGGGTTCAATTCCCAGCACCCACATGGCAGCTCACAACTGTCTGTTACGTCAAGATTTGACACCCTCACACAAACATACATGCAGGCAAAACACTAATGCACATAAAATAAGAATAAATAATTTTTTAATTACTATAAATAAATAAATAAATAAACAAAGAGTATGTTTCTAGGTACTTTTCTGAGTTTGTTATATCCTAATAAAAATGTTATTTAAAACTAAAAAAAAAAAAAAAAAAAAAAAAGACTTTGTCAGGATTACATAGTGTAAGAGGGAAACAGAGAGTGGGGCTTACAGCAAGAGCAATAGTTTGTTTGAGGGTGCTGCAGGCATGTTCCCTTTACCTGCCTACATGTTCCCTCTTCTCCAGTACACCACTCACATCCCACGTGGCAGCCAGCCTCTGCAGCTGGTGTCCCTGCCCTTGAGTGATGCCCTTTTTGAATACAGGCTATAAGTGTTTTGCTTCTAGCCATATAGATGATATACAGGGTGGGATGCACTAATCAGGTCAGGTGAGAAGGGTTATACATACATTGAGATACCACTCTCCTTCCTTGGCATTAAAAATACAAAGTTCTCGTGGAGAAGTCCACAAGGCAAGGAGCTGACTGTGGTCTCCGGCTGGCGACCAACAAGAAGCCAGCACCATCATGCATTCCTGACAGTTATAAGGAACTGAATGTGTGGGGCAGCAGAACCAGCCGTTCTCCTGTTTAACTTTGGATGAGTTACAGTCCTGGCCAATAATTTCAGCCCTGTGAGAGCCTGACATGAAGGACACAGTCAAGCCACGCCAGGCCCTCCTCAATCAAAACTGCGCCATAACACAAGTGTGCTAGGTTGAAACTGTAAGTTTGTAGTTGCCTTGTCACAGATGACCTCTGCTTCTCCAGCACGTGCTTAGATTTCCCCAGGAATGAAAAGGCAGAACTCCAATAGCACCCCAGAGCAGGGCCCATGCTCCTGATGATACCTGAATTGAACCGAGCCCTATGACAAACATCGCCATGAAAACAAAACAAAACACAACAAAACAGAGCCGTCGTGTTTTGCATTTCTTTGTTTTGTTTTGTTCTCCTTTTGTTCACCATGAGAAAGAACATACATTTTCATATAAAATGTTACGTCATGACCAGATGAACTTCCTGGGAACTCTTCCTGACTTCCTAATTCATTTACCAGCCATGAGGCCCTGCCTGCGCTAAGTCATTCCTTCAGCTGTTAGTCTTGACCACAGATCTTATTGCTCTTTCATAAGCAACATGGCCTGGAGAAGCCAAGAGCACTTCCTTACAAGGGTCCCAGTAGGTTTGTTGAATGACACATTGGTATCAGTGAGGATATCAAGAGGAACCACACGACACTGAAATTGACTCACATGGCCATCTGCCACCCAGTACCTGGCACGATACTTGCCATGTGCCAGCTGCCCCTAGACCTCCACTCTGGTGTGCTCTCTGTTACCCTAGTGACCTTAGGTCTAACAGTGGCACTACTGAAGAGAGCATCCAGCCTTTCCAGGAGCCACAATCCATCATTAATAATATTTAACCGGTGAATGACAATGCATAATCTAGAGACCCAGTTGGGTCCCTAGCAATTCTCTTTTGGTTGTAAGCCTGGGAGTTTTATCTTTGTTTCTCATTTAATTTTTTTTTTTTTTTAAACTTGACTTCATACCTCAAAGAAACAACAGAACACAAACACAATTGGAAGAAAATTAATAAAATAGAGGTGAAGGAAAGAGGGATTGTATTAAAACACCAGACACTGGTCTGTATGTCGAAACTGGAAGTAGGCTGAGGGTTAATTGTTAGAGCAGATGGAATGATGGGAGAAGCTGTGCTGTTTATTCAGAGTGCTGCGTTGACAGACAGGTGTGAGCACATCTGCTGCTGCTGCATGACGATGATGACGACGATGATGATGATGACAAGGACGATGTGTTATCTTGGCTGCCTTGGACTCTATTGTATACCAGGCTGGCCTTGAACTCACAGAGATCCACCTACCTCTGCCTCCCAAGTGCTGGGATTAAAGGCATATGCCACAACGCTCAGCTGAGCCTCTTTTCTAATCTGGTGCCCCAGAGAATTATTTGTCTTCCACCTAGTCCTTGAAAGCAATAAACTTTCAGTATTTAAAACATTATGACATCCCTGGGATCATCTTGTCCTTGACTTATAAACACAGGGCTGTGGCCAGGTGTCGTGGCATACTTCTTTAATCCCGGTACTCAGGAGGCAGAGGCAGGAGGATCTCTGTAGGTTCAGGGCTAGGTTGGTCTACAAAGTGAGTCCAGAATAGCCAGGGCTGTTACACAGAGAAACTCTGTCTCAAAAAAACTAAAACAAAAAACCAAAAAGGCACAAGGCTGCACACTGGGGGTGAGGGATGGCACAGTGTCTGCCTTGGAGGACCTTGAGAGGAACCAGAGTCCCACACAGTGACACATACCACCACAGGTACCATGGGCATAGGCAAAGTGCACCTCAGGGCAAAGTGGATTCCTGCAGTGGGAGGACCGCTCTGGTGAGAGCCTGGAAGTGACAGCCTCCCTCAGAAGAAGCTTCTGAGCTAAAAGTGTTACTGTAACACTTAAAGTACCTGCGGGCTTATTTGTCAAGTGAATGGTAGGCCATCTAGGATTTCCTTTAGGACAATGAAAACAATCAAGTGTGTGGCTACAGAAATGAGAAAAAGAAAATGGTGAATTATGACACTGCTCATCAGGGTAGGTGGCCAGTATGTGGGACTCCATTGTACTACTCTCTTAAATTTTTGTGTAGGCTCAACAATTCCTACAAGAAACAGAAAGAAACTGTTTGGAGGATCAACTTTAAGCTGTGCTACACACAAGCTCTGGTGTTGGGCAATTCATTTCATTCCTTGGGACCTCAGTTTCCCCCAGCTGGACCATGGCTCTAATACCTTCTGGAGATGGCTTTTAAAGACTAAATGAGAAGATAAAATATACACAAAGGACCCGGCACTATAATAACTGTAATAACACCTCATGCTGCTATGAAAACATGGCAGAGCTCGACAATAGGTGGCTTATTATTTTACCTCTAAGACAAGTCACTAAGGGCAGCAGTGGAACGGGCACTCCTAGGAGTGAGTGCACAATTGAGCAGTCACCATCCAGGCCTCCCAGGAAGCCAGCTCAGCACATTTAAGGTACCTGTGGCTTCTCCTGAAAGCTGAACCCAATACTAATTATTATCAGCGGGTCTCCAGTTCTTTCTTTAGTAAACCCTCTTGGAGAGTTTTATTTTTAATCTTAATTACAGTGAATCAAGTGTCCTTCGCCTCCTGCTGATATGAAAGCCAGCCTTTTATGTAGTTGCTTTATTCTGCATGTTCCTGGGGATGGCAAAAATAACAACCTGGTGTCCTGTACCTACAGAATCAGAAGTGTATGTGTGGGGGAACTTACATAATTCTTCATTAGCCTACATGAACCACTTACAACAGTCACTTATTTAAAATAAAAATAACGCATGTACCATGAGATTTTCTGCAGCAAATTTGCAGGTAATCTTGACTCAGTGATCATCTCTTTGTTCAACTTAGTCATGCAGAGTCAATACCTTGATCAAGTATCTTCACTTGTCTTGGCCTTGCTCTTTTCATCTGTAAAACAGGGACAGTGAACACGCCTACACTCTAAAAGCTCAGTATAGGTGACAGAGAAATGGCCCAATCAGTAAAGCACTTGCTAAGGAAGCCACGGAAACCTGGGTTCAGATTCCCCTCTCCCCCATGTAAAACCTGGATATGTCAGTGGGCAGCTGTAACACTAGGGGGAGGGAGTAGGAGTAGAGACAAGAGGATCCCTGGAGCCTGGCGGTCAGTCAGCCCAGCCAATTGGCAACCTCCAGGTTTAATGAGAGAGCCTGTCTTTAAAAATTAGGCAGAGAAAAGGAACTGAGGATAACGCTTAACATCCACCTCTGGTCTGGGTGTGTGAGATGCACATGCAAAACTGAATGCATACACATAGTGTACACACACACACACACACACACACACACACACCCCACTAAATGCTTTTTTGTTTTTTGTGCTCTAGTCTCAGCTCTTACTCTAGAATCACATGTGCCTCCCACAATGCCCTTGCCTTAGAAGTGACACCACACCAACTCTAGTGGCCCCAAATAGATGGTCCTTCTTCACCTTTGGGTGAAACAACAAGAAAACTAATTATCTGACAAAGAAAACACACTTTCTATTTTTAGATACAAACCCTAAAGCAGCACAAAGCTGGAAGAATGTCTCTGAAAACATTTTTATCTAGGTTGACTGTTTCTAGAATTTGGGAAACAATGTATTCTAAAAATACTACCTCTGCATTCATCTTCCCTGATGCCTGCTGGAAAGTGGCCTTTCACCTTGGCTGGGTCAGAGCAGGGTCCTGTGGCAAGCCTGTCTTACAAAGTGTACTTTCTGAGGTGTTGATCCTAACCATTCTGGTTCAACATCCAAGGTGAAGATGCATTTCTGGGGTTTGAATTCATCCTCCCTTCTCGCCCCTTAATGCACTGCCACAGAACCAGAAATGCTCCTAATCCTTATTTGTGTCTTTGTTTTGTGGAAACAAGATCTCACTATGTAGCCCAGGCTGCCCTCAAACTTCCAATCCTCCTGCCTCAGTCTCCCGAGTGCTAGATTACCGGCATGTACCACCATGCCTGGCCCTTATTTGTTTTTTAATTGGTGCTTTCTCACACCATCAGCCATCAACCATCACACACAGATGAAGGGAATGGTAACTCTTGGAATTTGAAACAATATTGTTAATCCCTTCTTAGTGAAAGGGTTGCTCACCAATAGAAAAAAAAATAAAGTTCTTTATTTGGAACTTAAAGCAAGTTTCTCTCTTTCTCCCTTCCCCCACCTCTCTCTTCCTCTCCAACCACCCCTCCCTCTCCCAAAACATAGCCATTTGAAGTCTATTTAATCAACAGCTACAATCACAGTCCTATGATATTCTGAGAAGCACTTGGGGAGAGAATAATTAAACATATTCTAGTTTCCCAGGGCTCAGATTCTAGCCTTTCCTCTGACTTGTTTGAATTACTGTTTCCTATAGAGGATTCCTGGTGGCTCTGAAGATGCACAGAGCAGACATCACATTCAGAGAAGAGTAAGAGCCAGGCCCGAGTCCAGATTTCAACTTGAAGTTCAGGGGATTGGGGAGGGTTGTTGCTTAAGAAAATGAGGCCTCCCAGGATATCAGGTAATCAAGAATTTTATCCAAACACAGGAACTTGTATATATAATAAGATGCATGTCCTTCCATTCAGTACTATCTGCCAGGGAAGAAACAACACACCATTGTCAAAAAAAAAAAAAAAATCTGATGCAAGTAGCAGCATATCAAAAGGCCACAGGCAAACAAGTTGGGTGACTATACAGAAGGAATTTTACATGTACCACCCTCAAAAATATAACCAAGTTATTCAAATCTTAATTTTCCTCCTTTCTTTTGTTGGGAATTTGGACAGTGCATGCATATTGCCTGTGGGACATGGTGCCAAGAAATCACAGCAATTACCTTCCATGGGAGCCTCCAGAAGGCACATTCCCTGAGTCAGAAATGGGTTCTCAAGGTTGTAACATGATAGCACAGCATTCCCAGGTCTGTGATGTGCACAGTACAGATGGTAGCCAGGTCACCCTCAGAAAAGAGTGTCCATTCAGATACAGTGGCACTGTCCTGTCATCCCAGCACTACAGGTCTGAGGCCAGGAGGTCGCAAGTTTAAAGCCAGCTCAGGCTACATGAGATCTTATCTCAGGGGCAAAAGGAGGAAAAAGAGGGGGGGTATGTTCTCTTTACTCTATATAAAAGGAAATTCAACTGCTAAAACTACACACTCCTCCAAAGATAACTGTCCCTATTCAATCCCAAAATCCTACAGCTTGGCTTCCAAAGGGCTCTTCTTCTTGCCTGGGCTGTGTGCTGTTCATTCAGCTTTACTCTTCATGGCGCAGATGGGCTGTAATGCAGCGACAACCCAGATGCTAAGGGAACACGTGGGCTGGGGATCTGACCCTCTGACTCTCAGATGCTCAGCAAGAGGCTGCTGGATTGCTGAAGTCCGTAAGCTGCTACTCTAGGGAGTGGCACCACTGGAAAGCATCAAGGCACACAGGATTCAGAGAATGAAGAGGATGAAGAAAATTATCATTGTCAAATATCTGCTGACAAGAACAAGTATGATTTCAGAAATCCCAGCTTCTTCTGACTTTATCTCTTTATCCCAGTGGCTTCATGGGCCAACATGGAGCCAAAAGACTCTTTCTTAAACCAACATTCTAAGACATGCAACCCTACCTGCCTCTTCATTGCTGATAAACTGATCCTGACTGTTGCTTTTTATTTTATTTTTAGATGTATTTTATTAATAATTTTTAAATTGTGTGGATGTCAGATGGGACAAGGGGGTTATGCATGTGAGTGCAGGTGCTCTCAGAGCCAGAAGAAAATGATCGGAGGTAGAGATAGTCAGTGAGGGTTCCAGGCAACACAGACAGCAGCCTGCTGCCTGGAGGAAGCGGATTCAGGAGGCACCAGGCTTCTTCGGCCAGAGTCAGGCAGGTGACTCTGGGAGATGAGAACAGAAGATGGAACCAGATCTGGGGGAAGAAGGCAGAAAAGAGCAGCCCTGGCTGATGTGACTGGCATCAGGAAGTGACGTTTAACAGAAAGAACCAAGACAGGGGAGGGTGTGGGTTGGTAGAAGCCCAGGCACGGTAAGCTTAAGAAAGCCTTTCTGTGCCGTGGTACTTTGAGGGCATCCCACTAAGACCCACAATATCTTTTTAGGAAATGTTCATAATCCCAAAACAATAGCAGCTGAGTGAGGGGGCACACACTTGCAATCACAGCAGTTGGGTGGCAGGAGTAAGAGAATTGCCACACATTTGAGGCCAGCCATGTCTACAGAATGAATTTCAGGTCAAGCCAGGGCTATATACTAAGATACTGTCTCAAAACAACGTTAACAAAAAGGTGGGGTTATGAAAGATCAAGGGTGGGATGCAGAGTCGAGGAGTAGCCTAACCATGGTAGAATATTTTCTCACAGACACTGTTTAGCAATACCAGCCTTGAGTAACAATAGAAAGCAAACAGGCGTTTAATTGATTTCATTGTTCTCCAATGCTTTAGTCTAACCATTGTCTTCTTGCATGAACCAGGGATGGTCACTCTCACCTCCCCCCTCCCACCCTGCTTTGTGCACATCTCTATAGGAAACCCTATTATTTTGAAAGATAGTTATCGACACATTAAAAAACCTAATTTACCACATGGGTTTCTCTGAGCAGATGTGGCAGTGGGTCTAATCACTACTGTCATTTTGAATAATTGCTGGCAAATGAGGTATTTTGAGACACAGGCAATCAGCATGGTGTGAGGAAACAATTATCAGAGGATTTTTTTCTAACAGAGTCTCAGGTAACTAGTCACACTGCTGTGGGTTGCCCCAGTTCACGGAACGGAAGTGTGCATTTCAGCTGGAGACTAGTAAAAAATAAAGACACAAGTTCTTGGCCAGAGTGTGTGTGTGTGTGTGTGTGTGTGTGTGTGTGCGCGCGCATGTGTAAGACAGGGTTAAAAGCGGTGTGCGGGCAGGGTGAGAAATGAAAGTAACATTTCAGAGTCATCCAGTGGAGAAGCTGGTGAAGGACATCTGGAAGAAAAGGAGACTGCACATTGCAGTTGCGCTGGAGCAGAGACAGGATGCTGCAGGGGGAGGAGAGTCACTATGAGGGGAGGTGAGCAAAGGTGCCCCCTAGCCTGGCTTTCCCGTGGACTGCAGGGAGAGCTCCCATGTGGGCAGAGCTGCTCCCTCCCAGATGACTCTCAGGCAGATGAAGGAGCTGCTGAGCTACGCACTCAGTTCCAGTGAGCTCTCAGGAAAGGTGGACACTGGCTGCTTCTTTCCCCACTGGCACCTTCTGCCTGACACCAGAGTCAGAGGGCCACAGGGGGTCTCAGGGGTCTCAGGGGTCACTCCCCCCCCACCCCCTGCAGATTTCAAGATCACCTAAAAAACTTGGGCGGAAAGGGATGAGACTCAATTCTGTCACCTGGGTCTAGGGAAACAGCAAAACATGGAAGAACTCCGACCCCTGTAGCCTGCAGCAAGCAAGGAGTAAGGTCCTACCACCAACCTGAAACTCTCCCCAGATGTCTTCTCACTACCTCCAACAATGGACAAGGGGCCTCCATTCTTCCAAAGGTTACTGAGAACTTCTAGCCTGTCTTGGTGGTTGTTTTGTTTTGTTTTTGAACAGTCTTCCTTGGTAGACTTCTAAGCTCATGGTCCAACTGCCCCCTGCCCTTGCTTCCACAGTGCTGGGACTATAGGAATGTACTAGCATGCCTAGCTCTAAAAGAAGTAATTCAGACAGTAAAGCACTTGTATTGTAAGCCTGAGAACCCAATTTCAGTCCCCAGAATCTACTGTAGCGGGGGCGGGGGGGGGCGGGGAAAGGTGTGGTGGGAACCACAGCACTAGGGAAGTGGAAGCATGGGAAACCCTAGGGTTCACTGGCCAGCCAGCCTGCTCGACAAGTGCCAAGGCAGCGACGGATTCTGTCTCAAAAAACAAGGTACATGTTCCTTGGAGGGCGGACACCATCTGCCTCCATATATATTTGAACACACACCTACGTGTATGTAGATGAACATGCATTCAGACACAGATGTGTGCACACACAAACACCCTTGCTAATGTCTTTATAATAATTACCAACTGGACAAACCTATACCCTGGAACAAAGTGTATTAAAACTGGGGTTTCCTCTGACCAACCAGAAGCATAGGCTGAGGCTAGACCACGGGTTCTCACCTACAGCCTGAAATGAAACAAAAGGACACGACAGGCTCTCCTGTGAGTGAGAGAGGCAGTGGAAACCATAAAGGCCCCAGGAAAATTTCCTGGCCACCAGGCCAGCTGGTTCCCTCTTTGTACCCTGGTCTTTCAGACAGGCCCCTGGCTGAGCTGCTCAAGCCCTTCAGAAGGACAGGAAAGTAGTTTCCTAACTCCATGCCCTTGACCAGAACAAAGAATTCCACCAGCTTTGTTTTGCCAGGCGACACTGTGCAGAGACAGCAGTCCACTTGTACCCACAGGACACAGGAGCACCCTGTTTTCATGTTTCCTATTTCTATCAGGCCATGGCTGATCCATGGTGACCCTCTCACCTTGGGGAACCTCTGCTGGGGCCAGGTCGCTTAGGAACAGCTGACCAAGGCTTCTTGCCTTTCATTTGGCCCCAATATTAGATTTTTTTTTAAGGGCAGTGGAATCGATTTTAACACTCCTCCACTGGAAAATGTTTGTGGTTATAGTTGAGCGTGCCTGTGACAACTGCTGACAAAGGACTCCCACATCAGAGAAGCCTCGGAGTCGAACCTCCTCTATCTTTCTCCACTGCTTCTAGGCCAGTCTACTTCACTCCTACTTATCTGTGGGGTTTGGTTTGGTTTTTCTAACGAATCACATTGGGTGTGTCCTAATTACAACATAGTCCTGTGTTTGCCATAATATAAAAGGCAAAGCATCCAGGGAAGGCCCCTAACTGCTCATATCTTCCACCATCCCAGCAGGTAGGGAGAATGACTCGGAGCAAGGCATCACTCAGCAGCCGGGATTATCTTCGCAAACCCAGACCGCACTCTTGCTTAGCAGAAGCTTCCCATGGCTGAGGTCTTGGGCATGACCTTGAAGGCTGCAGAGTCAGGTTCCTGCTCATAACTGCCAGCCCTCTCTGTGGCAGGACAGCACAGTCTACGCTACCACAAAGGTTTGGCACCTGTTGCTCCCTGGTCCCATTTCCTTCCTTCTCCCCAAAGACCTGGTTACTTCCTTTTCTTCTTGCAGCTTCCACTTCCCCAAGGGAGACTTCATTGACCTCTCATGACTAGGTCAAGGTCTTTGGTTAAACAACCTAAACAGCAGCATATTTCTCTCACATTTGAAGCTTTTTATCTCCCGTTGTTCTTATAGCCCTGAAACTCTGACTATTAAAGTTTTCTCCACCACTGGACAGTTGTGGTTTGAATTAAAAATGCCCCCAGAAGACCAAGGGCTAAAAAACCATGGCTGCCCTACCTTTGGGAGTTTGGTGAAAGTGGTCAGACCTCATTTGTAGAGTAAAGCAATGACTGATCCATAATTTGATGAGTATTGAGGTGGTGACAGGCTCTCAGGATGTGCGACCTAGTTGAAGGGGAGGTTGAATCATCTGTCCCTGTGTCCCACTTTCTGACGACCACAAAGTAGGGGGAACTTTTCTCCACTACAGGCCCCATGCCACAGTGTCATGCTCACGCCAGGGTCAACTAAAGCCCTGTGTGAAAATAAATAAGCCTTCCTTTGAGTGAATTCTCCTGGGTACTTTGTCTGCAATGGGAAACGAACCCCAAACGTTTACAGGCTTTGCTCGCCGTGAGTGCAGGGAGGGCACAGGATATGGCCAATCAGTAAGGATATGAACAAACAAGAAGTAGAACCAAATACCACTGATGTGACCCTCAAGGATCTTATACAATAGACATGTATTCCAAGTCACAAAAAGGCATTCCTAAAGGAAAGGGTCTCAGTGGCTCCTCCCCACAGACGATCTGAAACGTGACTGGAAACCTTTCTTCCCAGAGAAGCACACCCTCTTTGTGACCACAACACACGGACTGTAATATCTGTCATCTCAGCGTCTAGGCATCACTCTTCATTCAAACACAAACCCCCAAAACAAATAAACACCCCAGGTCCCTGAGGCAATTTTGTTCCTGACTCTGGTTTCCCAGGAGTCCATGCATCACGTGTAACACACAGCAACACCTCCCACAAACCATCCCCATTTTCAGATTCTACCCCCACTCCACCCTACCCCACACCCACACCCAAGGCCCCAGAAGAAGCTCATTTCTCATCTCAGGAACTCTACCTCCCTACAGGGATGACCAGCACAAGGCAGTCTCAGTACTGTGGTCTGGCAGTCATTTCAAGTTCAACTGTCTTGATTTCCAGTGTGAGTTGGAGGAAGATCATCACTGAGGAACACAGGGATATGTAAAATTGCAGGTGGCAGAAGACACAATGTTGTGGGGCACAATTGCTAGAAAGGTGAGTGGTTCCTTATGCTACAAGACTGAGTGAGCGAAACGGAGCTGCTGACCATGGTAGAGAATGCACAAAGATGTGTATACCATGCTCCAAAGTGTCCAGCATCTTTCAAAATAGTGTGTTAGCTGGGGAATAACTGTCCAAAACATAAGGCTGTGGGTGACATTTCAGCTTTAAACTAAAACAGGCACTGAGGAATGAATGTTTGTATGCCTTAAAATTAATGAATTGAAATTCAAGCTCAGTGTGAAGGTGGTGGGTGAGACCTCTAGGAGTTAACTTGGCCATAGGGGTGGGGCCCTCATGCATGGGGTTAGTGACCCCACAGAGATCCCACTGTACTCTTATTCTTTCTCTTCCATCTGATGGTACAAGAAACCTACAGCCCACAACTCTGAAAGAGGCCCTGGCCAGAACCCAGCTGTGCTTCCATCCTGTTCTCCGATCAGTCCTTGATAAGGCAGCCACTCTCTGATAATTTTTTTTAAAGAAGCCTGAATGGACTCTCATTCCAAGTACACTTGTCTCTGTCAGGTATAAGCAAGTTACCTATGCTTTAACAAAATGAAACACAGGTGCACAGGAGGCAGGCAGAGAGACAGCTAGACAGACAGACAGACAGACCTACCTTTCGCTTAAATTTGGTATGACAAAGCTAGGACTGGGTCTTAGGGTCCCTTTTGAGGCCCACTTAGAACTACTTATAGTTTCCTGCCACCTTTGACGCTCACAGTCAGTAGAGGCATTCTAAGTGTACACCTTGGCAAACAAACTCTTCTCAGAAGGCAGGTAGGGGTTGACCTATCAGGGTCTCAGCATTACTCTCCCAGGTGCAGTTCCCCTGGGGAGTCCTAGAAGGACACTGGGAAAGCACTCTTCATCCAGCTGAGAGAAGCAGGTACACCCTCATCTGATAAAATGCTGTGGCTTCCCCAAAACAGGTCCCTAATGTTCTTATATGGAAAGTGTTCAAGACATAGGGCCCCATGCCCCATCTCATTTGCATGGAACTGGCCAGAACACACTCCAGGGCAAGATACAAAGCACATGCTGGCATCCCACCATTGGCTGAGAACCCAGAAACTGTTCTTTCCCCAATTGTGGGTAAACAAGCACTGAGTGTTGACTGACAGCTCTTTGCAATTCTCCCACCTGATAAGCATGTGTAGGACACAGTAAGTAGTGGCAATGTCATTAAATGGAAAGAAAAAGAGACCCAGGAGCAGAATGTTGTTTATATTAACAGAAAATTCCAGGCCTACCATTATCCTGAGAGACACCTGCAAGAGTGGCTGAGGCAGAAGCGGATGGAATCGGCCCTCTGTGTGACAGTGTGGATGGCCTGCATGCCGCATCATGCCACATGGTCACCCTCCACCTTTAGGCCGATCTTTTTACTAGTTCAGTGAATCCCTGCATTGTTTTCACTAATCTTGCTTTGTCTGTCACAAAGTCTGTTCAGATACATCTTAGCTTTCCTCTTGTTTTGTTGGTTTTTATTTTTTTTAAAAAAAATGAAGGAATGTTAGTATGTGTGTAGAGGAAGAAAGACATTCTTAAAATGCTGCCAAGATAAATCGAGTTCCTGTCTTCAATAACTTTCAAAGACAACATGAGGTGATGATGGGGCCATTTGTTTATGTAACCAGTGTTCCTCAGATTTGGTCTGTGCCAGCTACTGTCCTAGATGTTCAGAATGTAGAAAATAAAATAAAATAAGGCATAGTCTAGTGTGGAGAGACAGGTAATAAGATACATATGACATGGCAGTTGAAGGTAAGGATTATGGGGGGGGGGAAGAGAAATAAGAGAAAGGGATAGTAATATGAAGCCTGAGATAGACTTGCTATTTCCAACAAATGGACAGAAAACCTGTTTTTATGGACATCTGAAGGAAACTGAGGCAGAAGCTGCTTGAGTATTTAACTGGATTTCTCTAGAGAAAAGGCAGGTGCAAAGATGCGGAGGTACAAGCAAGGGTGGAGGTCAGGATAATCAGGATACAAGGAAGAAGGGACAGTGTAGTGAGCAGCTAGAAAAGCAGTATCACACTGGGCCTCAACGCTAGGAGACGTGTAAAAGCCACTAAGAAGGATGGAGAGCCGGGGATACACTAAGAAGGATGGAGAGCCGGGGATACACTAAGAAGGATGGAGAGCCGGGGATACACTAAGAAGGATGGAGAGCCGGGGATACACTAAGAAGGATGGAGAGCCGGGGATACACTAAGAAGGATGGAGAGCCGGGGATACAGGACAGGATTTAGGCTTAAGGAGAGCCTTGGTCGGCTGGGATGAAAGCGTCTAACAGAGAAGCAAGGGCAGAAGCAGGGAAGCTAGGTAGGAGGGCCTAGACCTGACCATCTACTCCAGGGATAATGGAACCCTTGCAGCTGCTCAGCTGGAGTCTGGCTCTGTGTAAAAGGCAAGCTGCCAGAGAGTTATCAAGCCTCGTCTGCTGATCATGAAGGTTTGGATTTGAGAGAGGCGTTATAGAATGGAACCAATGGCATGGAGTCCTACTGAATATTATTTAGAAAAGTGGCTTATTTAAAACAATCTTTTAGCTGGTTTGATTATTAATACTGATTATCAACTTGGCAGGATATAGGATACCCCGGAGACGAGTCTCTGGGCATGTGTGTGAGGGACCTAGGTTTGGCTAATGGAGGCAGCAACACACTCCATGGGCTGGAGTCTCAGACGGCAAGAAAAGGGGAAAGCTAGTGTTCATCATTAACTCCGTCTTATATCAACAGTTCCAACTCTAGCACAGCTGTTTTTTCTTTTAGTCATTTGTATTAATGCATTTTATTTGTTTGTTTGCTTGAGACAAGGACTCCCTATGCAGCACAGGGTGATTTGAACTCAAAGTAATCCTCCTGCCTTGGCCTCCCCGGTACCGGGCTTACATTGCATTCCAGTACCACTCCTCTCTGTTCCATTTCTCCTTATCCCTTTCAACACAAACAAAGGCTCAGCATTTAATTTACTGGTCCTCTTTTTTTTTTTCCCCTCAAACTGTACATTTTATATTTCTTTTTGCCCCATTTGCTCCTTTTCTCTGCGGCTCTGCACAAGAATGGTCACTAAGAACTGCATACTGCACAACAGAGTCAATCAGTATTAGGCTGTCTTGAACTCTCCTCTACCAATGAAACTTTTCAAACAGCTTCAGACAGAGTCTTAGGACAAAGGCAAAAAGCAGCCATATTCCTTGCCAAAACATCACAAGAATGGTCTGTATCCAGTCGTTACTATTGTCCCCTCTGAAACCTCTGGAGCTGGGCCTCCATGGTCAACATTACTCTCAGCATCATTGTCTTCTAAGCTCCTACAAGGATGGTCCTTTAAGCCTCACATACAGCAGTCAACCACTCCTCTAGTCCAAAGTCCTAAAGCCTTCCAGATTCCTAATAGAAAACAAAACAAAACAAACAACAACAAAACCCAACCTGGCTAGGCCTATCACAGCAATAGCCTACTCCCTGGTACCAATCTCTTTTTAGTTACTTTTCCATCACTGTGCTAAGACAACATGAGCAGAGCAATCTACAAAAGAGTTTATTGAGCTTACGGTTTCAGAGGGTGAGTCCATGGCGGCCATGGCAAGTAGGCATGGCACTGGAAAAATAGCTGAGAGCTTACAGGGACAACAACAAGGAGGAAGAGATAAAGAGAGATAACTCATAAAGGTGGGGGGTTTTTCAAACCTCGAAGCCCATCCCCAATGGCACACCTCCCTCTTAATCCTTTCCGAACAGTTCCACCAACTGGGGGAATGAGCATTCAAACATATGAGTCTATGTGGGTTATTGTGTTCAAACCACAACCACCACATCCAGCTACAGATTCTTACTCTAAAACACTCAGACCTCTCTACCAAGAAGTCCATGGGTAAAGTATAGGATATTTCAAGGCTTGCATGGGTGAGACACAGGATGCAGGTCACCGTCTGCCGAGGTCAGCAGCATCTGGGCTCAGTCCAGAAACTCATGGCAGCTGGGCAGGTGGCTATCTAATTGGCAGCCAAGCTCAGGGCATTCGGCAATTCTTCGAGGAGTCCTTGCTTCCGTAGGATAAATGATGAGTCTCAGACATTATGGTGGTGGAGTAGAATCAGGGACATTACAAACCTTGGGCAGTGGGAGAGGTTTTGAGGGTGAATGTGTTTGATTCACTGGGGGCTAGGGATGCCAGGGATACTTGGTTTACATGTAACAAAACAGTTCTATCCCAGCACTCAGGAGGCAGAGGCAGGCCAATTGCTGTGAGTTCAAGGCCAGCCTGGTCTACAGAGAGAGTCCAGGACAGCCAAGGCTACACAGAGAAACCCTGTCTTGGAAAACCAAAAAAAAAAGAAAGAAAGAAAGAAAAAGAAAAAAGGGAGGGGGGGCAGTACTTAATTATCCTATGGGTGGGGGGAGAAGAACTCCAGATACAGTCAAAAGTCATTGGTTGAGAGCCAAGACATCTTATTACCATACAGTGGATATCTCCAGGAATTCCCTGGTGCTTGCTGAATGGGTTTCTTATCAGGAAAGGGTTGGGCTTGTAATCTCCCTGAGAGCTACATCAAGCTCCATAGAGGTTCTGGGGTTCTCCAGATCGGGTGGAGAGAAAACCCAGCTGAGAAAGGGAGTCCATCATCTTGTACCAAGCTTGGAGGTTATCTGGAAATGCCAGACTTCAACCTTAATAGAAAGATCCCACTCAGAGGCTAAGAGCACTGGCTGCTCTTCCAAAGGTCCTGAGTTCAATTCCAAGCAACCACATGGTGGCTCACAACCATCTATAATGAGATCTGGTGCCATCTTCTGGCATGCAGGCATACATGCAGGCAGAATACTGCATACATAATAAATAAATAAGCAAATAAAAGTAAAAATAAAAGATCCCACAAAAGCTGAGGCACAGAGTTAAGTTCTGTGCCCAAGCTTCTCAAGTTTGTCATTCTGATCACAAATCTAAACAGACATTACGAAGTGCAGGAACTCTCATTTAATCTGAGCCCCACTGATGTTGCTCACTCAGAGCCCAAAAAGACTACTATGCTGATCTGCACTTACTGAAGCCATTAGCATCTGAGAGGGTCTTGAAGGTCATGGGGTTTGTCATTGAAAAGCTTGCTTAGTTCTTTGGCCCTACACTTAATAATCATAATAATTGAGTAGGACAAAAGTAAGATGCAATGTGCTTAAGTTAACACTGGCCAAGCTATATCAGATGGCAGACTCAGGGCAACCTCCTGAAAGTGGGTGTACCTGCTACCTTATGTCCAAAGGAGTCTACAGGCAGCACGAACAATAGTGCATCCCAAATGCGAATGTCCACAGATTACAGATGAGGGTGTGCTAATGAAAGCTGATCTCTACAGCCCTCCTGGTATCTTGGGTGATAAGAGCATTATTAAAACCTGCTGTGTAATTCATCAAGGCCTCCTGCAGGCTAAGAAAAGGCTAATCTCCCTAGGTAGCAAGTTCCAGAATGGTCAACAAAAACCAAACCTGCAGAAATGGTTATCTTTTTTAATTATCTGGACTCTGTGAGAAGAGATAAAATAATCTTTCTGTTACTCTGTAACACGGCTTTGCTTCCTGAAGACAGAAAAGCTTTCAACCCTGTTTATACCAGGCAGCACCACAAGTAACTGGAATGCGTAGGTAATGAAAACAAGGGTGTGTCCGCCACATACGAAGTGACCAACTGAATGGCCCGTCAATCATCCAGTACTCAAGCTGCAGAGCCAAGGTCTTTTCTCTCCTTTCTTCCTTATCCTGAGGCAGTGTGGGGAAGCTCTGCCAAGCAGTCTCCTGGGTTTGAATCTACAGGCCTTGACTTTGAGGCCATGGCTCATGCACCCTCAATATCCTCATTTTAAGAAAGGGTCAAAGGTCTGCTGAGGGAATTAGTGAGGGATTTAGGAAGTACAGAGCATATGAATACTTAAAGCACCTCTCCAGGCCATGCTGTCTGCTAACACAGTAAGTACACTAGCACTAGGGTGTGTGGAGCGCAGACATGGCTGCTGTGCTGCGTGCCATCTTTAAGACTCAGGCAAGCTGCGGCTTCCGCACTCCCATTTGCCTCATCCTAAAGGGGTGACATATAGATGAAGTGATGAGATGTGGGCAGCCTCGGGGCCGACCATGCAGCAAGCACTCACTTAGCAATGGTGACTACTGCCACGTGTGTCTAACGCGTTTCAGATTGCCACAGTCTACTGTGGAAGTCTCCAGCAATTTACATCCCTGACAATGCATAGCTGTAAAATAAAATAAAGCTGCTCTGACACACCCTTTTGAGGAACCCAGCCTGAGGGTCACTCACTCACTCACTCACTCACTCTCTCACTCACTCACTCACTCACTCACTCACACTCTCACCCACTCACTCACACTCTCACTCACTCACTCACTCACTCACTCTCTCACTCACACTCTCACCCACTCACTCACTCACTCACTCACTCTCTCACTCACACTCTCACTCTCTCACTCACACTCTCACCCACTCACTCACTCACTCTCTCACTCACTCACTCTCTCACTCACACTCTCACCCACTCACTCACTCTCTCACTCACACTCTCACCCACTCACTCACTCTCTCACTCACTCACTCACTCTCTCACTCACTCACTCTCTCACTCACTCACTCTCTCACTCACTCACTCACTCACTCTCTCACTCACACTCTCACCCACTCACTCACTCTCTCACCCACTCATTCACTCTCTCACTCACTCACTCTCTCACTCACTCTCACCCACTCACTCACTCTCTCACTCACTCACTCACTCTCTCACTCACTCACTCACTCACTCACTCTCTCACTCACTCACTCTCTCACTCTCTCACTCTCTCACTCACTCACTCACTCATCTCAGACATATTTATGGAGCACCTTTAACAAATACTATTTGCCTTGACAGAGTTCCTAGGTTATCCAGTAAACTTGTAAACAGCGCATGACTGTACCACATACCATAATGAATTCGGGGCAGCCTGCTGAATGATCAGAGTCTGAAAGATCTCCTAGCATTAAACATCTGGATAAATACATTCATCTCAGCTCCTGTCTTAGACTCTTTAGACTCCACCTACTTTTCCTTTCATACTGCACTGACTTTCCAAGGTTTCACCTCCTTCCTTCGAGTCATCCATACTATGAAAGAGATGCCAAGCCTATCTTTATCCAATGTTTATTGAGCACCTACTATGGGTTGAGGCCTGTGCGGGCTGCTGAGCACCTACTTGACAAAGGGAGTAGACAAAGAGCTCTGAGGCTGTCTGGGAAGCGGGTATCACAAAACTGAGTAGTAACGGCGATGACAGGAACACATGTCTGTGATGTTGGGAGGATGGGGAAACGAAACTAAGAGTGGCTAAAGGGAGGGATGCAAGGCACCCTGGGAACTCTTGGTCGGCATTTGGAGATGAAGGACAAGCAGGTAAGTCAGGAGAAGCACTAAGAGGCTAACGTGTATCCCAGACATAGGGGGTAGTATGTGCACAGGCTCAGTGGCAAGATGGAGCCAGACAGTTTTGCGAAACCTAGAGGAAACCAGCCTGTATATAAAACAGGAGAAAGGCTGGGGTTCCAGTTAAAGCTTGGCAGGTGGGCAGGGCTCAGGTGACTCTTCCTTTGGATTACTTACAGAGCCTGGGACCTGGAGGTAGCGATTACAAAAACAGGACAACCTGGCTGTATACGGAGGCAGGGAGGCCAGGGATGAGGCCCCAGGCATACACAGAGAGGGTCTCCCCTCTAGAGGAAGCCCTGAGGTTACCCTCTTGCACAAAGGCTGCAGCTGGCCTGTTTCTCGTCTCTCAAGGGAGGGAAAGTGCAAGACCTGCCTATGTCTAGATGCCTCCCTCCTCAGGGGACAGAAGAGGTATTGTCACAACTCAAAAGCATGAGGCATGCTATGCACTCCCCAGGTATAACTTGCAGGAGCTTTGGCGCAGTTTATCTTGGTCCTTGCAAGTTGGCGAAGAAAACACAGGAAGGATGAGAACTCCAACCTGCTCTCCCCCCAATCAGGTCTAGACATTACCTTCCACAGAAAAGCCCCATTTGTATAGAAAGGAAGTAGCGGGGCTAGCCTCAACGTCACCAGCCAAGAGGGCCATGCGAAGGGGAGGGACCAGTGTCCACAAGCACATCACAGACTTAGCAAGGGAAGAGGGACGGGCCAGGCAGCTGAGACAAGCACCTCCCGCCAGGTTCTATAGAAGATACTTGGCATCTCCAAGCTTGGCTTCCACCTCCAACTGACAAGAGGGACATATGGCTCCTTTGGGGCTACAACCAGTGAGCCAGGAATTCTGTATCCCTGCTGAGTAAAGGGATTATACAAGCACATTCTTGGATGCCCACCAGCGTTATTTATAACAGAGAAAAGTAGATACTTACATAAATTCCTAAGGACAGCTTGAATGAAATTGGTGCCTTCCTTTGACAATGTAGTTATTTAAAATAATGTCTTTCAAGAATAGTGTGGGATACAAATAGTACTCTCAAATAGTAAGTGAAAAGTCCCAAAATAATTTAACGTGTGTCATGATCCCAATTTTTAAACTGTAGGTGCTTAGGGGCCAGCAAGTTGCCTCAGCAGGTAAAGGCGTTTGCCATCAAGCCCAATGACCTGGGTTCAATCCCCAGGACTCACGGGGTGGAAGGAGAAAACTGACTCCGATAAATTGTCCTCTGACCTTTGCATGCATGCACACACACAATACAAATAAATAAGTAAACAAAAATTTCTAAAAGAAAAATCATATATGCTTACCGAAACTTAAGGGGCTAGCTTAAACTATATAAGTCATTTAGGAACACAGGATGTCATCAGTTTGTGGACACAGAAGACAGTAATAAATACATCAAAGCTGATGGTGCTCTGGGCTTGCAAATGCTCCACTGCTAAGGAAATACTTCTTCAGTTGCACTATTGTCATTCAGGGCTTCACATTTTCTTTATTCTGTATGTCTGGAATATCTTGCAGTGCAAATGTCATAAAGGGGCATATATGATGACAGGAAGGCAGCATGTGAAGACACAGCTGCTGCTCTGAAGTGACCCCGTCACGTGTGGTCCTCTTCCCATCTCTCTGCGTTTCTACAGTGAACACCTTTCCTAGCACATTATCCCTGGGGGCTGCTTTTTATGTCCAGCCCGGGGCTCATTTGTTTCAGGCTGAGCTGAATTCTTGTGTGGGGACACAGCTGGCTTCTCTGCCAAGGCCTTCACATGACATCAAGGACTCAGTCAGCATCCCACTCAGGCGTCTCTCAATCGTCAGGATTTAAACCAGCAAACTGCAGTGGGAGAAACGATCTCCTCACAAGCGGCCCACTCGTATCCTCTGACGTGAGAAGAGATTTGGGGGCGGCTGCTGGGAGCCTTTTCCACTCTGCAAATTGTTCTCCAAAAAGCATATGCCGCCTTACTTTTCATTTCTGAAATAGTTTGTGTTTTATCCACTGCGGAAGCTGGGGGCTCAGGCAATAGATCGATCAGTTCAACTGGTAGGGGAAAATAGACACCAATTATTTTGTCAACTATGAACACATTCCAGTCCCAACTGGAGAACAATTCTCCAGAGGCAGGTCATCCTCCCCTGGGCTTCAAGACCTTATAGGGTCCCCTGTAAAAGAAGTTCTCAATGAAGGGGCTTTGAGGTCCACCGATGCCCCAGAATCAATCAATAGCTCAGTCAAGCTTCAAACTCACAATTCTCCTGCCTCTGTTTCCTAAATGCTGGGATTGATTGCTTAGGTGTGCCACCACATTCAGCTTGACTTTATAATCAATGGGGGAATTTACCTCTGCAAGCAATTCCTAGCTTCTTAATGTCACAGGTTTCTTTAAAAGGAGTACTCCTTAGAGCTCTCCTCTCTCTCTCTCTCTCTGCCTCCTTCCCTCTCTCTCTTTCTCCCTCCCTTCCTCCCTCCCCCCTCTCTCTTCCACCCTCCCCTCTTCACCCCCTCTTATTCTAGAGTAAGTATTTACCAAAACCCTACTGTGTTCTCAGCACGAGGATAAGACTGAATAGGAACCTCATTGCTGACCCTGGCAGTTTCTTGTCCAAAGCACACATCCCGTGGCTGTCTTATCACATAGGAAGTGGAGGCAAAACTGAGAAGTGCCTGTCTCACTAAACCCTCACACCTTCCTCCACGAGCCACTAAGGAAACCAACTCCCCCCTCCCCCGCCCCAAAATACTTTCCATGGATGCACAGCAATAGGGTCAAAACAACAGCTGGTTGTGCCACACATCACAGTCCCCACTACAAAAGTGAGGGGTGTTGCTGAGTCTTTGCGTTAATGGCCAGTTTGGGCAAAATTATGAAAAAGCAACAACAGAAAAGGCACCCCCTCAGGACTGTTGCTGTAAAGACTCTCCCAGACACCGCCACTCACAAGCACAGACACAGTCCCCATAGCAACCAACTTATAAAGAGCACTTCCTTAGCAGAATAACTAGTTCACTGGGCTCCAATCTTCAGATGTCCTTGCATTTATGGTCTCATGGATGGCTTGGTTTAGCTCATCTCCTCTGAGGGCACACAGAGTGCCGGGTCTGAAGTGAGAAGCTTCTTCTTGGCCATGCTTGGTTCTGCCACACTTCCTGTCACCTCTGTATGATGCTAGTGTCAGTGGAACTTGCAACACAGCAACTTCACGGCCCTACAACAGCTTCCAGGTCTCTCAAGTGTACAGTTGTTATAATACCATGTGGCAATGAAGGGAGGAAACCCAGCCTGGCCATAGCTGGACCCCTAAGATAGTCCTATTAGTGAAATGGGGTAGATTTTTCTTCTATAAAATCTCATTACTGTGACAAAGCATGATGCATGAGTTGGTCAAGATAAGAGGAAACATCTGCAGTTGCACAGGGGAAGAAAATCATTACCTAGGAATTATTCATTATCTGAGACCTGGGTGACCTGAAGGAGGAGGCAAGGCCATTGATGTCCATCAAAACAAAAACCAAGTCAGACTTAAAACTGCCAGTAATCCCCTCTGATCAGAGGTCAGCAGTTCTTGGGTAAAAAGCTTTTAGAGACACGTGTTCCTGAAAAACAAATACCAGCTTGCAGCGGAGATGACTGTGCTCTGATGCAGGCTCTGAGAAATGCCTGGACAAAAGGCTTGCCCGCTGCCCCCAGGTGGATAGCACCTCATCTGCAAACCGAGGACACTGAAATGCGTGATGGCTAAGGACCATAGATCCTAAACGTCTTAAAAATAAAGTTCCACAAAATTAAAAATACCCAAACACACACTAAATCTTACTGCTGACGAGAGAAGTTCCATAGCTTCCCCCGTCAGTAAGACAATATCTAATGAATAGAGAAAACTCCAGAGGAACATCTTTTTTTGTCTTGTTACCATGGCAACCTGGTAAACGGGCCCCGACTACATCAAGCTGATGGTCTAAAAGACTAGGATAGATAAACACCATATGGTGAAATAAAGACACTTAAGTACATGATTAGCAGCCAGCTCAGGATCACTCCACCAAGGCTGTTACATCAGGAAATTTGGCAATAACTAAAAATAGCTAAAAAAGCATTGCTCATTTTGGCAAATCAGTGGCATTAAATGAGAATCTAATAATTTATATTCAAGGAGTTTCCTGTTTTCACAAGGGTTTTAGAAGACCCATTGTCCAACCAAGTGAAGAAGCTGAGGCACAGACAGTGGCTTGTTAGATATTGGAGCCTTCACACACCACAGAACACTTCATAGTCTCTGTAGGAAACACCACAGTGTTACATGGATAGCTAAGAACATCTGAGACGAAGGGATAGGAGAACAGGAGGAGCCTGGAAGGATTCAGATGTCACTCTAGCCCCAGAGAGGGAGGCTTCTCAGTTATGTCAGTCATAGGACCAGAGTCCACGCAGAGTCACCAAAGTGAAACATCTAGGGCGGGACTTCCGACCTCTGCCAACCTTAGCATTCAGCTACCAAATTATCGAGCTCTTCCACAAGCTTGTGCTTCTGCAGAAAAATACGATGCAGCTAATGTTTGTTGGGCACTTAACAGATCTTATTGGTATTCTAGTTTTCATGGTTATATTTGACTCACAAAGTCAGGTGGAGTCTCTTCCGCCTTATTTTCCAAGTAAGGAATCACCAGCGTCTCAAAATGCGCAGTGGGATTAATCTAGATTCTACTCAGATGCCTAAGGTTATAATTCATTTTATGAGGGAAAATGCATAGGCAATAAATAAATTGGCTTGGAGTTCCAGTTAGCTATACAACTTTTTCTAGTAAAATGAAGAATATATATATATTTTAAAGTCCTGTAGGCAACAACTCCACAGTCGGATGATGGAAGCCCACTTCAAGTACACAGCATGGTGACAAATAGCATTCATACTAAGAGTGATGCTGTCATGGTGTGCAGGGGGTGGAGGGGGAGTAGAAAGAACTGAACTTACACTTATGTCAAGACTGCACAGGCTGACGGCATCTTCATCCTGGGCACTCTGCTTCCGTTTCCGCTGCAAAACAGATGAGAAAACAAAATTGAAATGTAAACAGGATTGTGGCTTTGGTTAGGGAAGGGAACAACCAACCAAATAACTACTATGTGACCCAAAAGCTTCAGCCAAGGATGCAAGGTAGTAAGGCCCAAGAACCAGGGGCAGTTATTAAGCTCTGTGGTGAGGTAATTGGCTAGCATGCCTATGCTTATTCATGCTACACCAATCAATCATCAATCTATTTTTTTCTCTCTAAATGTTTCCATATAACAGTTAGAAATTTAGATACTAGGATGTAATTCTGATTGACTTTGAAGAGCAGATCTGAATGGAAAGGCTCTAACCCTTGAAAATATCTGTTCTAATCCTTGTACAGATAAGGCTGTGGTACCTAGAATAAAGAAGGCCCTGTGCGTATGCACAGTCTAAGCTACACCGCTGTCTGATGTTACCTAGCACTGTCAGGCTATAAAGTCTGTGATGTTACAAATTGAATTCCTGGGGCTCAGGTATTTTGTCAAGTATTTTGTCAAGCAGACAGAATATGCAGTTTTCCCTATAGGTTGAGAAAGAGGGCAAACAAGAGCCCCTCTCCTTCGCAGCACAAGTCTCCTCTAGAACAACCCCAGAGGTTATCCAGTGGAACCCGGAACCCAGCCTCCAACCCTCAGCCACCAGCCCACTCCGTCAGGCATTGTCATAGGCTTCAAGAGTCAAGCATGGTGATCAGATGTCCTTCAGTGGCCTTTTCAGTGATGCTGAAGCCACTTACTCCAAGTAAGAATGATCGCTAAAAACCCACGTGGCGCCAGGCAGTGGTGGTGCATGCCTTTAATCCCAGCACTCGGGAGACAGAGGTAGGCAGATCTCTGTGAGTTCGAGGTCTACAAAGTGAGTCTAGGACAGCCAAGGCTACACAGAGAAACCCTGTCTTGAAAAAACAAAACAAAAAACAAAAAATCCCACATGGCAGGGCATGGTGGCGCATGTCTTTAATCCCAACATGTGAGAGACAATGCTGCAGCTCTCTGACACAGTTCCTCATGCTGTGGTGACCCCAACCATAAAATTCTTTTCTTTCTTTTTTTGGTTTGGTTATTTTGAGACAGGGTTTTCTAATGGTCTTAGGTGACCCCTGTGAAAGGGCCATTTTATCCCAAAGGGATCTCAATTCACAGGTTAAGAAACACTGAAACAGTGGGTTCCAGGACAGCCAGGGGCATGTAGAAAGATCCTGTCTCAAAACAAGCAGCAAGCAAGCAAAGAAGAAAAGAAATCAAGAAAACCACACGTGGGGCCTTGGAGAGATGGCTCAGCAATCAAGAGCACTGGCTGGTTCAATTTTCTGTACCCACAAGGCAGCTCACAACAGCCTATAACTTCAGGCCCAGGGATTCTGATGCATCTGGACTTGCATGCCCCAGTCACACATGTGCTACACAGACATAGATGCAGACAAAACATCCACACACATAAAAATAATTTTTAGTTAAAAAACAAAAAAACAAAAAAGAAACCCACACCTATTACAAAGTAAAAGCTGCATGGATTATGACAGGAGGTCTTGTTGCTAATTCTCCTTCCACAGGGTGATACTAACCACTGCTGGCAACAAACAAGCCCAGAGAGTCTTTATGGTTTTGTATGTTTTTAAAGATAGAGTCTCACTATGTGACCATGGTGGGCTAGAATTCTCTATATAGACCAGGCTATCTCTGGCTCCTAAATATTGGGGTTGCAAGCAAGGACCACCACACCCACCTAAGAAGTCTGAAGCTGGAACTCTAAGTCGGAAGCAAACACTTCACATAGCATGATTGTCATTGTCATCGGTCAATCACTTTATGTGCACTGAGCACTTCCGTGACAACAGCTGTTCTGGGTCCTGGAAGCTGGCATGGGCAAGGCATACTTCCTGACTACTAATTGGGAATAAAAAGAAGATAAAAGTATTCCATATTGTGCTCTCTACTATGAGTGAGTCAGGCAAGGCGGAGATCAGATACAAGGTAGTTTTCCTGCTCTCTAGTATTTGGCTTTGTGTGCTTGCACATGTGTGTACATGTGTGTGGAGATCAGAGGCCAATGTCGAGTATCTTCTTCAACCATTCTCAGCCTTAACATTTTAATATTTTTAATTATGTGGTGTGGGGGAGTATGTGTGTGTGTGAGTGCAGGTGCCGCAGAGGCCAGAGACATTGGATCTCCCGGGAGCTGGAGTTACAGGAGTTTGGGAGACTCCCACCATAGGCTCTGGGACCTGAACTTGGGTTCCTCTGCAAGATTGGTATGTGATTGTAACCACTGCACATCTCTGTAGCCCTTCTACCACGTATTTATTGGTTTGTTAGGACAGACACGCTCATGAATCTAGGGCTTGCTGACTGGCCAGACAGGCAAGCCAGCAAGTCCTAGACATCCTTCTGTTTCTACAAGCCAAGGAATGGGATTACAGGCATGTGCTGCTGCACCTGTTTTTTGTGTGAGTACTAAGGGTGGGACGCAGGTCCCAGTGCTTACAGAGAGCCTGGTGTATGTAGTACTGGTTGATTTCTGTAGCCTTGCACCCTTGCTCTCTTGTTCTCTCCAGCAGCCTCTAACTCCAGAGGGGACCCAGGTGGGAAGAGTGAACGGACCAAATGAGCAGCCACTCCAAATCCGTGGATCCCAGTAATGAAGGTGTGCAGTGGAGCAGCCACATGAACGCACTGCAAACCCAGGCAGGAGCTGGAATTTCTCCAACACTGGGAAGCCAGGCTCACGTTGATAGAACAATTTGTGGAAGACATCACCAGCCAGAACCTAGCCCGAGATACTGACAAATAAAACTGAGACAGTATCTGTAACGGTCTAATCAGACCTCTAACAAAGGTGACATTTCAGCCTAGTAAACATTTACCAAATGCCTCTCACAGACAGACGTATCTGTAGGATCTCGTTTGAGCTTGACAACCTCGCTACAGAGCAGGTGGGAACTAGAAACTTCTTCATTCCGCAAGACGGTGATGAAAGCTCTGAGAGGCCACAGACTTGCCTAGGACATTATAATCAGCATAGTGCCATGGCCTGGATTTGACCCAGGCCTGCCTGACTCCATGCTAAATAATCTCCATCTCTCATGCCATCCTGCACCCAAAACTGGGACCACACATGTGACCTGAAGACACAGTGTCCAGTGGGCCAGCACTGAGGAGACACCTTGGTGGCCGTTTTCTTTCTTTGTGACTATTTGGAGAGCCTGGGATGCTGTCCATACTAAGCTTTTTCTGTGGTCCTTTCAGCTTTCGAGCACTGTCCCTGTTGCTTCGGGGCCACAGCCACTTTCCTCTTTCTGTAGACCAATAAGCCACAGTCAGCCAGGGGAGTGCCTAGGCAGGAAAGTTATTGCATGTACCACACATTTAAACACCCTGTTATTTCTGTCAAATTTACTGGAGTGAAGGCATCGTCCACTGCCCTTTCAACTATGAGAAAGCCGCTTGGGTAGGCCAGGTAATTGCCAGAGTCTGTCTCTAATTTCAGCACATGATTTTATGAGCTCCTCCCCAGCACCCTGTGCTGAGCAGATTGGTGACTAATTTCTGAGTGGTAACACAACGGACAAAGCAAAAGAAATGAATAAGGATGCTCTGTGTTTTTGAGGTGACGCTCCTCCCTTCCCGCTAACCACCTGGCCCAAATCAAATCAAAACCTCAAAGCCGAGGTTACTGAAGGCTGAAATTCTTCAACTTCAAATTTTTTACTGTTCATATAAAAGAGCATTTTCCTTAGCAGTTGGGGGGTACTGGTTATCTTTCAAATAGACAGACATGTTAAAGGAAATCACAGTGGTGCAGACCTTGGTCCACGTGGGCCATTGGTGAACTGCATGCCTCCAGCAAGAAGGAGGTTCGAATGTGCTCAAGGGAAGTCTGAGCCATAATGCTTGTCCACGCCCAATCTCTGAGCAAAAGGATGAGGTGATCTCTGTCTCCCCAGCCTTAGAGCAGAAAGAAAGCAGCTGACGATAACCATGTGTGACCATAAAGGGCACACCAATGTCCCCAACTGGGCGTGGAAAGTAAAAGCAGAGACAGAGGAGACTGTGGGGACACTGGGCAGGGAGAGTATCTGACTTCTTAGTGCCACAGTCCACAGATTACAGTTATAGATGATGTCGTTGGGTGCTGTAAAACCTCTTCTTCTTCAACCAACAAGACAGCACGAGCCCCCTTTGTGAACATGCCATCCATGGATCAGTACCTTTTGAATATCTGGCTGTAAGGCAGCATGGCAATTTGGATCTGGAGACCTAAGTTGGAGACTCATGACTATCACATCATCATCACCTTCATCACTGGGACCTCTTTTATCATTACTGTCCTTCAGGCTGCTATGGGGCCATCTCCTTTTTGGCTCAGCCACCTTCAGAGATAGCCCAAGGCAGACATCTAAATTCCTCTGGTATAGGACCTGTGAACAAACTGCTTTCCTGTTGTTCTGGGAAAGCTGAGTATGAAGAACAGTGGTCCACACTTACTTATTTCATGTGCACGCACATATACTGCTCCTAGCCTGAATATATCACCCTCACCCATCCTGGCTCCCCTTCTCTCCTGACCCAAATCTTGAGCTGCCATGAGTGTGTGTACCCTAGCTGCCAATGAGAATCACTAGGTGCCTCCAACACACAACAGAAGGGAAACACACTGAACTAGGCTCCATTAGCTCACTCCCCCACCACACACACACTTTAAGTAAACACAGTGGAATTCATTATTTCAGAGTGGGATTCTGAGGTCGGAAGGACTTTACTGAGTGCAGAACAGGGGGTAGGCTTGTTTTTTTTTAGGACCAACCACTTGTCTTTCTATCACACGGTGCTGATTTCTTTTCTTTGTCCTGTCTGCCAAGACATTTTTTCCTTAGGTTAATATCCAAAAATGGCTTAAAAATACATTTACATACTTACTTAAAACAAGCCAGGAATGGGTATTCATGCCTGTAATCTCAGTACTTAGGAGGCAAAGGCAGGAGGAAAAAGCAAGTCCAAGGCCAACCTGGTCTACACAGCAGCCAAGAGTAGAAAGTCTCTATTTCAAATAAATGTGTGTGTCTGTGGGCAGGCAGATGTGTGTGTGTGTGTGTGTGTGTGTGTGTGTGTGTGTGTGTGTGTGTGTGTGTATGTGTGTGTGTGTCTGTATGTGTACTGTCCAGTAAGTAAAAGTTCTTGTGGTCAAGCCTCAAGAACTGAGTTCAATCCCTGGAGCCTACATGATAGAAGGAGTGATTTGCCTCTCACAAGTTGTCCTCTACCCTCCACAGACACACTGTGGCACATGGATACCCACCCAAATACACATGCATGCACATGAAATAAATAAGTGTAAACTTAAAAATATTAGTAAGCAATATTATTATCTCCATAGGAATTTACGTGAATATCTCAAGGAAACTCAGAGCAGAAATGAAACAAACTTAGGTATAAAAATCCACCTCTGCCACTTCCTACTTAGTGTGACTCTGGACAAGTTATTTTATTCCTTCATTTAAATCAATATTAGTTGAGAACGTACTCCCTTGTCAGGAAGATCCCAGGTGTATGGGATACATCGGTGTCTTTAAGCTTTAGGTTTTCCATCATAGAGATATTTTAGGAATTAAAGAGTACAAAATATTTAAACAAATCTGGGCAGTGGGGCAGTGGGTGGTGGTGCATGCCTTTAGTCCCAGTACTTGGGAAGCAGAAGCAAGTGGATCTCTGAATCTTAGGCCAGCCTGGTCTACAGAGCAAGCTCCAGGACAGCCAGGGCTACACAGAAAAACCCATCTCAAAAAAAAAAAAAATAATAATAATAATAATTAATTAATTAATTAAGAACAGGGCCAGGTATATGGTAAGAGAACTGAAAAAAAAATGGTCACGTGGTCATTTTGTGATTGCTATTATTCCTATCACTCCTGGGATCATTGCTTTGTTTCTGTCTGACTCTGAGATGCCATCAGGGTAGGTGTGAGAGATGGGGAGGCCTGCAGTGCGGCAGATGCAGAGCCCTGGGCTAAAGTCTGACTAACTGCCCAGACCCCATGGAGTTGACCACAGAGCCCTTTAAATAGCCGGTTGTGTTGGCACTGGGTCCTTCCCCCACTCCTTTCTCAGAGATGAGGGCAAATGGTGAAGTCTGCCTTCACTTTAAATGGCTGAGATTAAATTGATTAGCATCGGAACAGCCCTGTTATTTAATCACAGACTCTTCTATTAAATAAGCAGACGACCAGAGCAGCAAAAACCCACTGATGGAGAGGACGCAGCTCCTGACTTGGCAGCAACGGTCTCTCATTAGTCCTTCATAATTACTCAATTTGAACCAGATCTAGATCCTTTTGATTTCTCTTCTCCCTGGCGAACAACTTTGGTGGTTTCAAGGCTTTGATGCTGAGCCTTTCATCTGGGCCTTCTTCAGGGAGAAGTCAGCAAAAGGACCCTGCGTTCTTGTGCCTGCCCTCAACTGGAACTTGACTTCATCAACGCCAGTTTGTGCATAAAAACATCCCTCATGGTTCAGGAGTCCCGCAAGGAGACCATCAGGGCTGGCAGATCTGGACCCCGGGGACCCTGCACAAATTGCTGCACCAACCAAGGTCAATGCACACAGTAAACCTAGACCCCCCTGTTCAGATCTAGCCAATGGACAGCTCATTCTCCATGGTAGTGGGGAGAGTGGGGACTGCCTCTGACATGAACTCTGATGCCCACAATTTGATCACTTGCCCTTGGTGGGGAGGCCTGGAGGGGAAGCAGGTTATATAGATGAGGCCTGATAGGCTGTCATCATATGGTGGGGGAAGATGTCCTCTTCTGTCAGAGGTCTAGGGGAGAGGAAAGAGTGAAAGAGGAGGAGAATGGGAATGTACAAGTGAGGGGATAACAATCAGGATATAAGAGGAATAAATTAAAATTAAAAATAAATTAAAGAAATATAGGGTTCACAAAAGACAAATCAGTAACACATAAATAAAATTGGAATATGTGATATAAATAAAAATGTGAAAGAAAAAAAGTCTCTCGTTTTGTTTTGATCCACAGGTAAAAGTATTGAAGGGACACCCTATTTCACTTACCACGGGGCTATTCTTTCCTGCTCCCCAATTTTAAGACATCCTCCATTTTCTCACATTCTAGAACCCAGGTCCTTTTTTATTCTCTGTAGATTCTTATCTGATGCTTATATGATAGAGAACTTGGAACTCAGGTGCCCTCTGAGCATCTGGTCGATACATCCCAACATGGTATGTTACTGTTTCCAGACAAACTGGTGACAGCTTGGAGATGCCAGGCCGACCATACAGGCAGAATTGGGCAGGGATGGGGATGGGGGCATGCATCTTATCTGGCCATGTACCTGTCATGGAAAAACAGGGAGCCTGCTTCTCACCTGGAAGAGCAGTGAGAATTTGCTAGATCACCGAGGCTCAGACCTTAATCCATTATCAGTATTAAAATAGCAAGTGAAGGCACCAGACAAAAATTCAAGGAGAAAATATAAAAAATGGTGAAAACTCTAAAAAAACACTGAAATCTTGTGCCAGATCAGTCTCTGTCCAGGCACAAGCATAAAGGTGGAGGAAAGGTTTGTATCCGCCAAGATTTTCAACAATGAGCTGTGACAAGAAGCAGGGAATTGAGTTAGCTGGGATGCCTTCCCAGGCCTTCTAAATTACGTGATTATTTTGTTTCTACTGGCCCTCAGGTGCTGGGGATTAGGTTAACGATTAGATTAACCACGGCCCTTAACTAACACTGTTACCCCTGGTGCTCTCGTGGTTCTTTGTTTTCTGCTTTTTTTTTTTCAGCAATCTTAACACTTGAAGCTACTGTGTACAGCAAGCAAGTACACTGCCTCCCTTCACCCTTTGTTTTTTTTTTAACACTTAGAAACAAAACAAAACAAAACTCCTTTCAAAATTCTTCACTAAAAGGCGAGTAAGATGGCTCACTTTCCATAAAGCCTAAAGACCTAAGTTCCATCCCAGGGACCCACATGGTGAAAGGAGACAACTGACTCTCACAAGCCCTCTGACTTCCACATATGCTCCCTGGAGCACATATGCAAGCACACACAATAAGTAAAGTATAAACAAAACCTTCCAATCCCTCACTGATAGAATCATTTAAAATTTTATTAATAAACACACACACACACACACACACACACACACACACACTTAGGAAATGTCTAAATAACTGCTTAATTTCTAGGTAAGCACCTTATGCAGCCATCGTGTAGCCAATGGTAAACTATCCAACTACATAAGTCAGAGCCAAACATGACTGCCCACAGTAATACAGGCAACTATGTAGACAATGAGAGGTCTTGGGTCTGTCCTCAGCTGTTTAAAAAAACGTTGCCCATACTCTTGAGCTGGGGACACTTTGTCAATCATAGTTCCCTATGGATTCATGAGTTGCCAACAGGCAAGTCTTCAGCCACAGAGACACAAGGCTTCCTTCCATCACTGGCGTCTGGGACTTGGATTCCTTGGACAGTAGGTCCCACAGAGCAGAAATGAGGAATGCTGAAGGAATGAATGGGTGATGCTTTCTAGAGCTTCCTGGGAGATCAGGACATAGATTTAAAAAAAAAAAAAAAAGTCAGGGCTGGGGTGTGACTCAGTGGTAGAGTACCCCTGAGGCCCTGGTTTGCTTCCCAGCACTAAAAAAAGCAAATAGCTTCCTTAGTGACATGCTAGATGTTATCAACCACACTGTGATTCCCAGTCTCGTGGCTCAAGTTGGTTTCTTTACAGAATATTTGGCCACTTAAGTGGTGCCTTCCAAAACACCTGACAATGGACACTGATGGGAGGAAGGGTTTATTTTGGTTCAATATTTGGGGGTACGGTCTAACACAGAGAAAACCTGTTTCAAAAAAAAAGAAAGAAAGAAAGAAAGAAAGAAAAGAAATGCTGCTGCCTACATTGAGGTGGGTCCCCCATCTCAATTAAATCTCTCAGTCATGCCCAGAAATTTGTTTTCATGGTGACTCTAAATCCTATAAACTAACAATCAACTCTCCTGCCCTTCTTCCTTCTCTTAGCTGGGACAGAAAAGGGTCTACAGAGAAGACATAGTAGAGCCAGTCATGGTGGCACACACCTTTGATCCCATCACTTGGGAGGCTGAAGAAGTTGGATCTCTCTGACTTCAAAGACAGCTTGGTCTACAAAGAACGTTTCAGGTCTGCAAGGGGTAAGAATCTACCAGGGGAGGCGGGATGGAGTCCCGAGCTCGTCTGGCAAGCACAAGGCCCAGGGTTCAAACTCTAGCCCTGCTGAAACTGAAACCAGGTTTGATAGTGCACAGGTTCCAGTATGTGGCAAATTTAGGGCCGGGCTCATGCCAAAGAAAAGGAGAGAGACCCATTGTGCTGGCACTAGCATAGTGCAGTGTACACATAGGCAGTTCCAAGCCAGCCTGGGCTATACTGTTTCAAACAGTCAGACTGCCCTGCATTCTGGGTGCTTTTGATGTATTACATATCAGGTTTAAAGAGTTTAAATGACTCAGATATCTGGGATTTTGTAGAAAGCAAGAATTTCAGGCCAGATCCACCTACTGACTGCTGGCTCTCATCCTCACGCTTCAGATTTCCACAGGCCAGAATTCTACACCGAGAATTGCAGCCACTGGGCACGGCCTTAAACCTGTGGTAGACTGGAGTTGGCAGGTAAGACAGAGTCAAGTCTGAGAAAGGGTTCCAGCCTGTGACAGACACTGGAGTTATCTGGTTAGGCTTGACCACATTGTTTCTGAAAGCGCTTAACCAATACATCTACAACAGAGTGCATATTGCCCAGCACACAGCAAAGGAGTGAATTATATAACTTAATTCATTTGTTTATCTTGAGTTTCCTTGTTTTTGTGAATTTGTTTACTTTATGTGTGTCTACATGTGGGAGTTCAGGTACACACATGCCATGACACACATGTCGAAATCAAAAGGACAACTTTTTTGAGAGTTGGTCCTCTTTTTCCACGTTAGGTTTTTTGTTTGTTTGTTTGTTTGTTTTCAAGACAGGGTTTCTCTGTGTAGCCTTGGCTGTCCTGGACTCGCTTGGTAGACCAGGCTGGCCTTGAACTCACAGCAATCTGCCTGCCTCTGCCTCCCCAGTGCTGAGATTAAAGGTGTACGCCACCACGCCATGCTCCACCTTGCTTTTGAAGTAGCATCTCTCTTGTTTTCTTGCTGTGCGGCACAGTCCAGGATAGCTATCCCACGAGCTTCCAGACGATTCTCCTGCCTCTGTCTCGTATCCTCCTGCAGGAGTGCTGGAAATACAGATGTGCGCCACATCTGGCTTTTTACGTGGGTTCCTAGGATCAAACCCAGGTTATTGGGCTTGGGTGGCAGACACTTTTACCCACAGAGCCTTCTCCCTGGCCCCTCATCTTGGGTTTCTACTATTAAAATTCAGGAATATTATGGGTCCAGAATTTTTAAATGGTACCTTGGCCCAAGGATGTTTGTGGACATGTAGGTTCCATGGGAAGGGGGGGAGGAAGGAAAAGAAAAGGAGGAAGGAAGAAAATCTAATCTTAGGAATGGCTCAGGTGCTGGGTGTCCATGCTTTGGCTTTGCACATCTAGGCCTTGGTTTCACACCTGAGGATGAAGTAGACCCGGGAAGCCTTTGAAGTCAAGTGAGCAGTGGGCAATTCTAGTGTCTGAACCCACTAGCCCCAGCCTTTGACTTTCCTGAAACCTTGCCACGACATGACAGGGCCACTGAGGAAACAGTGCCCCGAGTACCTACATGCGTCTTGGGTTTAGAGGCCCTTTTCCTTCCTCCCTGTAGTTTGTGGGCACGGTGAGCCCTTCCTCCACTTTCAGCCACAGGGACAGGACGGTGCCTTGGATTCCAGCTGACAGCCCTCCAGACAGCTCATCAGAAGTGGTAACTGTCCCACTACGGTCCCTACTGCTTCTCCGCAGACAGTCAAGGGAGCAAGCAACCACCCTGCTCTCTCACACACACACCCGGGTGGAGTGGACTCTGGCCAGGTTGGTCCACAGGGGCTCAGCATGCAGCCATTGTCTCAGCATACCCCATGGGCTGCTCCTAAAACTCCAGCTGACTTCAGCTGACTCTCCTTAGCAAGTAAGTGCCTCTGGTCCCCCACCCTCCCCCGCACCCCCCTCCAATCCCACACCCACTGCTTGCTTGCTACAGATGGTCCAGACTGCGATGGAACTCACGCTACTCCCAGCTCAGTCTCTTAGGTGCTAGGATCGCAAGTGGGCAGCACCATACCTGGCTGAACCCATCATTCAGATGCGAAGGGTACTGCATATTACAGTAACTTTCCGTAGAGCTTTCTTCCATATTGACGGAAGACCATGACAGGTAAACTATGAGCTTCGCATGAACTGCCTGGTTTGGTTTGGTTTGGTGTTTTGAGACTGGGTTTCTCTGTGTAGGCTTGGCTGTCCTGGACTTATTTGTAGACCAGACTGGCCTTGAATGCACAGCAATCCGCCAGCCCCTGTCTCCCAAATGCTGGGATTAAAGGCGTGGACCACCACACCTAGCTACTGCCTGGTTTTTGTTGTCTGCTTTGTTTTGTTTTGTTTTGTTTTGTTTTGTTTTGTTTTGTGACACACCTACTTTTGATCAAATAATACTAATCTACCTGTTGGGTGTAAGAAACTGTGTTCTCACTAAGACTTGCCTTCATGCTGTGGAAGTATCAGGGAAGATCCAGGGTCTGGACCAAAGAAACTTAGTGGCAGCAAGGATTTGTTTGGCTTACACTTCCACGTCACACTCCATCACTGAGGGACATCGGGGCAGGAATCTGGGCTCCTCCACCAGTTTATGCTCAACTGGCTTTTCTATACAGCCCAAGACCACTTGCCCAGTGTGCTGGGCTCTCCTACAACAATAAATATCAAGACAGTCTCCCAAAGGCATGCTCACAGTGGAATCGGGGATTTCCTGTCTGATGACTCCAGGGTGTGTTAAGCTAACAGTCAAAGCTAATTAGGATACCTGGTGTCTTTATTTGAGGTTCTTGTAAAGCAGATCCTGGGATAAAAATGGAGGACTAAGCTATCTGCACCAGAGGGCTCCTTGGGAGACCTGGTGAGCATAAGGAAGTGAGGTGGCAGAAGGAACGGAAAGTGGGTGTAGCCAGTAGGATACAGTCATGGACGGCCAGAGTCTCATTCATTAGGGAATCCCCTGAGAGAGTTTATAAAACAGTCTGTAAGTCTCCACTAGGCGCAAGGAGGTAGGGTTGGCAAATACAATTCCTTCTTTCATTGACCAAAGGGGGGTTCCCTGGGATGCCAGCTGCCTTGGATGGGAATTCTCTCAAGCTGAAGGGCACAGGAAGTAAGAGCATGAACAGGAGACACTGAAAAAGGTATCTGTAGTGCTATGTTCCACGTGGCGATGCCTCTGCAGATGGGTTTCACTCACAGCAAGCTCCAGGAGTTGGACCAGATGACCTCTGACATTTCTCTGTGACATCTTAGAATAATTCAGACCCTGCCACAATACACTTCACTCAGCATACAACCACACAATGAGTCTTCGACCCATTGCCATCCCGAATCCATCCAGGAGAAAGGCTACCTCACGCTAATGTTTACCAACCTCCATTTCCTCCTGGGCACAGAGAGGCTCGGGCCACAGCTTCTAGTTAAAGTTGAATAACACTGTTTGGGCACATTTATTTATCTTAACAGTTACATTCTGTTTATGGCAAGCATACTGGACGTCTGTTTATCTTTAGTAATATAAACTCCCCACCCCCACCTGAACCTCTGAGACAGTGCTTCTCTGTATAGCCCTGGCTACCCTGAAACCTGCTCTGTAGACCAGGCTAGGCTCAAACTTACAGAGATCCACCTGTTTCTGCCTCCGAGTACTGGGATTAAAGGTGTGCACCATCACCACCTGGTTTAAACTTTCAATTAAACACAAATATCAGGGGAAACCTATGTTGTTTTGTAGAAAACCATTATGCCCAACTCAGTGCTAAGCATTATAGCTACGGTGATTCACTTTCACGGAGCTAGCAATGCTTTTTTTTTTTTAAGTCATCAAAGTAACTGGTAACTGCCGCCGCATGCATTTTAGCATTCATGACAAGCACAAATGAGCCTCTGGCCTTCTCCCCTGGGATGGCTGAATGGGGCCTCCTCCTTTTCCTTGTCTGCCCAGTCATGGATTAAAAATGATATTCCTATCTAATAGGCCTAACTTTAGCCACAGGAAGTGGGTGTGCTTGGGAGACCCAAAGCATTAGCCAAGCTTTGTTTGAGGATGGGCACTTTATCTTCCCTCAACCTTCTTCCTTCTCCTTTTGGGAGGAGGGAGTGAGGCCAGCTCGGTAGGGCCAGTGGGGAGCCAGGCCTGCTTGCTCTGCTTCCTGCTTGTTGTTTTTTTGGTTTTGTTTTTGTTTTACAGGACACTCCTGACTTTTTGTTGCTGAAAATTTATGTCCTGGCTCACAATGTCATGTACTGTCAGAACCAAGCAAGGGCCGCATTTGGATGTATTCTAACAGATAATGTGATGACAAGAAGTTTACAAAGGAGAAGTTTAAAGACCTTCTATGTTGTGATCATCTAGACATCTCGACTGCACATATGAAATGCTTATTCAAAAAAATGACAGTTCGACTTCCATCCGGATATTTCTCCAGCTGTATTGTAACACGATTTTCTAAAGCCTGTGCTATTAATTTTTATCAGATGTTTCCAAGTCATAATGATGTTATCTTTTTCTTGCCTGATGTATAAATTATAAAATAAAACAATTCATGAACGATTATTGCCTGGGTTGTGATCTATTGTTTTAAGGCTGGCCCCCTACCCATGGAACATCAGCCAGTTTGCTTTCCCTCTGGGTCAGTTTCTCCATCCATAAGTTCAGGGAGCTGAACCAAGTGGCCTCTAGCATTTCCTTCCTGTATGGTAACATGTGGCCAAGGACACTGCTGGCTGGGGGTGGAAAGTGGCAGTGAGGATGTCAGAGATTGGAAAATGCTTTCGAGAAAAGCCCAAGGTTCTCCACTTACTTTAAAATTGCAGATTACAGTAACCACCAGTGTGTGTGTGTGTGTGTGTGTGTGTGTGTGTGTGTGTGTGTGTGTTCATGTACACTGAATGAACAGACCACAGAAGGGGCATGTGCTTACGGTAGATCTGGAAGAGAGGCTGAGCATCCCCTTGCAGCCACACCCACAAGGGTCCATGTGAAGGCTGAACTTCTACTACCCTGCTTGTGTTGGTGAAGAGACACAAAGATGCTTCACGCAAGATGTGCTCTAAACTTGCAGAAAGCAGAGCGATGTGAGAACACAAAGCCTGTGGCCCAAAAGCGATGATGTTTCACAACTGAGCCGCACAAACCAAGCCCTCGGCCTTCCTAGGAGTAGGACCCAGTAGGGTTACCCGTGTGCAGGTTGGTGAAGATGACCCTGGCTTCAGGCTCAGAGAAGCCTCGGTGCCTCGTGCTGGGCCCTTCTCCAAGCCCAGCGCATGTTTGGCAATGATTTATTCTTCAGGAAGGGCCTACGAGCTCATAGGGACATTTCTAACTAAAAGAAATATATCCCTTCCTCATCCAGGGAGCCAGAACAGAGAATCTATTTCTTGGTGTGTGTGTTCGCGCACATGTTTCCTTGAGGCAAAGACTCTCCCCAAGTTGCCTACAGTTTGGAGTCTGTATCTTATATTCCAAGATAGGAAATGAGGGCAGGTGCTGGAGGGGAGGGGTTAAAGCAGGATGCTACTCATGCCGGATGCCGGTAGACTGGGAAAAATTGGTCTGACCACATAAAAGTGGAGAGGCAGGGGTGGCGGAGCTGTTCTCAGCTTCCAGTCAAGCTGCAGATGTGTGGCCAGCCACCCAGCGTCCCAGCTCTAGGGACACACTCTACAGTTAGTCTTGCCTCCAGCCACTCAGAGACCTGCCTGCAATGTGCTTAAGAGACAAGACTAGAAAAACAGAAATGGTCACAGTGGGAAGCAGCGTGCAGCACGGTACTGACACACCTGTCAGTCAAAAGACCCATCCACTGAGTGTCTTCTCACACACCACTGCCCCAAGCCACATGATGGCACGTTGGCATGTACAGTACACATGGGCTCCAGCACTGCTGGCTCACGCCTCACACCTGACTAATGTGGAAGGATTGAGTGCACCGTGGCCTAACCAGAGGCACAACACACAGGTCTTGATTTTTTTTTTTTTTTGACTCACGGCCTCTTCATACTTTTAAAACGTACGCAGAGCCCTCAGTGAACTTTTGCTTATGTGGACAGCATCCATCCATAGTGGGATGCAGTTCAGGGGCCACAGCTCTTGACTCACTTGCACAAAGATGAAGGTTCCATCCGCACCACTGAATAAAAGCGGGCAGTGCTGTATCCCAACACTTAGAAACTGCAGCAGGAGGAGCAGAAAATCAAAGCTATCAGCACCTACACTGAGGAATCAGGCACTGGAGGCCACAACCAGAGACAGTGAGTCCCTGTCTCTATGAGAAAGGAAAACTCAGGAACTCAAAAGGTACCCATTCTTCCAATGAATGAAGGACGACTTGTCTATCGACCACACATTTTAATACAATTTAGCTTCATCTTCTTCACTTTGTGTTTGGCTAACTCTTTCTGCCCGGCCTGTAAAGAGAAGCTGGACTAGCAGACCAGCTCCTGGGTTCATCTGCTGGACCGTTCTATTCTGGCCAACACATAGAAAGAAAGCCTGCTCTCTAGCTAGGCTTGAATTTTCCTCTAGGCCAGTGGTTCTCAACCTGTGGGTTACAACCCTTTTGTGTGTTGGGGGGGGGGAGGGTGTTATAAATCAGATAACCTGCATATCAAATATTTACATTATGATTTAATGGCAGGAGCAGAATTACAGTTATGAGGTAGCAACCAAATAATGTTATGGTTGGGGGGGGGGGGTCACCACAGAATGAGGAACTGTATTAAAGGGTCACAGCATTTGGAGGGTTGCTTCACTGCTCTAGTGTTTGACAGCCCCTAGGGGTTCTCAGATCAGGGCTTCTCACTTCATTCACACAAATATAACAATGTTGCTTCCATTTCCTTAGGCCATCTATGGCTCAAAGACTTCAATCCCCCGTCTGCCCAATCAGGCTTGTATCTAAAATGTGCCACCCCTGGGTACCTCTGGTGACACCTATGGCATATCACCGAAGCCATCACACACTCCTGCCATAGCCCCAGCCTTTTTCTTGCCAGGTCACCTGTACATTCTTTTTTTTTTTTTTTTTTTTTTTAATCTGTAAGCTAATAATCACCTGTGCATCTTTTATAACTCAGTCTGCGGGCCCCCTAGCCCTGAAACCGTCCCTGATTCACTCAAAGTTTTCTCTTTTTATTTTTTGAACAGTACAAATGCACAGGGGTGTTGGATATCTTTGTTATCATTTGAAATTCCCTCCTACCCCAGAGGAAAGGGTGAGGCAAGGTTTCATCTAGCGCAGGCTGGCTTTGAACTCTCAATTGCCAGTTCTCTGCTTCTGGGATTACAGGTGTGAGCCACAGGGCTTGGCCAAATGCATGGGATTAAGTTGTAAGGCATAGCATACAATGACTGGCACACCTCTGTCCTACCCCAGCCAGCCATCCCCTGCTCTCCTGGGAGACAACCTCTACAATGAGTTCCTTCCAGATTCTTTCAGAGTTGCTTCAACATAAAGAAGCAAGCGTGTCGCCCAAATGGTAGCAACTCTTCTACTGTATCTTTTTTTTGGGGGGGCGGAGGGTTCGAGACAGGGTTTCTCTGTGATAGCCTTGACTGTCTTGGACTCACTTTGTAGACCAGGCTGGCCTCGAACTCACAACAATCTGTCTGCCTCTGCCATGCCCGGCCTTTCTACTGTATCTTGAAAGCCTTCCATGCCACCAAATCACCAAGCCAACACAAATAACTTCCCATCTTTTAGTTGCAAAGTATTTTTTTGTTTTGTTTTGTTTTTCAGGACAGGGTTTCTTTCTCTGTATAGCCCTGGCTTCCCTGGAACTTGCTCTGTAGGAGAGGCTGGCCTCACACTCAGAGATCCACCTGCCTCTGCCTCTTGAACGCTGAGATTAAAGGTGTGGGCCACCATGCCCTGGCCAGCAAAGCATGTTTCTGATTCACTTACTTACTGAAGTCTGCACTAACTGACATGTTGGTGGCTACAGAAAGTGGTCTACACAATCAGTTCATGTGCAGGAGAGACTACAGTGGTAATATCCAGGCTATGTGACTAACACTGCCAGACTATACTAGAAAAGCCCACTGTAATTTTCACCCCCATGGGCCAAGTGTGGATGAGCCTGCCACCCCCACCAACAGCGTTATCTATCTTTAAAGTCCCCGCCAAGGCTCACAGTGAGAACTGATAGTTTGTTCAAGTTTAAACTGACATTTTTTCCCCTGAGATTAAACCTCTAGAGTTGTGCTGTACAATACAGTAGCCAGGAAGTACATACATCCTTTCAAATTTACAATTTAATCCAGTAAAATGAAGGGGAAAAAAGAGAGCTCAGCTTTTCAGCAACACTAGCCAGTTTCAAGTGGTCAGTATCACCTGTGGCCACTGTCCTCTGCCTGAGACAGGGCAGGTTCTCCAGGAGGTCCACAATAGACCTGAACTGGCCACTGGGACCCATATGCAGTGACCAGACATTTGAAATGTGGCTGGCCTCAGTTGACCTGGATATTTGAAGGACAGTATATATATAATTTTATAGCAATTAATATATTGAAATGCTACTATTAAGGAATAGTGAGTTAATATTATAAAAATTAATCTTTTTGTTTTTGCTTCTTTTCACCTGGCTACTAGAAAATGTAGAATTATACATGTAGTCTGTGCTGTGCTTCCATGCTACGGTGCACAGCATACCAAACACATATGCTTTAGCAGCATGATTGCTTTTTCATATGGCTGTGAAGTAAAACTGACTCTTAGAATCTTTTCCTTCTATGCCCTCCCCAGCCCCCTGCAGGCAGGCTGAGCTGAGCAAGGGACAAAGAGAGAGCCACAGGATTCTGCTGGCCAAGAATGACCCTGCCAGAAGCCAGCACACTCCCCACCTGGGCGGCCACAGGCAGGAAGCAGAGGCATTGCTGACTCCGAGCAGGGACTGACTTCCTGGTGGCTGAGAAAACAATCCACCAGAAAACAAAGTGGAGGGCCTTCAAAAGGAACAGAAGAACGGCTCCTGATAAGATTTCCAGGACTCGGCAGGGCCCAGCTCCTCCCTGCTCTGTCTCATCTCCACCTTCACCCTGGGCTTGAACCGGCTTCAACACAGGCCCTAAGCTAAGCCAGCCCCGTGTACAGCTCCAGGTGAGGACAGAGAGAAGTATGAAAAAGGAAAACCAGAGAAAGAGGAGACAGGCTCTATCGGAAGGGCCTCACAACATGTTGGCTGCGTAGCTGAGTGATGGTACGTGGTTCTGTCCTCTGTGTCTGTGACTTGGGAAAGGAAAAGACATGAAAATTCATTTTCGGAGCATGACCCATGAAGCTGATAGGCCAGGCCAGGCACTGTGTCCTAAAATCAGAGTAAGTTCTAACTTCATGGGCCAACAAAGTGGCTAACAAGTTAAGCCTTGAGGCCAAGCCTTGGCTTTTATATTTAAAAATTAAAGCAGTAAGACAAGAAGTAAGGTATAAAGTAGTAAGGCATAATAAGGTATCAGATGCCAGATGTTATGTTATATGGAGTTTATTAAATGAGCGTGAGGGGAGAAGGAAAGGGGAAGGGGTACCCCAGAGAGAGAGAGAAGAGGGAAAGTAAGAGGGTAGAGCAGGTACAGGGAGCAGAGAGAGAGAGAAAGTAAGAGGGGGAGAAGGGAGTAGAGAGAGAAAGAGAGGGCGAGAGAGAGGGTCATGTGGAGGTTTGTCCTTTTATATGGTCCTGGGCAGGGCCACGCCCCCATGGCAGGTAAGCCGTGACATCACAAGTAGGCAGGCTGAAGCAGAATGCTAACATTGGCCACCAGAGTTTGAGCTCCAGAACCCAGGGGTTGAAGGGAGAGAACTCCCAAAAGTTGTCTTCTGGTGTACCTGCGTGCACCATGGTGTGTACAAGGCATGTGTACACACACACACACACACACACACACACACGTCTTCTTCATCAGCTGTGTGCCTTTGGGCAAGGGAACTAACCTATGTGGATCTCTGTTGTGTAGTCAATCAAATAAGATTTGGTGAAATGAGTTTCCCTGTGTCAATGGGTAAGCCTGGACCTAATGTACATACAAAGTTTCCTCATGCCCCGCCCCCCTCCTCATTGCCTGACTCATTTGGAAAACACCCGCTGGGCAGTTGCGATATGCTGGCCTCTGAGCCTGACATCTGCATTGACTCCTAGAACACCTTCCCTTCTGCTGCATATATTTCTCCAGAGACAGAAGGAAAGAGAACAGAGGGGTGAACCGCTGGAGCCGAGCTCTTCTCTCAGGGTGGAAATGCTCATAATTATGTGCATTTTTTTTCCTGTGGAAAACACCCAAAGGTGCATGAGGCCTGATCGGAACAGAGGGCTGGTGATTTAGAGAAGCTGTGGTGGGCCAACTACCATGCTAAATCCTTTGTACATGCTTGAAGACTCAGCACTCAGCATAGCCCACTACGTATGCCCAGGAGTTCTGTATCAGGGCTGTCCAGGAGCCAGAGCCTGCCTCTGCCCCTGTGCCCTTGACACTAGGATTTGGCCAATTACTCATTTCTTGCATCAGGATTTTATAGACATGTTGCAGGCCAGTCTGCATCTGCCCAGTGTGGATGTGGAAGATCAAGTGTAGCACCCTGTAAGAGATGCTCGTCACCAGCCAGGTCTCAGGCAGTCCTCACAGGCTGGCATCTGTCACATATTTATTGGGGTCTGCGGCATGCTAGCTTTAGTTAGATGCTCTCATCATCTGCATCACTTACCCTCACCCCAATACAATCTCTATGGTCCACATAGAGATCAATGGAGGTAGCCTCAGCTATGATATCTGTGACCCCCTCAGCTTGGGCCTATGACTTGCTCTGGCCAGTGGAGTGCGGGAGGAAGGGACAATTCCAGGCTTACACACTGTGATGGCCAATTTTAAATGTCAACTTTTGATACAGTCTAGAACCACAGGAAGGGAGTCTCGATGAAGGACAATCTAAATCAGGCCGACCTGCGATATGTTTCTTGGAGATTGTCTCGATTACAGTAAAAGGCGGGAAGATCCAGCCCACACACACACTTGTTTTTTGAGACAGGGTTTCTCTGTATAACAGCTCTAGCTGTCCTGGAACTCTCTCTGTAGATCAGGCTGGCCTCGAACCCACAGAGATCCTCCTGCCTCTTTCTCCCAAGCGCTGGGATTAAAGGTGTGTGCCACCACCGCCTGGCTCAGGACTGTATTAAAAAGGAGAAAAGTAAGGTGAATGCAAGCATGTATGTGTTCTCTCTGTGGTTTTGACTGTGGTGGATGTGACTAGCTGTGTCAAGTCCCTGTCACCTTGATTTCCATGCAGTGATGGGCCTTTGCCCAAACTGAGCAAAAATGAGCCCTCTCTCTCCATGTTGCTTTAATCAGGGTATTTTGTCACAGAGACTGGAAAGGAAACCAGGATATAACTTAAAAGATATAGTACACTTCTGCTTGGTCCTCTGGACAAGAGGACTCCACAAGTGAGGTCCCTGTGGAGCCGACTCCTAGCCATCTGCCTGTTAGGAGAAGAAAGTTTGTGTCTGTCTGCCTCAGAGTTTGTGGGATGGTTGTTACTCAGCACTAACTGAATAAGGCAGTGCCCTTCATTCAGAGAGTGACCCTGATCTCTCTCATGTCTCACAAGGGTAGGGTTTTACAAACTGGGTCATTTTGTGGCTTTCCTGTCACTTCCTCTCCAGGCTGGTAATGGGCCATTCGAAGAAGACAGCAGGAGCCACCAAGATGAACGTTTGGTCATCTGGGCACCTGGTACAGAAGTAAGAACCAAGCTGATTCTTGGGGGCAGGAAGTTGATGGATCAGAACTGGAGGGATTGTTCATTCCCCATTAAGTAAGCAGAGTCAACAATCACAGCCAGTGTTGGGTTGGGGAGGGGGGGGCAGGTGGGCCTGTGGAAGGACAGGACAGGAGGGGATAAACACCAACAGGACCATCAGTGAAGTGGTGGGGAGACGGGCCAAGCAGTTTGACGAGATGACCACACTAGTGATGAAGAGAAGCCAGACACGGATGAAGTCATTCAGAAAGCAGGTGGGCAGAGCAAGGGGGTGGCAGCCAGAGCATGTTCCCGAGTTCTCCCCTATAGCAGGGAGCAACCTGGACCTCAGACGTTGTGAGGAGGCTGAAGTGGATCCCAGGGTGTTAGAGATCACTATAGATCATATGAAGTATGCCCGTCTCCATTTGTCATAATGTTTCTTAGCAAAGAAATGGCCAAGCTGGGGTTTGGGATCATTTAGTCATACGGTGAAGGTTTAAGAACAAAGCAAAACAAACACAAAACCAAAAGGAAAAAACAAAACAAAACAACCAAAGAACAATAACAACAAAACCAACAAATTAAAGAATAGTATATGAATAATAACATCCCAGGCAATGCTCAGATGTGGAAAACGAGGGTGAATCTGAGGGGACATTGGCCCATCTCAAATTTCTCTTTCGTCCAGATCACAGTTGTTGGTCACAGTGAGCATTTTCTGAGCATTGGTGTTTGAAAGGCCTTGTACTGAATTTGCCAACTTTTGATGACTTTGTATAATCTACAAGACAGGCCCGACCCTCGTCCCCATTCAGCAGGTGAGGCAACCGAGGCCCAGAGAGAAGAAACTTGTACAGTCATGGTGGAAGGAGTGTTTGAAGACAAGGTGTCCGCTCCAGGATCCAGATTCTTAGTTCTTAAAAACTGCTTTAATTTTACATGTATAGATGTGTTGCCTACATATATTCCCATGCACCACATGTATATAGTTCTCGTGGAGTCTAGAAAAGGGCGTCAGAGCCTCTGGAACTGGAGTTACAGATGGTTGCAAGCCACTATGTAGGCACGAGCCCAGGTCTTCTGGAAGAGCAGCCTGTGCTATTAGCTGTTGAGCCATCTCTGCAGCTCCCAGGAATTAGATTCTTCTTCTCCTCCTCCTCCTCCTCCTCCTCCTTCCTCCTCCTCCTCCTTCTCCTCCTCACCTTCCCTCCATCTTCTTCTTCTTTTTTCTTGAAGCAGGGTTTCTTTGTGTAGCCTTGGCTGCCATGAACTTCCATTGTAGACTGGGCTGGCCTTGAACTCACAGAGACTGGCCTGCCTCTCCCTCTCTGAGTACTGGGATTACAGGTGTGCACCACCTCGACTGACTCAGGAGCCAGATTCTTAACAGCTGTGTTTCTACTGCCTGTCGAGGAGAGGTGGGGGCCAGGAAAGTTAGCAGCACCTGAGGTTAACTGCAGAGTCTAACATTTGATAACTCTCAGTCTCCTGACTCCCTACCCTGTGCTCCATCCTGCTAGAGCAGAAGGAATGAGCAAACACGAGATTTGGTGGCAGGGGACAGTGGGACAGTGGCAGGGGACAGTGGGACCTTTTGGGGGTGAGGGAGAAGGAGTTGAGCATCAACAAACTGGCAGGGAAGAGATGGGAAAACAAGCTAGACAACGTGCTGAGGCAGGCCCACTGGAAGGCTGAGACGCCAGAACACGGATGAAGTTATTCAGAAGTCAGGATGGCGGGAGCAAAGGATCGCAGCCAGAACCTGCTTCCGGAGCTCTTCCTGAGAGAGAGCTGCCCACCCAGCCGGCACAGGGAACCTGTTTCCCTAAATGACACCCACACCATCTATATTTAGGCCCTAGAGCCACCCATTGTTTCTGTCCCAGTAGACAGGGGTGGCCACCACCCTGACTTTGTCCCTCATGAGTCAAGCATTTGCGTGTTCTATTAGGAAGGCGCTCTCAGAACCAGCTCCAAATGTCCTTCTCCTCCCGTGGCTCCATGTCCAGGGCCAGGAAAGCTAGAGGAAGGGTTTCAAATGAGGTCTTGCATGGGATATGCTGCCTTGCTCCCTCCACAAAATCAAGCCAAGATAACATTTACCTCAGGACCTTGAGAGCCCTGCCGCCGCCACGCCCTTATACCCTTTTCTCTGGCAGTTTTTCTTCTCGGCCTTTTAGCCTAAGATCCAGTGTAAAATCATTTACTTCTCTGGTAGCTGCCCACACATCCTAGAGTTAGGACAACTTGGGACCTGGTAACATCTGCTGAGTGCTGGCCCCACTCAGCACCACCATGAGCTATTGCAGTTGTTTGGCAGAATGACCCAAGAAATGGGCATTGTTATTTCCATTTCATATTAGAGAAATTCGATTCCAAGGCATCATAACAGACAGCTAGGCAAAGCTGGGACCCAAACCCACACCGGTCTGGCTCAAAAGCCTGTGACCTTAATCTTCATACCTAGGGGCTCTCCACAGATACACAACTACTGTGACCAGATCTAAGACCAGTTGGTGAGTTCTTTAAAGGGCTCCTCCCTCTTCTCCTTCCCATGACTGCAGCGTCTCCAGATCCATTTCTGGAGGCTGTCAGAAATAAGAAATCAAAACTTACTCCATCGTATTTCCGAGAGCAGTCACCCAGCCTATTACATTTTGATTCAAGTAGTGTGTGTTCCTAAAAACACCTATTAATTGAGATAGACATGAAAACTATATTTTTTGGTTTATTTATTAATTTATTAAGACAGGGTTTCTCTGTGTAGCCTTGGCTGTCCTGGACTTGCTTTGTAGACCAGGCTGGCCTCGAACTCACAGCGATCCGCCAGCCTCTGCCTCCCTGAGTGCTGGGATTACAGGCATGCACCAGAGTGCCTGGCTGGGAAATCTAGTTTTTACTTTGATACAACATACCTGCGTGTCTCAGACTCACATCAGAGCTGAAATGAGTTTGAAGACAAATGCATTTGACAGGTGGGGAAGCTAAGCCACAGAGAAAGTAGCTTCTCATGAATGTCCTTACTCATGTAATTAAACCACACAACCCACTGAAGAGAAAGTCCTTCAGACACTATACATGGCAGGAGACCTGGGTAGTGTCCCAGTATTAAAGTTACCATGCATTGCCTAATGGCTACGGATGTCATTTCTACATCCAGTCTTCCGCCATTTGAAACCTGACTTACTTACTAACAGACTTTGAGAAAAATCAACTTTTCTGAACCTCAGTTTTTACCATCTGCAAAATGGAAACAATAGCAGCCAATTCCTACAGTGCTATAGTAACTTCCTATGCTAATAATGTAAATGCTATTGTGTGTTCTATGTGAATTCCATTGTGTTAATATCATTTACATGTAACGACTTTAAATATCAATCTCCATATCTCAAAGGCTCAAAAATTATTCTTCATTAAGGAAACAAACAGCTGGTGCAGCGAGTTGGAGGGGTGAAATTACTGAAGTCATACAACAGCATTAAAAATACATGTTTGTACAATAAAAGTAGAATTAAAAAGAAGCCATAAAATGGGAGAAAATATCAACATATCATATATATTATAAGGGACAAATATCCAGAGTACAAAGAAAATTCCTAAATTCAACAACAAAAATCAAACAACCTGACTCAAAAATAGGCAGAGGACTTGAACTGTTACCCTGCAGATGTACAAATGGCCAAAAATGTATACAAAAACACCCACATCACCAGCATTAGATAAACACAAAAAGAAATAGAGAACAAGACGAAAAGCAGAACATAGTAAGTGTTGGCAAAGATGTAGGGACACTGGGATCCTGGTGTGCTTTAGGCAAGACAGAGACGAGCACAGACGCTGTGGGACTGTATGGTGTCACCTGAGACATTCGTAATTGTGCCCCAGCAACTCCACTTTGGGGTCTAGACCCCCTAGAAAGTGAAAGTAGGGTTTCAAAGACATGTGTGCACATTCGTGTTTGTAACAGCATTGTTCACAATGTTAAGGCATGTAAGCACCCCAGGACTCAGTCAGGGATAAACAAAAATGTGAGCAAAAATGTGTCCATACACAAAACAGTACTCTTCAGCCTAAGGGAGAAAATCCTGAAACATGTTACATCATGGATTAACCCGAGGACACTGTGCCATACAAGTCAGAAACAAAAGGGCAAATCCTGCTTGACTCAACTTGCCAAATACTTAGAGCTGTCAAAATTGTAGAAGGATGGCTAGGGTGTTCTAGTATATGGGCCTGAGTTTGAATCCCCATCACCCACATAAGTGCTGGGCATAGAGGTGCCCATGCCTGTAATCACAGAGCTGGTGAAGCAGGGACTGGCTGGTCTCTGGGGCTTGTGGCCAGTCAGTCTACTTAAACTGGCCAGCTCCAGGTCAGGTTAAGTGAGGGACTGTGTCTCCAAAGACATAAGGTGTGTGTGGGGCGGGGGCGGTTAGTGAGATGGTAAGAGGGTGAAGGTGCAGGTAATACAGGCCTGATGACCTGAGTTTGATCTCCAGCATCAGCAAAGAGGCAGAAGGAGAGAATCAACCCCCAGACTTGCCCTCCAACCTCCATGTGAGCTCTGCAAACATTTTCTGCCACATGCCATGTACACACATCATACAATGATAGCGAATGCAAACTTTTAAAAATAGTAAGATAATGAGTGAATGAGGATGACACCAGATGTTGACCTTACACACACACACACACACACACACACACACACACTGTGGAGACAGAAAGTAGAATCGTTAACAGTTACCTACCAGGGGATGGCAGGCATTAGTACTGCATGTGTAATAGACTCAGTTCTACTTTCACAAGACGAGATGAGATCTGCAGGTTGAAGGTGGTAATAGGAACCCAGCATTATGAATTATTTAATAGCATTGAGCTGTACATACATAAAAATGTTTACAATGGCAAACCAAATGCCAGATGAATTCTGCCACAATAGAAGAAAAAAAAAAAGAAAAAAAAGAAAAAAAGAAAAGTTGTGCCTGTAACAGTCTTATACAAGAATTAGAACCAGAATCACAACTGTTAGCCTGAGGCTATAATTCTGGTGAGGATAGAACAAGCCATGGGATTTTCCTTTAAGAGGGAGTTTTGGCTTCTCTAAAATGTCTACCCTCACCCCCAAACAAATCAACAAAGGAGACAGCAAAGTAAGCTTTGGGACTCTTAACCATTCCTCAACCCAAAAACAAACTGTTTCCAGCCGCTCATTCCCCAAAAACCTGAGCCACGTTCCGACACGCCGAGAACCTGGAGTCTCCACTTGGCTAGTCTGGCTTCATCTGTCCAGTCAGGAGCACCTTCTACACACCAGAGTTACCTTAGGGAAACCTACATGAGAGTGGCTCCAAACTTAACGGGCTTCCAATCTGTGCTTAGCCACGCTCCAATCCAAAGAACAGACAGTGACCCTGGAAGTCCACTTTGAGATATAACCATCAGAAGAGGAAGAAGGTACAGCCTTCTCTGTCTTTTTCTTCCCAATAATTGATGTGGGTTTCTTGTAAAAATCAAAATGCTGGTATCGTAGGACAGAGAGTGACCAGCCCTCCGCTTGCTCTCCTCCAATCATAGTTGCTAGGAAGGTGACAGCAAGGATGCCATGCAACCTGGAGCATATGTCTCTCTCTCTCTCTCTCTCTCTAAACTCTCTCTCTCTCTCTCTCTCTCTCTCTCTCTCTCTCTCTCTCTCTCTCTCACACACACACACACACACACAGAGAGAGAGAGAGAGAGAGAGAGAGAGAGAGAGAGAGAGAGAGAGAGATGGCTGCTGTCCTAATTACCCCACACAACTTCTTCCTGATTCAAGCCTAAAGAGAGACAGGAACTTGGCTCCATTATCCAGGGTTTTTGCTGTTATTTGCTTGCTTGCTTGCTTGCTTGCTTGCTTGCTTGCACTTGCTTTTAAATAGCAGCTCACTGCATAGCAACTTGGGTAATGAAAAATCTACTACACCTTCCCACACCTCAGGTTCTGGCACCCAGTGGAGGCTTGGATGAGAGTTGAGAGCACCTATCCCAGGTTCAGGAACAACAGGAAACTTACCTGTGCACGGAGAAAGAAACAGCACCACACCATGGGGCGCTCCGACCTCATCCACACCGACTCCCTGGCTGCTAACTGCAGCAGAGCCTGGTGGACAGGACTCTCTGAGCTGTGTGAGCATGGTTTCCCTGAGGGGACTCCTCCCCGCCACTTAAGCTGCATGACAGGAAGTGACAGGGCCATCCGTTACAAGTGTCAGAAGCTGAGAGCACCAGCCCAGGGCTCCCCACGTCCATCCGGTAGTTTCCTTGCCTGTTAGCTGCTCTTTTGAGCACTCTTGGCTTTGGCATTCAAAAGCACACCCATCCTCTCCAGTCACTTAGAAGAAGCAATCTGTGCTCTCTGGGTCCCCACCTAAAGCCCCGAGTGAGATGTCCCAGCAGCCCTTGGGATGCACTGCCTCCCATGTGGATCTCTATATATTTAAACACTGGAGTGAAATAGAGAGACACGGGGAGGCATCACTAGGAGGGATATGGCCAGCTTTGGATACAAAGAGAACTCAATGCTGTCCTTTGAACTTCATGCCCTGCCTAAGACACAGAGCACACACAGAGCCACAATTTAAAAGTAGCCCCACACCCATCCGTTGCTTTCTTTTTACTTGAGCAAATCTGCCCTCTTCCCTCTAGTGCTTTTTAAAAATAGCTGCTTCTGGAAACCTTCCTCTTGGTTTTTGTCAAGGATCACAGGGGCTTCCTGCTCATCTCATGGTTAACTCGGACCTAGCATTTCTCATTTTATGAGCTGAAGGTCTCAGTGGGATGCACACCCAGTTCCCTGCTTTTTTACAAAATCTAGATGTCCTTGGGTAAAGTAGAGTCACTGTGACCTACACAGTCTAGATTATAGTAAGCCAGCACAGTCACTCTGTACACAGGGCAGTTGATCTCAACTCCAAGGGGACCTTGCTCCAGGGTAGTTCTCAGGTATTTTTTTTTAAAGTTCCCAAGACGGCAGAACTAATTTACAAAAATCATCTTAAATGTAAGGTAAGCCAAGGTTTCCTGATGTCCTCCCTCGACTGCACAGATTTTGACAAGTGCTCATCTCTTTCATCCTAGAAAAGACCAGAGGACCAGCATAGACAGCAAGTTCATTTGGACAAGACACTAGCCTAACAGAGAGAGATTCAGCCTAAGGCTCAACCTCAAGGATTATGAGAAAGATTAGTGCCACTTATGCTGCCAGGAAAATGCATACACACACACACACTGCAGAAGGAACCAAGAATTAACTGAGGATAAAAAAAAAAAAAACCTCTCAGAGCAAGGAACACAGGCATCTTGGAGGAGTACACTGGACCGACCCTCCATCACCCCCAATAAAGGCCACAACGTGGAAATGTGGAGCCCCAAGGTGCTTGGAAAGTAACATAAACACCTCGGCATGTCCAGAGGTGGCTTTGACAGGCTGACCTCTTACTTCAGGGAGGATGAGTGGTTGCACTTGTTTGAAGAAAGAAGGAAGTGAAATCACTGTCAAAGAGCTCCTGCCTGAAAGACAAGCATGAGGTATCTTGTGGCCGGCACTCAGGAAATGCTCAGTAATGTGTGTCCCCCAGATGGTCCTGGGGTCCTCCTTCCCCAGGCTTTACGCTTCACAAGAAGAATTTTTGTTTCAGACCCACACAGGAAGAACCCCACCTTTGCACAACAACAACCTTCTTGGATGACAAAACATAGCTAAAGAACCAGTGCCAGCCCCCCAGACACCCTGGAACACCGCTGAAACCCAGCCCCTCCTCTCTGCGAAGACGTAGGGGGAAATCCACTTCCAACACTAGCCTTAGCCTGGTGAACATCTAAGGGAGATGTGAGCTGACCAGAGCACACTACGGTTTGGTTCATTTCAAAGGAGGGATGGACCACTCCCATCAACTAACCCTAGGCTGACTCAGTCAAACTTCTCAGGGAGGAGGACCCCAAAGCAGGGGGCTATGGCATCTCATGGTAAACCCATCTAGGCTCCAGGGCAAAGAGCAGTGGAGGAGGCAGGAAGGAAGGATGGAGAAGAGGAAGTCTACAGATGCCCAGGCAGGGACAGCAGCCCAGCCTGCAGAGGGGAAGGAAAGGCCAGTGTACAGCCATTTCATCTGCAGCTGCTCCCACCCGGACCGTAGTTAAAAACCCAAGCAATGAAACGGGTCTGTGGAGACAGCACCCCAAGAGAAAATGGAGATCAGGAGTCCCTGCCCCGCAACATCCACTCTGAGCTGCAGGTCACAAGCACATAATGGGGCCAGAGTTCTTGCTGTTGGAATCTGAGAGGCTAACATGGATTCAGACGGTTTTCATCTTTACAAGTAATACATCATTGCAACATAGCTGTACAGATGATATACAGTTAAAAAAAAAAAAAACAAAACACTGCATCTGAATACTGCATCTTCCGACGGGCCCTGCCACAGTCCCTTTTGCCAGGTGTAACGTGGTTAAAGCCAGAGGGAGTCTTGGAGTCACAGACACTAATGCCTTCAGGATGGGGCAGGGGTAAGATACCTGAAGGCAAAGGCCAATGGGCACCAGGCTTCACTGAAGAAGTCAGACTTCATTCACTTCAGTCCTGGGTCTCAAGGACTATCACCGCAAGGTGACCAGACATTCCAGTGTTCTTTTTAAAAGTCTAAAACTCCAGGTCTTTTGTTAGAAAGACCCCCCAAAGTTTTTGAAGTTCCAGTAACGTTTCATCATTGTACCGTACAGGTCTCACACACACACACACACACACACACACACACACACACACACACACACACACAGTGCTGACTGGATCTGACTCAAGGGCCATATGTTTGGAACACATGATGGCAATTCTTCTGGATTTTTCCCGGTACTGGGACACATCTGAGCTTCTGGGGGGTCTTTTCTACCACTTCCTTCTAGAACAACAACATTGTTGAACTGCAAATGGCACAGGCATCTTACTTGACAAGCAGGGCATCTTCCCATGCCGAAATGCATTTTCAGCGTCTTACTGGAGAATACTATCATACAGTCCTCTGAGCCTTCCATGGTGGGTGCTGCGCAACCGTAAAGGACGGCCTTGAAATGTTACTTTACAGTTGTCCAGTCTCGCCACTGCCAATGCTGGGCAATTAGCTCGTGACAACAGTGCACTCACGAAGGATATTAATGCATCACGAACCAGATCACCGTGATAGGTCATGGTGACTAGCAACAGTTGCTGTCTTAGCGCGAGCCCTTGCCGTGTATTTTTTGTTTGTTTTATCCTTACAACTCTGTCAAGAGAGGCCTTAATTTTATTATGATATTCTACTTTGATGTTTTTGTTGTCATTTAAAAAACGGGGGTGGGGAGGCGGGATTCAGAAAGGTAATGTGCGCGTCCCTTTAGCACAGGTCCTAGGTGGTACAGATTGGCAAGGAGGAAACCTTTAGGACTCCTACACACACACACACACACACACACACACACACACACACACACACACATCCCACCCTTCTCCTGCCACCTCACCCCTCACCACCATCCAAGAGCCATCTAGAAAACTGCCTTTTTGATATTCCGGAATCTGATATGTTGAACCAAAACCACTAGAAAAGACCAGGATTGTCGACAATGGAGCCTTTCACCTACCTCTTTTCAAAGCCCTACTTTACAGCTGTTCAAGGTAAGCCTTACACAGATTAGAGAGAAATTTGAAAGAACAAACAAAACGTGAGGTTGTGGAGGTATAAGCTCTTGTGGTTTGATATTTTCCTTCGCCCTGAGGTGTTGACTCATTTGTTTCTACAAGGGAAACTGCCACAAGGCACTTTCTGTGTAGACGCTGGTGGCTGTGTGCTCACACCTGCTCAATAGCTCGACTTCTAGCTGAGAAGCTACCTCCGCACCACTTCTTGGTATCGTGGGAACAAAGGCTGCTCCGCCTGTGTTGGTGTTCTACGTAGCTGACAGCGTCTTCTGGTGAGACGTTCCAGGCGGTTCCCTCCAAAGGTCTCATAAGGAGTATATTTACCAGGGCTGTCAGAATTTCCTTTGCATAAAATCTAATGGTCACCTTTCAGTAAAATTCTACCTTTGCTAAAAGTTAGCAAATGGGCTGCTGAGATGGCTTAATAGGTAAAAACACTTGTGGGCAAAGCCTGCTGACCCAAGTTTGATGCCCAGAAGCCATGTTTAAAAAAAAAAAAAAAAGTGTGTGGTGACATATCTTTTTCTTTTTGTTTTTCATAGCTTAAATCCCTAAATCCCAGCACTCCTACTGATAGATGGGGGGTAGAAACAGGGGAACTCCCCAGAAACTTGTGGGTCAACAGTACAGTACAGACAATAGAAGAGGCTCTGCCTCAACAAGGTGGAAGCTGGGAACAGACTTTTCAAAGTGTGTCTTCTGACTTTCACATACACATGCATGTGTGTGTCAGTGCACAACCCACCCCCACACAAATAATGATAAATAATAAGTAAAAAAAAAAAGGTAGCACATACTAGGCATGATGACGCAAGCCTGTTACCCCAGTATTCTGGGGAGGAGGTAGAATGAGCTTGGGTTTAAGAGACTTTGGTGGGTTGGGGAAGCAAAAATTTGGGGGGCAGGTAGAGAAAAGATAGAAGGGAAAAGAAAATAAAATTAGCAAGTTGTATTGATTCTTCCCATTTGAAATTCAGTGTGCTCTATAATTTCTTCCTTATTGGTGTGTATGACACCGTAGACACCACCAACTCTACAGCACCAGAAGACAGCTCCGTGGCGTTTATGTCCACCAAGTGCCTGAAGCTCCCGTAATTCTGCAAGCTGAATTATAAAGGGGAAGTAAGGTGATCTTGGTAGAAACAGGAGTGGCCAAAATGTAAAACTATTACCATTGATTTAACTGACACCATAACCTCAGAACTCCCCAGCATCAGGAAAGTGTTGCATAGAGCTTAGGTTTCTGAGACTGTTGCCAGCTTCAGGTACAATGAGAGAAAGCAAGTTTTTATGCTACGGTTGGCGGGAGGAACCACGGGTCTCTGCAGCGGTGTCATCCGGGCAGAGTGGCATCACACACGGCGAGTCAGTGAGAAGTAAGTCAAGCCTGGGTATTTACTTGTGATCAGATGCTTTCACTGACTGTCTCTGTATCGACCCTTTACTGCTGTAAACAGAACTTGGACAGCTACTCGTCTGCTTTGCTATCAGTTATGGGGGGTGGGGCGGAGGGGAGGGGAGGGCAGACCTCCAGATGCCACCCAAGTAAGGACCAATTGAAATGACTTAGCTGAAGAGAGTCATATCAAACCTTGCTCAGGGCCCCAGCCCAACAAGATTACAAAATAATGAAAAGAATGTAGGAACAGACCTGGCTGCCCAAGGTCAAGAACAAATAAATTGAAAATTCTTCATCTACAGTTTCAACCCAAGTACTAAAAATAAATGGTGCTTTGACACGGGATCTGTACACACTGCTCGCCCGCCTAATCTCCTGGGCTTATCTTGCCAGTTTTGCTATGAGCAATTATTTGTGTGCTGTGTTTTTTTTTTTCCCTCTCTAAACAAATTGGAACCTTTATAGCCAAATTCCTCACATTACTTGGCAACTGATAAGTGTTATGGATTGAGTCTGAGATATCCCCCACAGGCTCATGGTCTGAACATAAATCTATTTTGGGAGAGAGGTTGTGGAACCTACACCAAGGAACACACCACTAGAGGAGGTGTGGGTCTTCAGGGTTACCTCAGCCAGTCTTCCCCTACCCCTACCCATCTACTTCTGGTTCACCAGGTTATGAAGAGCCCCCACTCCTGTCTCATTGCTCCCACTGCCATGAACTGAGCAGTTCTCCTGCACCTTCCTAACCGTAAGGGATTGGAACCCACTCAAATAGTCAACCAAATGTTCCCGCCCTTAAGCTGTCTCTGTCCAATGAGGTCACAGCAACCCAAAACTTATACAGACACCCAGCCAACCACTCTACAAAATAACTGTGAAGGAAGCCCATCCCCCAGTGAGCAGCCGCCTGCAGGTGTGCATTCCTTGCACATGCACAGTCTGAGCAAAAGCTTCGTGGGGCACACTGGAGCTTCTGCAAACAAGCTCGTTTGATTGACATGTTAGCACACGAGCCTCCTTCACGTAGCTCTTCCGAGGACTGTCAGGGCCCCTTGGTTAGTCTGTCAGTTAAAGGCGAAACTCCTGTGGATTACTGACTTATGCCTAGTTCTTTGGAAGAGAAAAGGTTTACCCAAGTGATCACTATCAGCCAGAGAATTTCCTTTCTTGGAAATGAGATTTACTGTTTGTCATTATACTGCCAAATCCAGTTATAAGTGGAAAGTCTGAACGTTGGGGACGGGGGCGGTAGTTTTGAAGCTTACATTGAATAATCAGGAGGATTTTTAAGAAGCAATTTGCTTAGGTCAGAAAAACAACTCTACACTTTAATTTTCTGGGTTAAAAAATGTAACAAGAGCAAAGAATCATTTTATCACAAACTTTCTATTCTACTTAATACTTATAACTTAATAAGTTATGCTTCTAACAATTATGACATTTATTTGTGTGTGTGTGTGTGTGTGTGTGTGTGTGTGTGTGTGTATGTATGTATGTATGTATGTTCCATGACTCATATAGGGCAGTCAGTTCTCTCCTTCCTCCATGTGGCTTCTGGGTATGAAAACCAGGCAGTCAGGCTTAGTATTATGTGCTTTTACCTCATGAGTAGTCTCATCAGCCCATACCTCCAGCTACAGCTGCATGGCTGGGCTAGAAACACATTAAGATGAGTTTGACCTGGCCACATATTATTTGGATGAGCTGGTAAGTCATTTCACATCCTTCACCCCAAGTTTTCTCATGTGTAAAAAACACATAATGATGCCTTTATTCCTCAACATTTTGTAGGGAGAGCTATAGGACGCTGACTGGTGTGTGTTAGGCAGAGCCGAAGAGGTCCGGACACCACAGGTTGTCACATTCTATTTTTGTATAGGTTTACATTTTTCTGTTAAGGCGTTTAAAAAAATAATTTACTTGTTTTCAAGGAGAAGAATTTTTTAATTAATTAATTTAATGTTTTTATTTCTATTTGCTTTTGGTTGGGTTGCTTGTGTCTAATGACACAGCCCAGGATGGCTTTGAACTTGCAATTCTCCTGACTGCGCCTCCCAAATGCCCATATTTATTTTGTTAATGTCTTCTCTAGCATAACTGTGTCCATCTAAAGAGCTCAAGAGTTCTACCAAAACACCCTCGAGAAAATCCCAAGATATCAAGAAGAACTTGGTCCCCATGACTCAGGGCAATCACATTGCAATACAATAGTAAAGTACTTTTTTTTTTCCTTTGTTGTTGTTTTTTAAATATGTGTTTGAGTACATCTGAAGAATAAAAATTGCTACTTTCGCCCCTTAAATCAAAATCATAAAGGAATCACCGAAACATTGGAAAACAGCATGCTGGGTAAGGGCTTAAGAGCCTACCCAAGGAATCACTAAGTTCCTACTGGAAGCCCAGCACCTGCACCCATGCAGGCCTCTCTCAGGACACTGTCCCTTTAAGAGAGACTTCCTGGTGAGGCAGAGATTTCCGAATGCAGCTTCCTGGAGACCACATACATAAACAATAAACTCTGCTGAAGAACTGCAGATAGACAATACAGCCCATGTGGTTGTAACGAGAACCAATTATGAGGGCTGACAATAGCCAGGGCATTTCCAGCAGGAATGCAGCTCTGTGATAAACACAGGGGAAACATGTTACTCATACACCATACACCTGCACAAACTGAATGGATTTAAAAAACACCACTCCTGGCCTCTTCATCCCAGAGAGAAACAGTTACCTCCAAATTCAGGGCTGTTTTTTAAATTATCACTGGCCAGGAAGAAAGTTGCCAAAGCTTTTCTCAGAGCACCACCACTCAACTAAGTGCACACTGAAGAGGCCACATGATCCCAGGCTGACCAGCAAAGCCTGAGACATCTCTAACAACCAAACATGGATGGATGGGTGCCCTATAGTTGAACTCCCTTCCTGGGCCTGCGGAGTCCCCAGCTCAGAAACCAGAGGCCAAGTCCTACTAAAAACAGGAGCCCGGCCCACTCACTTCCCAGCCTTCCTTGTAGCTAGAGCACCAGAGTATTAGCCAGGTTCAGCCAATAAGGTACTGTGTCACCCCAGGCCTACACCAGGAGCTGGGAGGCTGGGCAGCCAGGACACTGCAGAGCTGCTTCTGTGTGGGTAGTGGGGGATGTCACTAAGGGGCTCTGAGTGCAGACTGGAAGCCATGTTCTGTTGTCAGGGCTTCTCCCCCACCCAGCAACGGCAGCTTAAGTGTCCTTTAGGAGAACTGTTAGTGGTGTTATTTTGGGCTATTCCTGATTCCCATAGTATCCTTCCTAGTCTCCCTGAGCTACCCTGAATTCGCTTGCCTCTTAGCGGGACTGCTGCTCCCTGCTAAGGGATTAATTTGGGAACACAGATTAGTGAGGCGGCCCAGAAATCAAGTGCACAGAATAACCCAGAGCTCCAGGCTCTCTCACACTTAACTCTGCCTCTTAACCCTATGCCCGGCATCAGGCCCTGAGGCCTCCGGGACTTTATCTCCTTCTACCTTCCTCCCCTCCTCTCAGTCTGAGGTCAGGAGTTCTGTTTCTCATCAGGCTCTTTCCTGTCTCTGGGTCTTTGCACCTGCTGTTTCTCTCCAGGAAACTCCACCCCAGCTCTTCACGCAGCAGCAGCAAGCAGCAGCAGCAAGCAGCAGCAGCAGCCGCCACCTCACCATGTAACTATCAACTCACCAGAGACCTTTCCTGACCAGGCTGTCCAGAGAGGACTTTGCTCCACACCCCAAGTCTTATTCTCCATCGAGATACCTGTTGATTTCCTTTGCAGAACTTACCACATCCTGTGATTAATTCCTTTCAAGTAACAATAGAGAGCAGCACTGCCCGAGGGCTTTCTACGTGCCAGATGGCAGGCAAGTTCCTTTAATTGATGCCTTGTGCTTTCACACCCCTAGTCCACAGACACTCTTTAGGCTCGGGAAGGTTAAGGGAGCTGTCCCACGAGCTGGGCCTGACAGAGATAAACAAAAACTTTAACTTGGATTTGTATCATGGGCTTCTCACCACACTAGTCCCTCAGATACTGAATGAACAAACACCAATTGTGTCCCAGGTGCTGGACCCTTGGACCTGGTACTTCAGATCACCAACAACAACAACAACCATCCCAGCATTCAGTAGTCTAGCACCCACATGCCTCCCAGGGAAAAAAGGCATCCTGACTTGGATGAAGATGGGACTGGCTTTCTTCAGTCAGCAAAAATGGGCGCTGAGGGTGGATGTGCGCGAATACCTTGGAAGAGTTCACAGCTGGCCAGATGGGATACAGACCAGAAAACAACAATGTTCTTACAGCATTTGACAGCCTGAAAAAGCCAGGAACAATTTTCACACTCTCCCCAGGGGAAATGAATGCCTTCAGTGGGATGCCAGGGATGAATGGGAATTGTTAGGCTGACAGGCACGTGGTGTGTGTGTGTGTGTGTGTGTGTGTGTGTGTGTGTGTGTGTGTGTGTGTTCGGGGTTAAGAACAAAAGAGTGGAGGCTTGGAGAGAAACGGGAAACTGAGGGGTGGGGGCATCACTGAGACAAGGTGGTAACATGTGACAGGGTAGGCTACATGGAGGATATAGGGATGTCTCTGGCTAGGCCTCCTGGTGGGGGAGTTGGGGGGGGTGGTGGCATGACTTGGAGACCGAGGAAGCCACTTTCTAGCCAAGAAGGACTTATAGTGGTGGGAGGGGAACACCAAGCCACCTACAAAACCTTTGACTCAAGGTTTGTCCTGCTTGCAGGATAAGGTTGGAGTGGAGACTGAGGGAATGTCCAACCAATGCCTGTCCCAATCTGGGACCCACCCCATGGTTGGGTTGGGAGACAGCCAACCCCTGACACCATTAACTATACTCTGTTATGTTTACAGACAGGAGCCTAACTTGACTATTCTCGGAGAGGCCCCACCCAGCAGCTGATTGAATCAGATGCTGAGACTCACAGCCAAGATCGGGCGGAGCTCAGGGAGTCCTGCGGAAGAGTGGGAGGAAGGAAAAAGGACCCAGAGGGGACAAGAACGCCACAGAAGACCAACAGAGTCAACTAACCTAGACCCATCGGGGCTTACAGAGATGAGAGCACCAACCACAGAGCAGGCATGGACTGGACCTAGGCCCCCTACGCATATGTCACTGATGGGCAGTTTGATGTTCATGTGGGCCCTCTAGTAAGTTGAACAGATGCTGTCTATGACACGGACTTTGTTGCCTGCTTTCGATCACTTCAACCTAATGGGGCTGCCTTGCCTGGCCTCAGTGGATGAGGATGAGCTCAGTCCTGATGTGGCTTGTGATGGAGTGGGTTGTTGGTAGCGGGGTTCCCCTTTTCTGAGGAGAACGGGAGGGTGGATAGTGGGAAGAGCATAAGAGGGAAGGACTGGGAGGGGGGAGCTGCGATTGGGATATAAAGTGAACATGAATGTATAAGCTTTTTAAAAAGTATGTTGTGTAAAATAAAATCTATTTTCAACAAAAGTTGCCAGGTGTGGTGGCGCATACCTTTAGTCCTAGCACTCAGGGGGCAGAGGCAGGCAGACTGCTATGAGTTCGAGGCCAGCCTAGTCTACAAAGTGAGTCCAGAACAGCCAAGGCTACACAAAGAAACCCTGTCTCAAAAAAAGACCCCCTCCAAAAAAAAAAAAAAAAAAATAGAAACACAGAAAACTTATTATGGTAAATTTAAGCATCTTGTCCATAGCAGTCAATATGAAATAGTTTCTGTAATAAACTACAGTGACAGTTTTATTGGAATTATAATTGGTTTCACTCTCTTGCTTTCTGATAACAATAGTCACCCTTGCCAAGACTCCCATACTGAGCTAACAAGACCCACCTCAGGCTCATGTCATCTTTAAAAGCAAAAGTTGCTTGCTTTTTTTTTTTTTCTAAGAGTGTGGTTTAGACACACAGAATCTCCTAAGCTGAGTGGGCATCTGGGAGCTATGAGAAGAGACTGCACCATGACTCTCTGATGTTGTGTTTGAGAATTCCTTCCCTGGGAAGGTGTAACAATGTCTCTGCACCCCCCACCTCCATCTTTTTTTTTCTTTCTTTCTTTTTCGAGACAGGGTTTCTCTGTGTAGCCTTGGCTGTCCTGGACTCACTGTGTAGACCAGGCTGGCCTCGAACTCACAGAGATCACCTGCCTCTGCCTCCTGAGTGGTGGGAGTTTACATCTCTTATAAGATCCCAATGGCAAACCAAAGTAGGATTCCTCTGGAGCACAACTGGGGAGCCAAGGGGGCTACTAAACCCACAAAGAGGGGACAAGGACTTCCATCTAATAGCATGGGTGACCTGAAAACAACTGTAGTGGGAAGTCTTTACACACATGCCTGATGGCTTCCCATAGCCACAAAAATAGACCCCCTCAATTAACCACCCCCTACACATGCCAGCACCTCATAGAAGACCCCTGACGCACCCACTGAAGGCCACATCCAAGTAGGGCAGAACTGGATACAATGGCTGGAAGGTGCAAATGGAATCCCGCCACCTCCTAAGAGCCCAATGGCACAGCCAGCCAGTCCGTATAGGGGCTAGTTGCCACAAATAAAAAGTCATTATGAGGCCAGGTGTAGTGGTGTGCACCTTTAATCCCATCACTCGAGAGGCAGAGCAGGAGGATCCCTGCAGTCCAGGCCAGCTTGGTCTACATGGTGAGTTCTAGGACAAGCAGAGCTACATAGTGAGACCCTGTCTAGGAAAACAAAACAAAACAAGAACAAAAAACGGTGGTATAAGTACCAACAATGGCTAGGCTCCTTCTAATAGGCATGTGAATCCATAGAAATGGATGCTGCTGGCTTCAGTGTATGTGCACACAGATACACATGCATGATCACCATATGTAAGAAGACATTCTACAATGTAGTAATCATGCTTTTATTATCATCCTCTTTAACCTAATATGAGAATTTATTGGGGCTGGGATCTGTTTCTGTGTGCTTGCCCAGCATGCACTAGGCGTTGTGTTCAACTGTCAGTACCACATAGACTAGATGTGATGGCCCATGTCTGTATTTCCACCACTCAGGAAGTAGAGGCAAGAGAATGAGAGGTTAAAAGTCAACCTCAGCTACATGGTGACTTTGAGGCAAGCTTGATATATGAGACCCTGTCTCAAAAAAGGGGTGCGACTGAGAAGGAAGCTCCAAGAACAGGCATTTGGGGAATGCTAGTGCTGTGGTAGGTACAATGCTGAGGTCACCTGACACAGGCCCTAATCTGTGCACTGTCGCATATGAGCAACAGGTGTGGGAGAATCACCCACTATGTAAGACCTTGATTTCCTGGGCTCCATAAAGAAATGCACAGCAAAGTCACCTCCTCACACTGTGCACAGCTGCATCCATCACAGACGTTTTCTCTACAGCCCCTTGAGTCACACACAAGCATAAGTCGCATTTTCCAAATGAGAAAATCCATGCCTCCCTGATGTTAAACAATCACCAGAGAGCACTCGGCCAGTCTGACACGCAGGAAATCTGACCTCGAGCGTGCACGCCAAGTCACAGCGCAGTGAGGAAAATGGACCAAGCCCTCCGCAGTAACAGAGTCAGCCAACGCACCGTAAAGGATTGTTTTCTCATCATGGACCCTAAATATGCTTCCGGTTCCTGGAAGCAACGAACAGAACCGCTTCCTTGCTTGGAAGCAGGCACTAGGTGGAATGCTGGGTTGCACCTCATTGCCATGGCAACCCGAGGCAAGGGCAGAAGGTTGGGGAGGTTGAGTTCCTGGTCCTTAGCCACAGGGCTTATTGGTGGCAGAATCTGCACAGGTCTTGCTTCCACACAGGCTTGGACATGGGCTCTGAGGTGCCTCCTCTGAGGCAAGGACAGAAGGTTGGGGAGGTTGAGTTCCTGGTCCATAGCCACAGGACTTGTTGGTGGCAGCATCTGCACAGGTCTTGCTTCCACACAGGCTTGGACGTGGGCTCTGAAGTGCCTTCTCCGTGTCCGTTAAGCACCACACTCCCCTCATTTACTTCCCACTTTGAAGCCCAGAATAGTTAATTCTATACCAGGATAATGACTGGGGTGGACGAGGACGAGGACAAGGACGAGGACGAGGAACATGACATCCTAAATCTGCAGTGTGTTCATGCCTTTATGTGAGCTCCACTTACCCTTTGCCTAAATCTCACTCCGAGTGGAGACATGTGAGGAGTGATGGCATGGAGGCATTTGGAAAACGGCCTCTGCCCTCCAGCAAACTGCCATCTGAAAACAATGCCACCAAGACATACCTAGAAGTGACAGGGCATAAGGTGATTTGTAAATCCTAGAGAAGCCAAATTTGCCTATTGGCATGACAAGGAAAAGGCAGGACTGTGCACAGGCAGGGACCCTCCAAATAAAGCAACCAGGCAGGAAACACGTTAGACCACATGTCTGGCCCAGTATGTGTGTGGGGGAGGGTGCTTCCTCCCTCAATTTCATATTTCCTCGTTCCTACAGTAAGTGGTGACTTCTTATATTCTTGGTTGTGAGCCTAACTTTTAATGGCTGAGCCATCTATCTCTCCAGCCCAAGTGGTGACTTCTAAGAGAAAACAAGTAGAGCATCTGGATGCTGGTGAGAGCCTCAGGACTTCCGAATGATCTCCTTTAGTTAGCGGGATTGACAGACTGTTACCCAAGGGAACCTTTGTTTTATGGTACCGCATTTGCCTATCTGGCATGCATAAAGCCCTGGGTTTGTTTTCCAGTATCACATATAACAGCATAGCGGCACACACTTGTGACCCAGTCTCAGAAGGCAGAAGGATCAGAAGTTCAAGGTCATCCTGCCTTCATGCAGCAGCACTTTCTCTCAGAGTTCTTCCTCATCCCCCTTGAATGAGCAGCCCAGTGCAAGTACGACTGACTATATTCCTGATGCGAGGTCACTTGCTCACTGAGTTCACCAGCAATGGCAGGGTCCACTTGGGGACTTGCCCACCTCCTCACCTGTCTCGGGCTATACCTTTCTCATATGACAGCGAGTGTAATAAAACCATGTCGCAAACCCACACCAATTTATTTTGGGGATGGTGGTGGAGTCAATACAGGGTTTCTCTGTGTAGTCTTGGCTGCCCTGGAACTCACTCTGTAAACCAGGCTGCCCTTGAACTGACAGAGATCCACCTGCCTCTGCCTCCTGAGTGCTGGAATTAAAGGTGTCAGCCACCACCGTCTGGCTAACCACACCAATTTTTAATGTCTGGGACCAGGTGCCAGTCCTAACACACAAATAGTGGAAAAGGAATTGCTTATGGCGGCTCTTCACCATGGCGCCCTAACCCATCAGGCCAGAAGAAGTGAAACCACAACTGGAAGCAACGGAAGTCAAGTGAGTCTGTGAGCAAACATAACTCACAAACAGGCAAATGGTTTTCATTTCTCTAAACCAGAGAGTAGAGACTGCACTTTAGAAACAACCTGGATTCAAGGCTGAGGAACGGGAGGCAGTTTAGGGGAAACATCAGTGACTGAGCTATTTCTTCTGGCAAATGAATGCGGGGACAGATTCCCAGAAGTTTTCTTTGTTACTAAAATTACTAAAACAAAATGGAGATATTTAGAACCCCTTCTTACTGTCTCCCACTAAGGACTTCTTAGACTTCTTTGCTCCTTCTTAATACCTGCCCTTTGAGTTCAGCAGCAAAAATATTTTTATTAGGTTATAGAAGTTTGGGGCTAATAAGAAAGTTATACACAAAATATAAGAGGCAGGGCTGGAGAGATGGCTCAGAAGTTAAGAGCACTGGCTATTCTTCCAGAGGTCCTGAGTTCAATTCCCAGCAACCACACGATGGCACACAACCATCTATAATGTGATCTGATGCCCTCTTCTGGTCTGCAGGTATACATGCAGGCAGAATACACACACACACACACACACACACACACACACACACACACACACACACACAGACGTCAGGCAGTTTTAACTAACACTCTGAAAGAGAAATCAAGAGCAAGTGGATAAGTGGAAGGAAAGGCATTTAGTGAGGTGAGAGACGAGGGTCAGATGCCACTCTCAGGGGAGGCGACTTGATGAACCGTGTCAGGTGACAAATGAAAGGCAATGGAAAAGCCACCTCTGGGCCACAGATGTCAGTGAAAGAGAAAAGTGAACTGAGAACAAGTATTTTAGTGACACATATGCTGTGTCTAAATAGTCTAACTAGTCACTCTAAGTAATGAGGTGAGTGTGTGTGTGTGTGTGTGTGTGTATATATATATATATATATATATATTTTTTTTTTTTTTTTTTTTTTTTTTAAAGGTGGGGAGTAAGCCTGAGAGAACAGACAGTGGGAGACGTTATTATGTTTCAGCAGCAAATGCCGATTGTGAACACCCGAAAGGCGTTCCAGTCTAAACTGCAAGCCTTCTCTGCCTGGGAAGTCTTAGAAACTGCTGATAAGCATTTGTGCCCAGTAGAGATCCTTCCTAAGAAAAAAATACATTAGACTTTATCACCCAGGTTCCATACAGCATGCAGTGGAGTGAAAAGCACTCTTGTGAGTTTTTGTGTTTTGTTTTTTGTTTTAAGTCAAGTGTGATAGTCCATTTTCATTATCAATTTGACACAACTGGGATGAAAATCACAATAGGTTTCTTTAGCTCAGGTTTGCCCACGGGCATGTCTGGGGTGGGGGGGGGACTGTCTTGTTTGCTTTAATTAAATTAGAAGCGCCACCTACTGTGGGTGACCCTGGTCTCTGGGCTTGAGTCCTGAGCTGCCAAAGAGAGAGGAATAGTGAGGGCCTGCCTTTAGTGGCTCTTGGTAGTGAATAGGATGTGACAAGCGGTTTCAAGTACATCCTCCTGCCTTAGCGGGCTGTCACCTCCACCGGTGAACAAACCCTTCCTCCCCTATGTTGCTTTCTGGCAGTTAATTTTATCACAACGACGGAAATGACGTGTCTGGAACACTGACGGAAATGACATGTCTGGAACACGGACGATCCTTTGTGATCCCTGCTACCATTTCCATTTGAGATGTTCCCTAAAGGTATAGAACACAAACTGGCGTTGTTGACAGGTGGTAGAAAGTAATGGGCTCCCACCTAGAGAGAGGAAGTTAGGTCCGTAGGACAGCAGTGCAACCCTATCAGCCCACCCCACCCCACCCCTGCCCACCGCCCACTCGCGCCTGTTCTCCTTCCTTCCCGGCCACCGTGAGATGAGCTGCATCCTCTGCCACATGTCCCTGCCATGATACTTATGCTGCCATGGGCCCACAGCATCAGGAGCAAGCGACCATGGCCAGACAATGAATCAATACAATCTTTACCTTTGTTTGTTTGTTTGTTTTTGTTTTTGTTTTGTTTTTCAAGACAGGGTTTCTCTGTGTAGCCTTGGCTGTCCTGGACTCACTTTGTAGACCAGACTGGCCTCGAACTCACAGCGATCTACCTGCCTCTGCCTCCTGAGTGCCGGGATTAAATCTTTACGTTTTTTTTAAAAAGTTGTTTACCTTAGGTATTTATCACAGCGACAGAAAACTGTTGTGATTCCTAAGTTCCTAACACAAGTTTTTAACCTGTAGTCCTCTACGTTTCAAGCTGTCACTTACAATACGTGTTAATTCTGTAAGGGAATAAAAAAACGACACTTTAAGGGTTTTCTGAGGCTGCTTACTTAGTGGTTTTGTCAGTAAGTGTCAGTAAGTTCCCAGCTCAGAACCCAGCTGTGGTGCTGTGCTCTTCCAACCCGGTGCCAGGGGAGACCAAAAGGCAGACTCCTGGGCTTTGGTGGCCAGCTAGCCTAGCCTGATGTGCCAAACATAGACACTGATGTGTCAGTGACAGGCCCTGCCTCAAAAAGCAAGGTGGAAGCGAGGCACGGTAGCAAATACCTTCAAACCCAGAGCTTGAACCAGAAGCATTAAGAATTCTGTGAGCAGGAAGCTTGCCTGATTTACAAAGTGAGTTCTAGGTCAGCCTTGGCTACATCATAAGACCCTATTAAAAAAAAAAACAAAAACAAAAAACCAAGCTGATAGGCTCCTGACAAATGATACCTATGATTGACATCTGACCTCTACATTCACATGTGTATATAATACACCCCACACCACACAAACACACATGCACACACACCACACACAAATACAAACACACACACTACACACCACAGACACACACAAACAACATACACACATACCACACACACACACACACACACACACACACTACACACCACAGATACACACAGACCACATAATCATACATCACACAAACACACATGCACACACACCATACCACACCCACACCACACAAATACATACACACACTACACGTCACAGACACATACATACACTACACAAACCCCTCCCCGCCCCCCCACACACACACTCCAGTGCACATGCACTTTTTTTGTTCCAATTTTTAAACTGATCTACTGGGGTCAGTGGTTTAGACTATTACCTCAATACCAAAATGGTCTTTGATCCCTCTAAACAAGTTGATAATTTGTCCCACATCAAAACCACAAGCATTAAAAGAATGTAGCTAGTGACACAGCAGAGAGACAAGCAAAATAAACCCCAAACATTACAAGATGCTATAAGACTAAATTACCACAAATCAACACCTATGAGAAGGAGCACACAAGAAACCCTCCAGAGCGGGTCTGTCCGACATTTAAAAGTCAATCGATGGCTTACAACACAAGCAGTGTCCTATGCCCGACGTAGTTCCACGTGCACCAGATGTGTCTTTTTCTTTTATCTTAATGGCAAAACAGAGGGGGCTAGGGAGAGAGAGAAGGGGAGGGGGAGGGGGAGGGAGGGAGGGAGGGGGGAGAAGGAGAGAGAGAGAATCATTTGAACTCTGTTTCCCATAATCCAAGGTCTGGATCTATTACTTATAAGTGGAAAGAGACTTATAAGGGGAAAGTGGAAAGATGTTCTACTACACTAGAAAACTAGAAAAGTGGTTAGGGTGTCTTTGCCGTGTTCCCTTCCCTCAGCAGTGCTGCCCACAGGAATGTTGTATGGCTGTAAAATCCCAGACTGAAAAGCCAGGCAAAAGAGGGCCGACCTGTTCAGTGCTTAATCGCAGACCTGTGACGAACTGATATGAATTATTTAGTCTAATGCCCATAAGACCTGGAACACTTGGCAAAGGAGCCTAAACCTCAGAGAAACCGATCTCCTGCCCAGACTGGCAAACGGCAGCCCCCTGGGCTTGATTCTCTGGCTACAAATGAATGGGGTCAGGAGTAGAGCCCTTCTAAGAGCTGACCAGCTGGTGAAGACCAGGGAGATGAGCTGACTGATCAGAGCCTCCTTAGGGACTTCCAGATGGGACAGCTGAGACAATTCTGTGAGCCATGGGCCAAGTAAATGCAGAGAGAGTTGACACCACCACATACCTATCAGAACCACACACATGAGGACAAAGCGCTGAGGACAAAAGCCAAGGCCCCCACAACTGAGTGTTCTTCTATCAATCTGTCACTTTCTAGGGACAGTAGAGCACCTGTCCTTTGCTTAGAGTGCTATCTGAAATGCCCATAAGGAATCTGCAGTGCACGCTGTCCCCATGCAGAGCCTCTGGCCGCAGTGCACAGTAGCTTCAGATTAACTAACAACCTTACTGTTCCTGTGCATGGAAGGCCAGCAGGGAGGATGGTTTCTTGGCCCAGGGGGTCAGACCTGAAGCAAATCATGTCCTAATCTACCAGTTCATAAGAAATATAAAGGACAGCTGGGCGCAGTGGTGCACATCTTTAATCCCAGCACTAGGGAGGCAGAGGCAGGTGGACAACTGTAAATTCAAGCCCAGCTTGGTCTACAAAGGGAGTCTACGACAGCCAAGGTTACACAGAGAAACCCTGTCTCGCAAAACCAAAAAAAAAAAGAAAGAAAGAAAGAAAGAAAGAAAGAAAGAAAGAAAGAAAAGAAAAGAAAGAAATATAAAGGACAGATAAACAGGATAAACAGTTAAATGACATCCTAGGGTAGATGTGTACACACGCAGGCAAGCACTCACACATGCAAGTGGGGACACACACACACACACATACGCACACGCACGACTGAAGCATTTATCAGTCAAATCTGAGACACACCTATAAGCAACTAATCTGATCTTTTCAAAACATTTTAAAAGATCATAATAAGGGTGGGACATAGGGACTGTCTGAGAACAAAATATAGTTAAGAAACACAACAAGGGGGCTGGAGAGATGGCTCAGCGGTTAAGAGCACTGCCTGCTCATTCAGAGGTCCTGAGTTCAATTCCTAGCAACCACATGGTGGCTCACAACCATCTATACTGGGATCTGATGCCCTCTTCTGGCCTGCAGACATACATGCAGGCAGAGCACTGTATACATAATAAATAAAACTCTTAAAAAGAAAGAAAGACAACAAAATCGTAATCCTTGATTCCTTGATTAGATTAAAAACTAAAAAGCAAAACCAGCAGTGGGATGCACTGGCCAAGCCTGAGAGATCTGTGGGGAACCTTCCAGGAGAGGCAGCTGGGATGCTAACTTTGCTGGATTTGACAATAACATAGCATGTATAGCATCTATATATCCGCAACTGCGTTATTTTGAAGTCTCAGTGAAATAAAGCCAAACTGTGTCCACGGTTAAGGCCAATAAGTAAAGCACTAACAGCTGCTGATGTACTCGTCTTCCAGTTTTCCCACATGTTTGTCATGATTTATAACAAAATGCTGACAACACAACACACAGTGTAAACATGACAGTCATGCTAAACTCCTAGGAAGGAACCAAGTGAATCCCTTTTCTCAGTGAGCCACGCTCAACACTCCTTCCTCTGCCGCTACAGCAAGTACGGTAGGGATATGCACCTCCAACTTAGCCCTGGATAAAGCAGCGCACTGCACAGAGGGGCCCATAGCATGGTCCAGAATTCCCAAGAAGATCAACAGAAGGAGAGGCAGCTACATACACATCATGGAACACCTGGACTGAGTCGCACAGTTTTCTCCTGTCCCCTCTCCGGTAAGGCTTAGGTGAGTCTGCATTAAATCAGAACTAACAGCTGAGACATCACTGTACAGCTCTTAATTCAAAGCTATACTTTTAAACAAATCCTCCTCTGCCCCCCCCCCTTTTCGTTTTTGTTTTTGTTTGTTTGTTTTTTGTTTTCTTCTAACTGGGATGCTAGATCCGATTAAGCCTGGGGACACAGAAGCACACAGCGCACTAGCAGTTTCCCTCTAGGATGAATGTTAGCCATGCAAGCAGTCGGGGACTAACGGTACGCGTTGCTGCTCCAGTGTCACCAGAGCCACCTGCCTATGGGTAGGAACAGTCACGCACAAAGATTGCCGGCCCAGGACTTGGAGATCTCCAGAGCTTGGATGGCAAGAGAGTCTGGCTGGTGAGTGACAGTGAGCCCAAAACTCAAGCAAGAGGAGAACGTCATCACCACACTTACGTAGGCTCAGCCACCGAAAACGCTGTAGTAAGATTTGGTTCCAGAGTGGACACATTTTACTTATAGAGGGCTATTTAAATATACTGCATCTATGTAAATGGCTAGTAAGTAAAATATGTGTGCTAAATGCAAATGAAAAGAGCAAAAGCTATTAGTATCCCTGAGGCACCAGTCAGTAAAGTACCATGCATACAGTGAAGTATACACACGACTTAGGAGGTAGCGGGTATCCAGAGGCACAGAAGAGACTTTAATCCACAGGAGGCCTTATATGGCTGCCCACTAGTGCCTGCCCATGTGGCCTCCCTGTGTCATCTGTTCAGGAAACTAGTGAAACAGAAACTAGACAGCCATTTTTTTCAGCTAGTTGGCAAAAACAAAAAGCAGCTACTGACCAGACTTGTCCCCAGATCTGTCTGTCTGCCCCAGATCTGTCTGTCTGTCTGTCTGCCCCTTTCCTTTGGGGGTAAGGGTACACTTGGAGTTGAGATAAGGGTTCTCATTATAGACCAGGCTAGTCTCTTGGGCAAGCCTCTTGTCTCAGGCCCCTGAGTGTTAGGATGATGGGTATTAGGCACTATGCCTAGCTCTTCCTGCATCTCTCTGACATAAGAACAGGGCAGTGGTCTGGGGAACCCTCTGCATTGTGATTTATTGCTTGAACTCTGAGGAGACAGGGGACATCCAAACACTATGAAGCGTTGCCTTTCACTGTGTGCTTTTAATGATTTAATAAACAGTGTGATCCAGACATTTAAAGGGCAGTGGGGACTATGAGTCTGATCCATCGGGTAGACCACAGTGACAAAGTGGGTAGGGGAAAGGAAACTAAGTCAGAGACAGAACCTTGGCCAGTTCCTATCTCCAGGTTCTGACACCATGGAGGAAAGGAAAGTGAGCAGGAAGTTTCTATGTTAGAGGGGGAAATGCCCTCTGTTCTCAGTCACTGAGGGATCTTTGGGGTAGCAAGATCACCGCCATGATATGGTATACTAAAGGCTAAATTTTATTAAAATAAAGAATAAAAAGTCCCATGAAATGTATGTGACAGACCACAATGTCACACAGGTGTGATTGTTGGGCTGTCTTCTGTTTAAAAGCTTGGCAAAATGCCCACATCTCCAGATAGGCTAGAAACAGCCTCACGCCATTTCAGAACAACTTCAGGGTCAGCTAGTCATTTGACTCGAGACTGCTCGGATTTATGCGTATCTTGCTGCGTAAGATACTGCCAGGGGTGAAAATAAAAAACTCAGTCAATTTCCAAATGAACAGCATCCATTCCCAGAAGAGAAGTTCAGAGTTTAGGGCCACATGAAGTCAGAGTCCAGGAATGGGGGCGATTGCCTACTTTCTACTGTACAAGGAGCGGTAACTTCAGTGAACAAGAATGGTTGGCCCAGTGCCTCTTCTCTCTTCTAGAAACTAACTTTCCCCCCCATATTATTATGGTTACAGTAAGAGCAACAATGGGGGAACAGAGTGGCCCTGTCCCCTGGCCACTGATGATTGGCTCAGGAGTATCCACCTGACAAAGCTAGACCAATGAGAATTCCTCACTAGTAACTCTGTGTAGGGTGGTGTGTGTGTGTGTGTGTGTGTGTGTGTGTGTGTGTGTGTGTGTGTGTTTGAGGCTGCGTCTCTGAACATGGCTGCATTTTCAGTCTGGGGGAACTGGTTCCAGAGACTTCTTAGTTCTCATATCATTGAAATTTTCTCATTCCTTCGCATGTTTACAAATGTCTGATGGGCTGGGGGGGGGGGGGGGGTTGGGGGGGCTGTAGGGGAGTGGGAGGGTGTTACATCAGATGTTAACATGCTTGCTGAGCAAGCATGAGGACTTTAGTTTGGTCCCCAGAACTTGTATAAAAAAGCCAGGCATGGTGGCATGCACTTGTAATATTTGCACTGGGGAGAGACAGGCAGAGGGGGCCACTGGTTAGCCAACGAGCTGAGGCAACTCTGCAAAATCTAGACAGAGCAAGACCCTGTGACAAAAACAAGGTGGATGAGCCTAAGGAATGACCCTCAGGTGGTATCCTGGCCTGTGTATACACACATACACACACACACACACACACACACATATACACACACTAAAGTTTAAAAAAAATTTTTTTTAATGTATTATCATTCCAAGAGGGTACATTAGCACTCAGTGGAGGTCAGAGGACAACTATAAAACTGGTTCTCTTGTTCCACCTTCCCATGGATTCCAGGTGTCAATGTCAAGTTGTTTGTCTTTCACCTCAACCATCTTTCCTTAGGGAGCCATCTTGCCAGTCCTCAACCTCAATTTTGTCACTTTCAGAATTCCCTAACCAGCCCAGAGGTCAAGCGTCCTTTAACCTACAGAACTCTGGAGCTGGCAGGAGATTAATTAAAGTGATAGCTACATACGACAAACAAAGGCATCTACAGACTCAGCCTCAATTATGCACAATCAGTGGATATGGCACCCAAGTCCACTATAACCCCACAGGTCTGGAATGCCGCCAAACCCCCCCCCTGCTCCCGCCAAAAAAAAAGCTTAAATCTAAAGGTGAGCTCTTGGTGTCAGCCAAGATGACATGGGCCTACCCTCCCAGGAACCAGCAGCTATGCCCAGGGAGCCTGCTCTGCTGCCTGAAGGAAGTGAGGAAGGCAGGACTCAGTGAAAGCCAGGCATGGATATGGCCAGTTTTCCCTTTTAAAGGACATCTCACATTAAAAAGACACCTATTAAATATGTATCTCTAGAAAACAGTCTCTTCAGGTGCAAGGGCACCTTAGGGTAAAGAGCTAATATTTTCTGTACATTTACCTCCATTATGACTAAGCCTCAGTTTCTAAAAAATGGCTTTATCATCTCTCCCATAAGTGTCTGATGTTGACATGTGTCCAGTCTAAAGCCCTCAGTCTGGCATTCTGACCTCACAGCCAAAGCATATGGCTTTATAATTCAAGCCTCTGTCATGGTGGCCAAGGACTGTCAACTATCCAGGGGCAGCAAAATGCCCAATCCAAAAGTATGCACAGTGACCTCCCAAGGCTCTGGGCACGGGGCATGGATAAGATGTGGACAGATGTATATGACATGGCCAAGTGGCCCTTTATGCACAGATTTTGTCAGTCCTGAGAGGCCTTGCACATCAACTAATGGTGTCCTCTGGGGCAGGATCTTCTAGCCCCAAACTTGGTTAAGTCTATCTCCTCTCATTTCAGTTGCTTAAAGAATTCACTTCTTTGGGGATCAATCCTGTCCTTATCCCCAGTGTTCGGGTGGCAAGAATAAAGCCAGAACCACCCAGAGTTCCACAGTGATGACACAGAAGGTCCAGTTTGCTTAGTTACATTTTATGTATTTATTGTATGTGTGGACCAGGCGAGGCACGTGTGTGCCAAATCGTGCACCTGGCTGTCAGCAGACAACTTTGGGGGAAGTTGGTTCTTTCCTTGAATCTGTGGGTCTGAAGGATCAGACTCAGATCCTCGGGCTTGGTGGCTGGACAGATGGTGGTGGGGCCTGACATCTTGATTCGTATGCTGTAAAACCCGGAGCAGAGAACCTGGCCCTCAGGCCCCTCACTTCTGCTGTACAGAACTGAGCCAGTACACTACTCATCACTCCGTCTCTACACCTCAGCCCCTCTTCTTAGCAACTACCCGGAACCTGGGTGAGCACGCTCAGCATCCTTTTCCTGCCTAAGCTAAAGAACAACAGAATTGCCAACACTTACAGTATAATGTCTTTCTCTACCACATATACAAAAACAGAAAATTTGCTAGCACATAGATTCTAACCTTCTTTTCTTATCTTTTTTTTTTTTTTTTTTTAGACAGGGTTTCTCTATGTGGCTCTGACTGTCCTGGACTCTCTCTGTAGACCAGGCTAGCCTTGAACTCACAGAGATCTGCCTGCCTCTGCCTCCTGAGTGCTGGGATTAAAGGTGTGCACCACCGCACCCGGTTTAAGGCCTTCCCTTATAAACAAAGAAGGAAAGGAAGTGCTGGACTCTAGGATCCTGCCCTGGAAGAGCGTCCACAGCTCGGCCTAACAGACTTGACACTGGCTTGCATTGCAGATCTGCACCACTAAATAACTCCACAATGGCAGGGTCTTCCTCCTGGCACACTGGGAAAGCTCTGCTGGGAATGAGATTGTTTGCACTCTCCTGGGTCTCTCCCACCACACATGTCACTGGGGATCAGTAGACGCTAGTTTTTCACTCTATTTTATTTGGGGTTCCTTAATCCTCTACCTCCCTTCCAACTCCCTAGCCCTAGGTAGGAGAGAAAGAAAGTTAGAAGGGACAGGGGACATAGGTCTCTTACCTACTTTCTGCTGGCTAGGGTCGTCAGGTTCTTTAGGAAAATATCAATCTCAGTCGTTAGGATACCTAGCAGTCTGGCAACATCAAAGGGCAAACACAGAAGTAGGGAGAACCAGAAGTCTTCTTTTTTTGTCCTCCATGCCCTGCACTAGGTTGTTATCAGCTATGGATAAACTAAGGCAGTCCCATATCCCATACTTGGGATTACAACACAAACACATTTACATAACATAACAGTTTTTAAAGAAACCAAAACTTCCATGACAGGGATCCTCCTCCAGGGCAGAGAGAGATGGATCCGGCCACAGAGGACTATGTAACAGCCAGTCTCCTTTCCCTCTGGTATATCTTGATGCCAGTTTTTCTGACTTTTTCAAGAGGCCCCGGGGCCAGAAGAAATCAAAAAAGGAACAAGAAGCCAAGACAGATACTGCTGTTGGCCCAAGCACCAGCTGAAGTTTAGTCATTCATGCCAGTATAACAGGTTGAGAAATTCTTACTGATTATTGATTTTGCAATATGAGAGATCAGACCTGAGGCCTTGTATATGATCCTCAGGCGCTCAGCCCAAGATTTTCTGAAATAGAGTCTCACTAATATATCCCAGGCTAGCAAGGCTACATTACACATGACCCTCTGCCTCTACAATTTATACATGTGGGTCTCTAAAAAATATTTTCCAAGAGGGACCAAATAGAGACATCTCAAGATCATAGACAGAAAAATCAACCCAGCTGGCCAGGGATAGAGGGTTCCCTGAAGTATGAGACTTTGTGTGCTAAAATCAGGACAGTCCCTCCACAATGTGGGGTACCTTTCTGCCCTGTGTACCTGCCACTTTTGGCTAACAATGCTGAATGGCAGGAGAACACTAAAGGGGGGATAGGTAAGAACATGAAAACCAGCCCCTCAAAAAGACTGCCTTGCTCCAGATCTCTATGAATTTGAGGCCAGCCTGATCTCTACAGAGAGAGTTCCAGGACAGCCAGGGCTACATGAAGAAATCCTGTCTCTGAAAAAAATCAAAACAAAACAAAAACCCTTGTACACAAAAGATCTGATTTCTACATAGTCAAAAAATGACATCACAGGTCAACTTCCGAAGTATGTCTAGACTGCATGGTCAACAGAGACTCTGGTCTCTGGTCAGTGACTCTGGGAAATACTGCACATTCCATTACTTCCCCTCATGGAGTCTCCAGACACAATCCCATCAAATCTCTGACATGCCCTGCAGTGAGGAACACATTTCACATGGCACATTCAGTGTGTCCCAATTCTCCTGCGCCCCCACAAGCTTTTCTACCTCTTGATGGCCATGACCATCCATGCATTGAGCACACTCTGGAAATGGAGAGCTGATCCGTGGAAACATGAGAACCAGGTCCAAGATCTACTTCAGCCAGTCATGCATCCACCTCAGAAATCAGCACAGTTCTCCTTGTGCTCAGTGAAAAGTATGCTGTAACCTGAAAATTGTATCATGGGCCGGTGACACGGCTCAGTGGGAAAAGGTGACTGTCACCAAATGGGACCTGTGTCCAATCCCAGGACCTATAGGGTGGAAACTGAGAACTGACTTCCACTCACAAGTTCTCCTAAGACTTCCACATAGGCACCATGGCACATGCCACAGGTATAACCACCAATAGGTAGCTAAATAGATATTTAAAATTAGAAGCCACGTTCCACAGTTTTAATAAGTGGCTGCCAACTATCCACAGTTTTAAAGTCTGACTAGAACTGGTTAGAAGAAATCATAATAGTATTGACTAAAGATCTGAAACACGGTTTAATAGCAACATTTGGATTTTGTGCAGGATAGATGCCATTCGTTCCTTCAACAAAGCAAGCAGGAGCCAGGCCTAGAAATATGGCAGAGAACAAGAACTAAACAAGGTCTCCACATACTTCCACTCGGTGCTTCCAAGTTATCTCAGCAAGTTCATCACTGAACACAACAATACGACACGCAGGGGTACCTGGGCGGGACAGGGGGGGAGGCCCTTGATCCAGCTTCACCGCACAGAGAGGGCTAAGCATCCATGGGCCTGGAACAGCATGGCCAGAGGAGCCTCATAGGCAATGGCCTGGAGGTGACAGAACTCAGAGCATCCCTTACAGACCCAAACAGAGCCACCTGAGTACCTTGGATGCTGTGACTGTCATCATCACATTCATATCAAGGAAGGGGTCGCCATCAGGAGGGAAGAACTGCCTGACCGTTCCTAGACCAGATAGAGTCTGCTGTTTTGTAGCTGACAGAATTTCATGAGTGCCTTATACCTCTGGAAAGCAAACTCCCCTGAAGGCGTGTGCCTGTATATACCATCATCAGGCTGGCAAACTTCTTACTTCCTTTTCCTCCACTCCAAGGAGCATAGGAGCACAGCATGATGCTTGCTTAAAAGACCTCGGCTTGTTCACAAGAGTCTCCTATGGCCATGTGCTCTGTATCCAGGGCAGGTGATGTCATCCATGCATGGCATACAGGTGCTGTCCCCCGGTGAACCTTGTTAGGAGAGCGAAGTACGGCATGCCACGTCCCCACCAATGGGACAGGGCCACCCAGGGCACTTACCCCTCTGAAATTCCAGGCTTTGGGAGAGGGAAACATGGAGAAGTTGTTCTGTCTTGGCCGCTTGGGTCTAGAAGAGAAAAGACAAATGTTACTGTTCAGGGAGGAGATGCACAGGAGAGGTGTTGCTCTTTCAGACACCTCAGCAGCTTTCACTCCAAAGCCCTGCTTGACCCCCAAGAGAAAAGTCCCACAGCCCCACCAAAGAGTCAACATCTCACCTGTGAAAATCAAATCCACAGCAAAACCCAGACGCAACCAAAAGCCAGACCCGGTGCCCAGTGTCTCTCTTTATAACATCCAATAATTCCCAAATGGACGCCATCAGGTGACTTCAATTCAGACAAGAATTCTCCCTCATTACAAACAGGCTGAAAAGCTCCAGTGTCTCCCCCAAAGGCCACACAAGCTCCGGGTTTTATTTTATTTTATTTTTTATTATGCTTATTTAGGGTACGTGGAGGGTTCAGTGTCCCATGGCATGTAACTGGAGGCCAGAAGAAAACTTACAGGAACTCAGTTCTCTCCTGCCATCTGGGTCCTGGAGATTAAACTCGGGCCTTCAAGATTGGCACCAGTGCCTTCACCTGATGAGCCATCTCACCAGCCCTACCATATTTTTTTTTAAGTGAAGGTAAAAATAAAAACATTTTCAGGAAAAATAAATGATATGAATTTGACGGGGGTGTGGGTGGGGAGAAAGTCTTTGTGTGATAATAATGTAAAGGCAATTGCATCAACTAGAACACAAGAGGGAATTCTGTTTGTAAGTAGGAATGAGCAGAGCAGGCATGAAGATAAATAAAAATGGCTTTGCCACGAAGTGTTACCAGCAGAGGGGACATCAGCTACACAACGCCCCATCTCTGAACCACATATTTTCTCTGGGATAGTAATCCTCACACCTGCTGGCCTGCTCCACTTCCTCCCATCCCGGCCCTCTAGCATGCCTGCTTTGAGATTCCCAGGAACACTGTTTAGCTCACTGCCTCCTTGTATTTTTGCTTCCCGCCACTTGTGTGTCTTCAGATCCACTCTTCCCAGTTCAGCCTCTTGAAGGAGACTGCCAAGCTAAGGCCCATGCCTCTCAAGAGGTACCCTGAAAGGGCAGCTTCGGCCAGGGAGTGGGACACAGATTCTGGGGCCAGCTTTGCTCTGCCTAGTGATGTAACTCTGGACAGGTGTCTCTGGTCCCTAGTTCCTCCATCTAAAAAATGGAGGGAGTAACAGTTGGTCCCCCCACCATGGTCAAGCCTGGGGTTGTTGAGTCACTACCAAACCTCACACTCTTAGTAGCTTAGTAAACGATGTCCAGTGCTGGCTTCAGCTCCCAACATCCTCCCAAGAAAGACACACACAACAGATACCAGCACACAACAGGAGGACAGCAAGTGTGCGTGGGGGATAGGGGAAGCAGCCTCCATAGCTGAACCATAGTCCCAGGCAGCCTGAGGACTCACCGCATTAAGCTGCTTCTGTTCCCTCAGCCTTCCTCCATCTTTGTGGACCCTAATTGACAGTGTCTGCCTAGAAGGGGTAAAATGGTAGCCAGCACCTCAATCCAGAGCTGTCCACACAGGGAGCACTACCACAGAGGACTGAGCAGGGATGATGGGCCCAACTCCAGCACGCCCCCCCCCCCAGGGTTCTGAAGAGTGTGTATGCAATTCTCTTCTCTCCAGGACATACTTCCTTCCCTGGTCATCCAGAGGAAAAGAACCTGCAAACTGCTGTGATGAACTCAGGACACTCAAAGACATTGCTCATCAAGACCCAAGGCAAGGCTCTTGCCCTTCTCCATGTTTCAAGAATTGCCATGGGTGCCTGTTGACATTCGCACATGCTGCTCAGCCGTGGCGAGCCTTTCTGCAATGAAGTCAGGCCAACAGGGGTGGGAGAAAGGCTTTGGGTCAAGGCCAAGTCCATGGTGACCTTGGGCAACTTCCCAGGCTTCCCCCAGTCTTCAGTCCCAGACATGGGGAAAAAAAGAGTTCACCTTCACAGGGTTGCCCTGAGGAGTTAAGGACTAATTGCTGTGAAGCACTCTGCCCTCTGCCTGGCTTACACCGAGTGCATGTCAGCTCTAAAAACCTATGTAGTCTACAGCACACAGGGTGCTATTTTAGGGGCTACAACTGAGAACAAACACAGGCCCTGCTCTCTCATGTTAGGAAGTGATCCATTTCACTAAAAACAATTGGGCAGTGGCATGCAGGACGGGGAATAACGGTGAGACTAGCTACTACTATTTTATCTGGACAGGGCAGGCTTCTCCAAGAAAACAGTGATTCAACACAGAGCTTGAAAGAATGGAATGAACGGCTCACGTGTCCTGAACATCCAAGGTCTTTGAGAAGGTGGGAAATGTTTGGTGCAGCTAATGAGATAAAAGGCTGGGGTAGGGAGTGGGTAGAGAAGACAGAGTTACAGAGGCAAGAAGCAGAGGGTTAGAGTTTTATAGTCCATGGTGTCCAAGAATCTTTAGCTTTTAGTCTAGGTGCAATGCAAGTTCTAAGCAGAAGACAAACGAGATCTAAGTTTTCAAAGGACAGTTTTTATTGCTGATGAACAAACCACTAAGAAGCAACACAGGGCTGGAAAACGGTGAGAGGGTCCTGCAATGACCCTCATGAGGAATGGCAAGAACTTGGACCAATGTTGGCAGAAGGTATCGGATGGGAGACAGGTAAAATAAAAGAATTAAAGATGCTCCAAGAATTTTAGGCCCAACTGGGAACGGAGAGAAAGTCTATGGAGAGAACAGAGTTGGGACCAAACCCAAAGACAACAGACACATCACACTTAAAATGATAGAGATCTCGGGGTGGAGCTGAGGATGTGCAGATGGAGACAAGGGGCAGAGAATGTTCATGAACAGTCTAGAAACACGTGATGACCCCTGCGAAGACAAGAAGGCACTAGAGGCAGGGAACATGATGTGGAAGCAAATGGCACATGTCCTTGAAGGATGTCAGTGGGGAACAGAGAGACATCCCCGATGATGTTCCATGAAAATGTTAGTGGTGCTGGGGACAAGGACTGAAAGACTTTTGTCCAAAGGTGAGGCGGAAGTGTTATTTGTACAGAATGGGACTTGACAGAGAGCCTAACTATTAGTTAGTCCAGTGAAGTCTTCAATCCACAGTCTCCCTGAAGCCAGCACGTTGTCTGTCTTTTTATGATCCACTTGTAGAGTGCCAGATGACAAATCAATATCTGAAGACTTTCATGAACGTTTCTGACATCCACTGTCGTCAGGCAGCCCAGGCCGACAGTGCTCCCCACTCTGGCTGGAAGATGATGAGAAATGGCACCGAGAAGGTGCCTCTCCTCTCCCTTAACCACAGGGCACTTACTCAACACACACAGTATTCGGGTGTCTGAGCCATTGGTGTTGTCACTCCATCACCAGGCCATGCATGGCAGCCCAAGCTTCAAACACTGAAGCCAGACATGAGCTGCTGGACTCAGTAGGAAACATGGGATATTTTTAAGGGATCTTTTGTAACAGAGGTCGATTGAAAATCTACTGTTGAAAACTTTTTTTTTTTTTTTTTTTTTTTTTTTTTGTAATATCCAGAGGCAATGACTGATGACTCTGAAGCAATTGGGGACATTTTTAGAAGCCAAGGGATGGCTCTCCCTCCATCACCTGAACTGTAGCTTATGTCTGCATCATGAAAGGTTTCTTAATAGCCTCCAGAAACCCACATCCTGAGTGGAAGGTCACATCCCTCTGGAAAGAATCATTAGTTTTTTACTCTTTAATCAAGCAGCAGCAGACTGTCATTTTTTTTAAAGCTCTGCCCGGGGAGCCCCAGTTCTTTCCTGAGTATGTGTTTTTTCTTACCACGACTCCATGCCCGGACTCTCCTTTCCCATGAGCCCCCAGGAGAGCTGCCCCCAGTCTGTGTGAAATAAGACAGCAGAGGACTCTGTTCAGGAGGAAGATGTGGGATCTGGTCACAGGCACCCCATCCTCGACAGTGCTGGCCTGTACGCATGGGAATCCTCATTCCTTTTCTTTTTTAATAGACATTTGTTAAGGTTTCCTTTTAGCAAATCAACACTTGTGGCGTGCTCACTATGTGCCAGGTTCTGTCTTAACTGCCTATTAAACATTAACTCATTGTCTTCTAAACCATGTGATGAGTAGATACTACAGTTATCCCTGCTTCACAAAGAAAGGAACCAAGGCTTTAGCAGGTTAAATGATTTGCCCCAAAGCACAGAGCTAATTGATGGCACAGCCATGATTTGACCTCAGGCAGTTCTCCCTCCAATGTGCACACACACATGATAAAACTGGAGGAAGAGCCAGACGGTGGGGATGCACGCCTTTAACCCCAGCACTTGGGAGGCAGAGACAGGAGGATCTCTGAGTTCAAGGCCAGCCTGGTCTACACAGTGAGTTCCAAGACAGTCAAGGCTACATAGAGAAACCCTGTCTTGAAAAAAAAAACCTGAAGAAATAATATTGTTAAAATATTGCCAAAAGCAATATACAGATTCACTGAAATTTCCACTCAAGTATCAATGGTGTTCCTCATTAAACTAGAAAAATTAAAACTAAGTCCTTGAAGTTCATACAGAAGCACAAAGACCCCAGATGGTCAAGGCCAACCTTTGCAGAAATAATGGTGCTGGAAGGTTTACAATGCCCAGCCTCAAATTATACCATTGAGCCATGATGACAAAAGCAGCGTGGCACTGTCACAAAAACAGAACAATTACGGTAACATAATTAAGAAATATATACTATTTATTTATTTTTTGGAGGGACATACCACAATACACATGTGGAGGCCAGAGGGCAGCCCATGAGAATTCTATGGCTTCAGGGACTGAAGTAAATCACAGGGCTCTGCAGCAAGCCCCTTCACCTGCTGGGCCATCTTGCTGGCCCAAGACTTCAAGATACAAACACAGGCAAGGACTTTCTGAAAAAGACTCTAATAGTACAGAAAACAATTCCAAGGGGGCTGTTGAGAGAGCTCAGTGGTTAAGAGCACTTGCTGCCCTGCAGAGGACCTGGGTTTGGTTCCCAGCACTCACATGGCAACTCACAACAGTTCCAGATGACCCCTCTTCTGTACTTCTGTACCAGGCACACATACATGTATGTACATAGTGAATATTACATACATTCAGGCACTCAAACATACACATAAAATAAAAACGTCTTAATAATTGAAAAGTGAGATTACATAGACGTAAAAGATCAGCAAAGGACGAATGGCTAAGAGAAGAGACATCTTCAGAAGGGGCCCTGGTGGGTTCCCACAGAAGCTTAACACCAAGGTACACAGAGCTGAAAGGTAAACACCACACACACACACACACACACACACATGCACGCTTGCACGCTCACATACACGCTCATGTACACACTCGCATGTGACACACACACGTGCACATGCTCACACACAGAAAACAAAAGAGGGGCTGGGAAGACGTCCCATTCTACAAAGTGCTTGCTGCACCAGTGTAAGGACCTGAGTTCACAGCACCAGCACCCATGCAAAAACTGAGACATGGAAGCATGCTTCTGTAACCTGAGCACTGGTAGGAGAAGAAACGGGTACAGACACAAACATATACACATAAATATACATGTAATAATAATAAGAAAGGGCGTGGTGGCACATGCCTTTAATCCCAGCACTTGGGAGGCAGAGGCAGGCGGATCTTGTGAGTTCGAGGCCAGTCTGGTCTACAAAGCAAGTCCAGGACAGCTAGGGCTACACAGAGGAACACTGTTTTGAAAAACCAAAAAGTAAAAATAAAAAATAAAATAAAGACTGATATTTTTTTTCTGAGTGCATGTTACAGTTTATTTAAAGCACAGTTTTAATGTTTTTGTTTGTTTTTTAAGACAGGAGACAGAGTCTCAGGTTAGCCTGAAATTCAGATACTTAGTCTTAGCCAGTCCTGAGTGCTGAGATTACAGGTATGCACCACAAGCCCAGGCCTTTTTTACTACTGGGGCTAAAGACAAACTCCAGGGTCTCACACATTCTAGGCAAGTATTCCACCACTGACCTACATTCCCAGCCCTTTAGGAACTTCCATGACCAACTTTTCTGAATATTTTAAAGAAATTTAGAGCAAGTAATTCTTGGAAAGGATTTTTTAAATCACTTTGATGACTCAGTAGTTAAAAGCAGTTAAAGACTCCAATTTGTCAGATGGCTCATCATTGCCTGTAACTCCAGTTCCAGGGAATATGATGGCGGCACTTGGCCTCTGTGGGAGAACATGCACATCCTCCTGCTTCCTCCCGCACACATCTACCTACAAATAAAAAACTAAACCTCAAACCCAGGTGTGATGGTGCACACCTTTAGTCTCAGCACTCAGGAAGCAGAGGCAGGTGGATCTCTGAGTTTGAGGCCAGCCTGGTCTACAAAGAGAATCCAGAACAGCCAAGGCTACACAGAGAAACCCTGTCTCAAAAAAAAAAAAAAAAAAAAAAAATCACTATGAGCTCATTGTATAAAAATAATAAAAAGATTTGGTTTGGTTTGGTTTGGTTTTTGGTTTTTCAAGACAGGGTTTCTTTGTGTAGCCTTGGTTGTCCTGGACTCACTTTGTAGACCACGCTGGTCTCGAACTGAAAAATAATAAAAAGAAAAAAGGCAAACCTGTCAAACTATTTCTAAATCATAAACAAAAAGAATGGAAATATGTTCAAGGCTCTAACTCAAAACACACTGACCTGAACCCTTTCCTAGCTCCTGTGGACCACCTGTAAGAATCTTTGCTATTATTTGGATTTTGTCCAGGGAGGGAGGAGCAGAAGACAGTCTCCATATTTTAATCAATACTATGTTGATCAGCAGCTAATAAATCAGCAGGTAGGTGGCCCAGCATGTCTAAAACCAAAGCCCTAAAACTGAGTCCTTAAAATGGGCGTTTCTAATTAACGCTCTCTTGCTCTTAGCAGCTAAGACACCACAAATTCTCAAATTAGCCAGCATCACTTAAAGTAGTTTATTGACTCTGATGCAGGACCCACCACAGTCTTCCAGGGCAATTAGAGGCTCTATAAATGCTTCTCTTGGCAGTCAACTGAGGCCACACATAAAACATGTTTATTCCCCAACTGTCAGTGAAATATAGCGGTGAAGCCTAGCCCGAGGCAGGCTTGCTGGAGCATATGTGGAGGAGAGGGAGGGTGATGCCAAGCACACTGACATTGAGGGGATCTAGGCACTGCAGCAAACAGCAAGCCTCTCCCCTGGTCCACCACTCAGACAGCTGGGAAAAGGAGAATGGGTGTGAAAGGGGAGGACACATGAGGTGAAAGGTAATAGCTGTAGTATTTTCATGGCATTAATACTATTTGTGCTGGTCTCGGCCAGAGGTTGCTATCAGGACACCTGTCTCCATTGCTGTCAAGCTTATTTATTGAGACAGGTTCTAGCACTAACCCTGGAATGCAATTATTACATTAGCTGCCTAGTGAGTCCATGGTATCTGCCTATTGCTGCCGCTCCCTCTTACTGGAACAACAGGCACACATCACCCCCCCCACTGTTCCCCGCTTTTTAATGGGTGTATTCATGCTTGCACAGCAAGCACTTATCCACTGAGCCATCCCCCCAGCCCCAGTGGTGTTCTTTTTATGTTAATTAACTCCCCAGGTCTTCGTAGGACCCTATGGAATACGGTGATATCAATGGGCAGGTGGTAGGGACTGGGATCAGACTTTGAAATGCTCACAACCAGGCAGCCCCATTTCAGGCATCTGAGAAATAAGGATTTTTTTTCTTTTCTTTTCCTTTTTTTTTTTTTTTCCTGGCCACTTCATCTGGCAGAATATATTAAGTATGCATCACTTACCAAATATTTCTACCACACACAGCCTGTCTGAATGCATAGAGCAATACAAGGCTGCTCTCCTGGGCACCTCACCATCTTCCAGTTGGGAGAGCAGAGCCAGTGCTTGCATCAGTGTTACTATAGTTGCCACCATGGCAACCTCCCTTTGTCACCCAGGCAGAGATGCTCCTCCGGGACACTGTTTCATGGATGTAGCTTTTGCAGGTTCACCCTTCATCTGTCCGCAACTTGCTCACACTTTGATAAGACTGTGACCTACCTGGGGGATTCCCAGTTCCCTGGATGCATCTGGATCAGGCTAATGGGCCAGTGGGGAAAGACCACACAGAGAAAAGAGATCTGCAGAGCAGGCAGGTGACACCTTCCTCTGTGCCCCAGCCTGACCATGCAAAGAACAGTGCCCTGTCAGGAGAGAGCGCACAGTGCTGGGAGAGGACAGAGGTCAAGGTCATGACAGCTAAGCACAGGGAGACAGGAAAGTTGTCAGTGGGAACCACAAATCTTGTAGAATCCTGGGGATGTATAGTATCTCTCCATAGTTTGTTTGTTTGCTTGCTTGCTTGCTTGCTTGAGACCACATCTCTCCGAGTAGCCCAGCATGCCCTCAAGTTCAAACATTCTTCATGCCTCAACCTCTTAAGTAGCTGGTATTACAACAAATCTCTAGCTCAGATAGGCATCTCAAAATGAAACTATTGATTTGCATAGTCAAAAATACCACTAAGCAAGGCATCTTTGAAGATACTAGATCCATGAATGAACTTTCCAAAGCCCTTAAGGTCAAGGTAGAAACACTTAAATTTTTCTTTAAAATTCTTAAAAAGCTAACTCCACACTAGTGTCTTCTCAGGGTTATAAGACTAACCCCACACTCACCAGGTTACCCTTTCCCTGCTTCAAATGCCCTGTTACATAGTCCCTGAAACTTCATGACTCATATATATTAATTTTGTAATCATAAAATACTAGTTTGGGTGTTTTGTTTTGTTTTGTTCTAAGCTGAAATGTTTTGGTCATATGTAGCTCTCAGAAGAAACCCAACCCACTAAACAGCAAAAAAGCACTACCCACCTTCCCTAGCAATTAGTAAAACAGAAGTCTAAATAAGCAAGTACATCTGCTTTCATAGAGCAGTTTTTAAGGGTAATAATGAGTGTGGGCAGACAAGAGGTGTGGGTACTGGGCCTCACAGTTTTGAGTGCATAAACCACTCAACCTTCCTAAAGCTTCAACCCTTTAATGCAGCTCCTCATGTTGTGGTGACCCCCAACCACAAAATCATTTTCATTGCTGCTTCATAACTGTAATTTTGCTACTGTTACGAATCATACCATAAATATCTATGTTTTCCGATGGTCTTCGGCAACCCCTGTGAAAGGTCATTTGACTCCCCCCTAAAGTGTCTGCAACCCACGGCTTGAGAACTGCTGGTATAAACTGCCATAACATGTCCACACATGTCGTCTGGTAGCAAAATAAGAAGCATTTCCAAAAGCATGGAAATGACCCAGAGGCTCAACCTTAGCATAATTTCTGTGACAAATACAGCAACTCAGACGGCTCCTCCCACGTGACTCTAGATGGAGAGGCCGGACACCTAACCGGCAATGGGTTGCAGGTTCAACCTGGTGAATAAGGAGGACAGTGGCAAGAAGATGCCTACCCCAGTGTGGCCATCAGGACCAGGCTCGTCTGGACCTGGTGTCGTCACACACATGCTCTCGTGCTACACTCACTCTGACCCACAGCTGAGCAAACAGAGACACACAGATGTGAGACAGTCGGGCCTCAAGAGGCTGGGACAGGTTTTTCAGTCTAGTTACCTTCCCAGGTGACATAATATCCCCCACCTTGGAGGCCAATCACAGATTCCATAGCGGGGTCTGCTGAACCCTGTCCTTAGGGCGCCCACACTGAGGGTGAAACATCTCTTCAAAGATGCCTTTCCCGAGAAGCCACACCTTCCCAGAGCTCCCAGCCCTGTCCCTGCTGCCAGGAGCAGGGAAGAGAAAAGGCACAGAACCAAGAATAAGATGGCGGCCTGGGACAAACACCTTGCTAACAACAAAACAGCCACTGTCTGCAGAAGGACTACCCTCTGAGAGCTAAGCATTTTAGGGTGCCCATCACCCTAAAGCCTGTGAGGATAGAAACCCACTCATGTGCACAGGCCTGTCTAGGTACTCCATCCCGTCATCTATCTCCATCCTCCATGAGGAGGATAGCAGCACCAACTTCAGAGGGTTTAGCTGGTGTGTGGATTAAGTAACTCCACGTACAAAGCAGATATGAGGGAACTATAAAGCTAGCCCGTGTATTAGCTATAATGACTATTAACCCACTATCATCTGCCTATTACCTATGGCAGGAGGTGCAGCGGTGACTACCTGTTGCTTCTCAACGCTGCCGCCTCCCTCTGCTGAGCAGTGACTTTTCCCTGCTCTCAAAGGCTCGCTAACCACAAGCTCCTCAGATGAGCAGGTGGCCCTGCCTAGCTAAAGGCAATGACACTTCTAGAGTTAAGGCAAAGACATCTGTCCTTCTGGTGTGTGGCTGAGCTGATAAAGGCATAAACTCAATGCTGTTTGGAGTATTTTGTATAGAACACCTACCACAGAAGGGAGGTAATCTGGAAAGACCAAAGGAAAGGAAAAAATCCCAGCTAATACGGAGGCACCTGTAAGCAGCCATTCCTGGAGGCACTGCTGTCATCAGTGACAGAAACGTAAGCCTTTCGCTAAAAGTAACTTAAGCAAATGCATACGGTTTTTTGCACCTGGAACACACCCCCCAAATTAGTTTTGTTTCTTTGTGAAAGAAGGCTACTTAAGAGAAGCAAGTGACAAAGTGGGAATGCCATCAGAGGCCGTTCTACTCTTCCCTGCACACTCACAATGCCTGACACAGGGAGTATTCATCTCACTTATGACAGGGCCTGTTGTCAGGGGCCCTTTCCGATCACCCTGTGGAGTCTGAACCCCTCTGCCACCTCCCCACAACACAAGGCCTGGTTTCCAGGCTACCTAGCACTAGCAGGCCTACTCTCGGCCTTGCTCATGGTTTCTTGTGGGGTTTTCTGACTTGACTTCCTCTGGCTTGTGTCTGTTTTCATCCCTTTGCCCCTGAGGTCCAGATCAGTTCCTACCATGCAGTACACATCTGGTGAGTGACTGAATGATCGGATAGAGTGTGTGTGTGTGTGTGTGTGTGTGTGTGTGTGTGTGTGTGTGTGCTGTGTGCACTGGTTTTTTTTTTTTTTTGGTTTCGTTTGGTTTGGTTTTTTTGTTTTGTTTTGTTTTTTGTCAACTAGACACAAGCTAGAATCATCTGGAAAAAAGAAACCTAGATTGAGAAGACGCCCCTACCAGATTGTCTTGTGAGACATTTTCTTGAACAATGATTGACGTGGGATAGCCCAGCTCACCTGGGCAGGTGGTCCTGCTTGTATAAGAAATCAGGCCGAGCAAGCCATACAGGGCAAGCCAGGAAGCAGGGCTCCTCCATGGCCTCCACTTCAGTTTCTAACTCCAGGTTCCTGCCTCAACTCCCCCAGGTATTGGGCTACAAGCTGTGAGATGAAAGTAACCCTTTCCTCCCTGAGCTCCTTTGGGCCAGGGTGTTTATCACAGTAATAGAAGCCCTAAGACGGAGGGCCTAGATGATGGATTGGGAGAGTACAGAGCACTCCCAGGTCCGAGTAAGCAGCCCCTGGGACAGGGCCCACAGAGTCTGGGGTCTCTTTCCTTCCACTCTGCACACTGGCTCTCTATCTGATTCCCTGAGCCAATCTGCTAACAGCCTCCCCAGTCCACTGGCTCCATCTCCCCCGATGTCCATCAGTGGCATCAATGAGAATTAGTGGCAAGGAGCCTTTTGAGTTACAAAGATGTCTTCCTTCTCCCCCATCTCACCTCTTGTTTAAAGATAATGTTTCATTTGAAAACCAAATAGAAAATATAAACATAATAACCAGTTATCACAATCTAGCCTCTAAGTTAAATTTGGCATTCAATGAGAAATGAGAAACTACTAGTATGACTTATGTGACCCTCGAGCTGATATACAGTTGGGGTCATTTTCAAGGCTAGACAATTCTGTTTAGATTAAAAAAAAAAAAAAAAAAGCTTACTTATATATGACTTTTCTGTCTGCATGTATGCCTGCAGGCCAGAAGAGGACATCAGATCTCGTTACAGATGGTTGTGAACCACCATGTGGTTGCTGGGAGTTGAACCCAGGACCTCTGGAAGAGCAGCCAATGCTCTTACCTGCTGAGCCAGCTCTCCAGCTCCGACAATTCCATTTACAAAGCAGTGTCAGTGAAATGTTTGGAAAATCTAGCAATCAAGGACCATGTTCCCACCTGTGACCCTGGTGCCATCCAGACCCCACAATACCTGTAGTCAGCTTGAGGTAAGCAGTTTCCTTTCCCAGTAGTGGGTCCCTGGAGTTTCTGCACCCCTGCACCCCACCTTGCTGAAAACTACTCACTTTAAGTACCTTGCTGCTCCCTGTCACATTCAGGAGTTGGTGAGCCTTGTAAATGTCCTTCACAAACTCTGTGGCCACAAAGCTTTTTTAAAAACCCCTCTGAACCACCCTGCCCCAGAAACAGCCTAGAAAGGGACCAAGAACCACTCAGCTTCCTGTCGGACCTCCAACTGCATGTGTGGTTCAGCCCTGCTCAGCTCAGAAGTGGGTCAGACTCAGTGCCTCCCTAGGCTGAGGTCTCCTTCAGTAACTGACGCTGGGTACACCCGAACACAAGCCTTCAGCTGACCCACACAGAAGGAACCCCAGTCCTAAGCCCTCACTGGGCCTTCTTTCTGTGTGGAAATTCCTTCTAGCATATAAATCCAGCTCCCTAACACAGATGAGTTTCACAGAGCACCATGTACCAGCCAACCATGGGACCACCCCAGGCCCATCACCCAGAGACTCCACAGCCTGCTGTTCTTCTTCATGCGCAGATTCCAGAATATGATGCTAACACCTGAGGGCCACGGCAGCTGGAATCACTGTCCTAGATCTTCACAGAAGAGGTCCTCTAATTTAAGCGACAGGTGTGTGGGTGGGGACAGAGAGGGAAGGAGAGGGATGGGCCCCCTGAGGTGCAACTGCTAATTTGTGGATGTCCTAAGGAAACAATTCTATTAAAAAACTGAATTAAGCCAGGTGGTGGTGGTGCACGTAGGCAAATCTCTGTGAGTTTGAGGGCAACCTGGTCTACAGAGTGAGTTCTAGGATAGCCAAGGCTATACAGAGAAGCCCTGTCTTGGAAAAAAAAAAAAACTGAATTAAAAGGCAAGGTGTACACCAGCAAAGGACTGCACCCTTGGATCCCCAGCCCTGGGGAGCCCATGACGATCATTCTCAGCTACAGAGCAAGTTCAAGGTCAGCATTCAAGATAATGCTGATGTTTGCAGATTTTTTTTTTTTAATCCCACGTGTGTCTTCCAAAACAACTATTAGCGTGTTTTATGAAGCTCATTCTCGGTGGCCAGCACAAACTATGGCTAAGTGAATATCACGCCCAGGCCCAGACTTTCATAGACTTTGAAATGCCAAGGACCTATACAGGAAAGAATAATATTTTGCCTCAGCCTGGCTCTTAGAATGAGCTCAAGATCAAAACACAGAAGCAGCACAGGGCAGCTGGCCTTGGGCAGGTGGGTCCTCCTTCCAGAGTGCTGGGTGGCCACACAATGACTGTTCTCCCCCCTCCCAACACACACACACACACACACACACACACACACACACATACACCTGTCAATAGCCTGTGGAACATCAGCACATCATCAAGATCCCAGATAGCCAAACTGTTATGGGATGATATGCATGTATGCATGCATGCGTACATGATATATGTGTGTGTGTGTGTGTGTGTGTGTGTGTGTGTGTGTGTGTGTGTGTGTGTGGTTTTATTTATTTATTTTGCAAGAGAGAAAGATGTTCTTTCTTTTTTTTTTTTCTTTTTTCATAGCCCTGGCCCGTTAAGTCTTCCAAATAAAAATAATGAAGCAGGAAGAGCCCTCCCAAATGAATACATGGTTTAAAACAAGAGTGGGCATGCACTACCACTTGTTTATATTTATTTTGTTTTATTTTTGGGGGGATTTATTTTATGTGTATGGGCATTTTATCTGCAATGTATGTATGTGCACCACATTTATGGAATGCCCATGGAGGCCAGAAGAGGGCGTAAGAACCCCAAGAACTGGAATTACAGACTCTTGTGCGCTGCCATATGGGAAGAGCAGCAGTGCTCATCCCTCCAGCCTTGGGTTTTTGTTTTGTTTTTCTGAGGCAGGGTCCTCACATACCCATGCTGACCTTAAGCTTCTTATGTCCTGCCGCTGACCTTGAACTTCTGGTCTTTTCCTCCACTTCCCCAGGCAAGCACCACCACACCCAGCTTAGAAATAAGCTTGAAGAAGCTTGGTTCTGGCCTAACGTTGAGGCAGCCTGGATAGCACAAGTCATCTGCAACTGGCTGGCCAGTGGTATCCTTCCATCTGCTGCCCTTTGCTAGGTCCCTGTCACCTTGGTTGGGCATGTGGGTGGGCTGCAGAACTCAGGGCCAGCTACATGTGTTGCCTTCCAAGAGGGAACACAGAGCATGTGGCCAGCTGCTCTAAGAGCAGTCTGGGGACCCCCTGTGTTGTCACCTCACATGCATTTATTTGCCTGGCATCTCCCATAGGCCTGCCTGATGTGAGTGAGCCATGGTCTAGGAGGTTACAGAGACTTTGGGCTGGAGAGGCCACTAGCATGTCCCTGGGCTAGTGAGGCTCCCTGGGAAGGCTTTGTTCAGGGAACAGGATGGAGACAAGCCTCTGAAGTTACTTCTATTTCCCCAAGGCATGCTCAAGGAAGCGTCAACCATCAAGCACCTCCAAGTTACAGATGCCTCAGGCTCTGCTGGAGGCAACTTATTAACACACAGAACCAGGGCATTTGAGTCTAAGAGGGATGAGCAGGGATTGCTCGTAAGAAAGATAGACAGACATGCACCCGCACCTCCATGCACATGTGCTTTTGTGTTTCCAGCATCTTACAAGCTCTAGAAACAAACAGGTCAGGGAGTACAGGGGAGGACCAGGTAGGTGCCAGCCTGGGCTCTGCATTGCTTTGACTTTCAAGGGCCTCTTAGTACACTACGGCCAATCTCAACCACTAGAGAGAATGTGTATCCTCCAATCCCGACCTCCTCACTGAGAGGGCTACAGCTCCCCGCTCAAGGCCTCTCTCTTCCTTCCTCTGCTTTGGAACCTCTCCCTTAACGCACCCCCAGGTTCCCACTCAGGCCAGTGCCCAAGGAGCTTCCCCTCCCTCAGCCTTGTTATGGCACCACAGCAAAAGGGTCCTTCTACCATCTTCTACACACCCAGTGGATCAACCTCAGCCTTCAAACTGAGGAGGTCAGAGCCAGCTATGCTGGGCCACTCTGTCCCCAGCTCTGAGTGTAGCACCGGGACCTAAAGGGGCAAGAGAAGGTAGAGGCAGTGATATCAGCCCAATACTTAGTTTTCTCAGCCTCAGCTCCTGTGGACTTTTTAGTCTTGTCTGCCGGACCTGAGATCTGGGGACCTGAAAGAATGGGGCGGACCACAGTCTGATGCTGTAGACAATCTTAGTTCCATTTCAGCTACTTTTATAAACAAATGGAACAGAGAAAACAATGAGCTAAGGAAGGTTGTTTGAGTTCAGAAAACATGTAAATAAATGCCAGTAAGCACATACTAAATATTAGGAGAGCAGCCCTTTCCCAGAACTTCCTCAGGATAGACCAATTGAAACACAGTTCTCTGGCACATAATATAGAATATATCTGGAAAGGCACAAAGGCAAGGCACAAGAAGGCCACATCCAGATTCAAGGTACATGGACCAGTTTGGGTTCTATTATAGGCACGTTGACACCCAACAAGAATAAGCATGTTTTATAAGTTGAATGTAAATGTTTGTCATGGGAGACACAAAATCACACCCAAGAACAATCCAGGGAACACAATGCACCTGAGATGAAAGGCCCTCTCTGCCTTTTCTCCCGGAGCCTCTCTCACAGCTTCCCAAGGCATTGCTCGCCATGGGTCACTCTCTGACCATGTCCTAACAAGTTCCCACCTCTGGAAACTGGAGTTAAACTTAAACAGCTGGAAGGTGACATCAACTTTTCTTTTTTCCTTGCTGGATTGAATTTCATTTTATTAATTAATCTAATTCTTTTTTCTATTGCTCTTTGCTTCAAGACAGGCTGCAGACTACTGGGATTCCTGCTCGTCAGCTTCCCAGATGCTAGGATTGTAGATCTGAAACAGAACATTCAGCTCATTTCACCTTTTACTTTTCCCTTTTATCTAGTTAGTTACTTTGGCTTTGTGTTTTGTTTTTCTTTTCTTTTTTATTTTTATGTTTGTTTATTTTTGCTTGTTTGTTTTCAAGACAGGGTTTCTCTGTGTAGCCTTGGCTGTCCTGGACTCACTTTGTAGACTAGGCTGGCCTTGAACTCACAGCAATCCGCCTGCCTCTGCCTCCCGAGTGCTGGGATTAAAGGTATGCACCACCATCTCCCGGCTGTGTTTTGTTTCTTAAGAGGCCATGCCTCGTGCAGCCCAGGCTGAACTCAAACTCACCTTGTAGCCAAGGATGGTTTTAAATTTTTGATCCTCCTGTTAGGGCTACAGGGGCGCACAGAGCTAGAGCGAGAAGCAAGGGCATGCTAGGCAGCCACTCTGCCAACTGAAATAAAGCCCCAGCCCTTGATTTTCTTTTTAGAATTACTGTTGTGCTCAGTAAAATTCACTCTTTGGGTATAAGTAGGTGAGTGTTGATAAATCTTGTAAGTGCATGCCTGCCACCACTGAACCACCCCTCCGGGAAGCCTCCTCCTCAGCCCCCTCCTCCTTAGCCCAGTTCCTGGCAACTGCTGACGTTTCCTATTTCTATACTTTTGACTTTTCCACAATGTCCCACACATGGATCACCACAGTGCCCAGTCTTGCCCATTTGACTGGCTCCCTTCACACAGAAGAACACACTGAGGTCTATCTTTGCTGCTGTGTGTACCAGCAGCTCATTAGTCTCTATTCTCCTCCCTGGATAAGAGACCTGTTTACTGGGGGCAAGGTCACAGAAAGCAACAGTAGCCTTCCACTCCCCAGTCTCTTAGACACCAGCTTCTAGAACCTGCTTCCAACTAGGGATGGCAAGATGCAGCAGAGGTCCAAGGCTATCTTCCTGGCTGGGTCTGTAATCAGGCCCACTGAGACCCTACAGGCCTCACCCCACTCAGCAGGCAATACCCCAGCTCCCTCAGAGGACTTGGGAACTTGGGAATGGGTCTGGACTTTGGTGTATTACTTATAAAGTCTAATGTCCCTAGAGGTGGGGACAGAAAGGTCCAGCAAACAGGAACTGCCATTTGCAGCTGAGTTCAAAGTGAACGCCCTGACCTGGCTAGGTGACAAAGGCGAGGACCCACATAACAGAGTGACCAGGGCTACAGCCTTGGGGGGGGGGGGGGGCGGTGGGGAGGGAGATGCAACTAGGAACAGTTTGGGAAAAGCCAGCAAATGGGTAGAAATATTGTCATGAGGAGCTGGGCCAAGGCCAGGCTCCATACTGGAAGTCCATGATAACAACTGGGCAAAGCTCTCCCGACTGCTCTACCTGTGAAGAGAGCTGACCACCTAAGGGGCAGTGTCAGGGCAGGGTGTTGGCGGGGCTAGGGGGCTGGGGGGGACCAAGTAGGTAGAGAAGGGAGATAGAGGAGAGAGTGCACTCTTATGAGGACTGTGGAAGAAAGTGAAAGGACAATAGGATGGTTACAGAAATCATAATCTTAAAAACACCAAATAATGACTAACACCAGATCCTCAGGGTGAGCCATGTGATGTTTAAGACATTCCAGGTACCTACTGATGTTGTTTTCCTAAATGGCCACGTTGTCAAACTACCTTCGAAATATCTGGGTCCATACCCATAGCCAGGGGCTGCTCCCAACCTTGGTCAGGGAAGGGTCTTGCTGCAGTGGACAGTGGGTACTGTGGAGATGTCTGACTGTTGCAAGTGCTGAAAATAAGGACAGCCAATGCTCAGTTATAGACGAGACTCTGTCAACACCTCCCCACGAGAGCTCAAGAAGCACTGCTGAAGAGGGGGCAGAAGGACTGTAGGAGCGAAAGGACAGGCAGGAGCGCTGTGACTGCTGTCCTTTGGACATGGCATGGCTTGTGCTCACATGACTCCGCAGCAGCTATGGTGCCCCACACAGGATAAAGCCCACAGAAAATCCCAGCATGGAGAACAGAGGGGCCCCTAGGACCCTGCTCTAACTGAGGAGCTATTGGCAGTTCATGATAGCTATGGGAGGGAGAGTCATTTTTCTTCAGGAGCCTGGCCGCTGATAGGCTTCCCATGGCTCCATGGATGGTCCAGTATCCATGTGCTTTATGGGAACTGTTAATTGGACTCAGTGGGAGTTTTGGAGGGCAGATATGATTAAAGTACACACCAGGTAATTAATGTTGCAACTCTAGGCACCTTCAGTGAGCGCCACCATCCCTGCTGTCCCCGCTGCCACCATCCATCGGCAGATGAAGCCGGAAGACAGGGAAGGGTAAGCATGCACTGCATAGAGGGGGCAGGGGACAAAAGAGCAGAGAGCCTGAATGCCCACGACAGACTCAGCGCTCCACTGAGCTGCTGGCAATGCAAGGCTTGGTGGAAGGACTGGAAGACACTTCTTCACAAGGGGAAGTATGTGGCTGGAATGGTTGGGCATGAGGGAAGGAGCTGGTAGAGAGCAGACGGTACCTCAGCGTGTATGCTCAGCTGAGAGCCGCCCGCACTGCAGAAGTTTCTCCTCCTCAGCAGCAGAGCTGGTGTGATAGACAGGAACAGGCAATGCCATTGAGGGTCATTTCTAGATTGTTCCTCACCAGATGAGTAAAAAATCCTTGGAGTGAGTATATAGCAGAAGTTCCCATTGCCTCGGATTTCCCAAGCTCATGCTCATAAAAAAAACATGGAGAGGACCAGCAAGATGATTCAGTGGGTAAAGGAGCTTGCTGCTGTGCCAGACAACCAGGGTTTGATTCCCCAGGACCCACATGTTGGAAGGGGAGCACTAACTCCTGCATGTTTTCCCATGACAGCCATAAATGCATTGTGGCACATGCACCACCATGCCTCCTCATGAATGTAACTATTTTTTTAAGCACCTACACTAATGCCCAGTATGCATGAGACACAACAGATAATTACCCATCAAAATTATTAATAGCACTTGTAGGATGGGAGGATAGTCCCATCCATTAGATGGAATTAAAATGTCCCCTTGGGTGCCAGACGTGGTGGCGCACACCTTTAATCCCAGTGCTCTGGAGGCAGAGGCAGGCGGATCCCTTTGAGTTTGAAGCCAGCCTGGTCTACAAAGTGAGTCCAGGACAGTCAGGACTACAAGAGGAACCCTGCCTCAGAGAGCAAACAAACAAACAAAATGTCCCCTTTGGGAATGTCCTAACACTGTTCCAGAACCCTTGGGCACATGAATTCTCTAGTTACCGTAAACTGCCCTTTTCATTTCTGTAACAAAGAGGGGGCGGGGAAAGATCCTGGACAGGAGATGTGTGAGGTTAGGGAGGTCAGCTCTTCCAGAGCCCCGTGTTAATTAATCAGTGTTTATGTAAGAGCACAGGCCCTTCTGGCTACACTCCCATCTGAACCTTGTGCTCTAAGAAAGCGCAGTGGGGAATGCACTCCCTTCAAGGTTTTGCTGGCCAGCTCCAGGGTGTTAGGATGACAACACAGTCAGTGCAGCTCTAAAGGGGGAGGCCCCTCCTGGAGAACACAATGTTCCATTAGAAATAGCTGGAAGTGAATCTTTTCCAGGGCTGAGGGCTGGAGACAGCAGGACTCCTTACCTCTAAAAGGACAACCCCAAGAAAGCCACGCATAGTGTGAGCACACAGTGCACTCTGGTGGCCGCCATTGGAAATGCCATGAGGAGCCCCCCCCAACCCCGCCTCCGTAGGTGCTCATGTTCCCCCTCGCATTTTGTGTGGCTGGGGAGCAAACCCAGGGCTTTATACATGGTAGGCAGGTGTGTTACCACTGAGCTACACCCCAGTCCCTTTCAAAAACTGGAATTGAGAGCGGGGTCAAGATAAGTGGGTAAAGACACTTTCTGCCAACCTTGACAACCTGAGTCAGGTACCCAGAACACACACGGTGCAAAGAAGTGACTCTCAAAAGCTGTCCTCTGATACACACACACACACACACACACACACACACACACACACACACACACACAGTGTGTTTTTAAAATTAAGTAAGCAAAATAAAATAGGACTTGAATATTAAAACGCTTTATTTCCCAGCAGAAGGGCTAACAGGAAAAGGGCACACTTGGCCTTTCTTAGGGTATTTTCTTGCTACTGCTGCTATTGCTACTGTTGTTGGTTTGTTTGTTTTGGTACACCTGAATGTCATCTACAAATGTCCCTGTGGGTGCTAAAGCACCAGATGCAAAGCCACTTGGACTCTCCAAGTGTCCCCAAGGCCCAGAATGCTCCATCACCATCTTAAGAGACTGTCCTTATGGCCACTAGACGCCAAACTTCACAAATTGTAACCTGAGTCCCATCTGCTACTTCCTTCCAGTAAACCTCAGCAGGTCTAGGCTAGGGACAGTGGGATCCTAGTGGCTGAGAGGACAGGTCAACTTGAGGTCAGATTCAATAGATACTGGCTAGCCTGCTCTGAAACCTTCCAGTTTCCCACCTGCTTCGGAACACAGTGTGTTTGTGACCCGGCCAGTTTCTTCTCCCTGGTGTACGGTGTAAACTCATCACTCTCTATGACTCCAGTGGAGTTAATTGGTGGGGATGGGGGTTGGGGTGGGGTGGGGGGAGCTATAGCAAGGATCTGTGGGGAAAAGCTGGTGTAGAAGAAGAGTCCTATGAGCAGAATAGACCAGAGAAGGACTTGGGTGGAGTCAGGGGCAAGCTTCAGGCAGCTAAGGAATCAGAGCTCAAGACCACTGCAAGGTATAAAGCATGTCTTTGGTTATTGGCAGAGCGACACAGTACAGGGTAGAAAGGTCCTTTTGCTGCTCGTGCCACACTTCCAATCTCCAAATACAACAAAGCCCCGGGGACTTTGGTGCTTTCACAGATAAGGAAATCAGGGCTGAGAGAGGGCCTGTACCTTGCTAAGGGCCCCTCAGCTCACTGACTCCATCCTGCTGGCTCCACAGCCCTGTTCTGGGATGCTCAGGGTAGATATGGGGGATGCTGTAAGGAGGACAAGTGAGACTGCAATGGCCCTGGAGACCAGCTCACATGACAGAGCAGTGTGTGAGCAATGCCAGAAATAATAGCTCCTTTCCTTCCCGGCTCTTTGCCCTAATCACTGACTTCCCCTAGCTCTTACGCCCCACTTCCTGCTTGATAACCCCACCCCCACACGCTGATAGCCATCCATCCTTCTGCACACAGCCAATCCTGACCCCAAACCCGCCAACATGATGGCTGTGTCTGCACTTCCCCACAGAAGGCTTTTTTTTTTTCCTGGATTTATGCTTTAGCTATGGATACCCATGGGTTCAGGCTTTTTCTCCATCTTCACAAGAAACAGTCAGTGGCCCCAACATTGTGCCAAGGACTGTCCTGGGCACTCAGCATACAATGCCTCTTAGAAAACTACCCAAAGCTAGAAACTAAAGCATGAACCAGCTTACAGGGAAGGTAATAGTAGTTAGCATGTCAACTTCTAGAATCGCCTGGAAGAAGGACTCAATGAGGCTGGCCAATGAGCATGCCCGTGGGAGATTATCTTGATGACATTAAATGAGATGGGTAGACCTGCCCACTGTGGGTGGCACCATTCCTTTGGTAGGGAATTCAAGCTGAGCAGCGGGATGCATGCACTAAATTCATTGCCCTGTTTTTGACTGTGGATATCACAGAGCCAGTGCTACAAGCACTTGCTGCCTTGAGTTCCCTACAGTAAAATGGCCTGTAACTTAGAATTAGGAGGCAAATAAACCATTCCTCACTTTAAGGTGAAATTGTCAGGGTTTCTAACTTGCTTTGTTTATCATTTTCTTTTGGTTTAGCCCCAGACTCTGCACACTGATGCTATCAATTTATAAAACACAGACATGCAGAAAAATAATTTTTCAGGCATAGTCTCAAAGGTTTTATATACAAGTTTGTACTTATTTTTTAATAAGTATTACTTATTTTTATTTTATGTACATTGGTGATCTGCCTGCATGTATGTGTGTGTGAAGATGTCAGATCACCTGAAACTGGAATTACAGACAGTTGTGAGCTGCCATGTGGTGCTGGGAATTGAACCCAGGTCCATTTGGAAGAACAGCCAGTGCTCGTAACCGCTGCGCCATCTCTCCAGCCTGTAAGTTTGCATTTAATCCAGTTTTCCTTTCTCTGTAGCATCTTTCATGATTATATATGTATGTTTACTTTTATATATGCATACAAATATACAGAGATTGTGTGTGTGTGTGTGTGTGTGTGTGTGTGTGTGTGTGTGTGTGTGATCCTTAAAGTACGATTCTTACACTCACCATGTTACTTCTCTTGCTGAGTTAAATGAAAGTTTTTCCCTCAGGTTTTATATATATATATATATATTTTTTTTTTCAAAACCCAGAGCAAATAAAATGAATCTTCACATGATACCACTGAAACCTAAAGAAGATGGGGAAAGGCATTCCAAGCTGATGTGGCAGCATGTGCAAGTATCCTGTGGCAGCGAGTGTGCAATGCTGGAGAGGGGCTGGGCCGTATGAACTCTAGTGCCTATAACCAGGGCCTTTGCCAACAACTACTGTGCCAACATCACACGGCGATTATGGAGTCAAGTCCCCCCCCCCCCCCCCCCCGCATCTGCCCCAGCCACAGTCAATAGCTGTCTCCTACCAAACGGAGTTGGCCTTGTGGGGTAGGGGAAGGACTGTGGCATTCAGATCATGGGGTTGTAATGTCAACCTTCTCTAGTGACCAGAGGGTCAGGTAAAACGTGGTTGGCAAAGACCTAGTTTCTGAGAGGGGGATCTTTTTGAGAATCCACCACCAGCTGCCCACCTCAGTAGGCAGCAGAGGAGACACAATCTTAGGCATCTGCAGCTCAGAGGCAGGCCCTGTTCACCTCAGGGCAGCCTCCAGCCTGCTGCATCCCCAGTCTGTATTGTGCAGATGCCTGCACAAGTAAGTCTGTCAAACACAACAGCGTGACAGAATGGGCGGCCCACAGGACCACGACACTCCACTCAGGCTGACTTCAGCCTTCATTCGTCCTCTACCAGACTCACCTCAGTCGCAACTGGGCTGTTGTGAGCACGAAGGGGACCCCAGGCAGAGGTAAGCACGTCATTCTGTGAATGTGGCCAGTTACCTTAATCTTCCTGTGCCTCAATTCCCCAATGTGGAAATAGACACATGCACCTCCATTAAAGGTTCAGAGGTCATGAGGAAAGTTGTCATAAGACTATCTAAATGTGTGTTTTGTTCATAGGGGAACACCTACATACACCTAGAATCCAATTATTTGAGAGGTTAAGGCAAGAGGATCGAAAGTCTGAGGTCAGCCTGAGCTAATAGTGACACTGGCACACTAACTGACACACACACACACACACACACACACACACACACACACACACAGCTTATTTGAAACACAACATTACATGAAGCTTGGGCAAAATGTGTGCCCAAGAATATACAGCCATAGACACGGGAAGGCGTGCTAGGCAGGCAGCACAGTTCCAGCATGTGTGTGGCTGACCTGAACAGTCCCTAAGGACTTACTTACAGTAAGCATCCACTGAAACTGCCACCTGTCTATCAAAACTGATGCCTGCCTCCTGAAAGCTGACTTCTATCTATTGACACTGAAGTCCGTCTACTGAAACAGATGGCTAGCAGTCTGTGGTGTTTGGTTTGGTTGTTTTTAAGAGTTTACTTGTAGGGAAACAAGTGTTTCTCTAATTTTACTGAAAGGACAGAGAAGAACCCCAGCAGCCATCTCGACCTCTCTCCCTGGCAAAGGAAGGCACACCGCTCCATTCCCTTACCATACGTCGTATTTGTCTCCCGACAGGAGTACCACAAAGACAGATAATTTCTTCATCTTTTTCACTTTAGATGTATAACGATGCACAGGACACTTCCCATGCTACCCTCATCCCCAGCCGAGGACCACAGAGAGCAAAAGGAGATGCCCCACAAACAATGGCTTGGGGGGAGGGACCATGTCCACCCTCTGCTTAGGGCAGGGAAAGCTGGGGAGATTGGCTTAGCAGAGAAGCGCAGGTAATAAGACAAAAGCACCAGAAACTATCAGAATCATCTCAATCTCCCTTGTATGCATGGTTTCCCCTCTGGGAACTGACTGGATGGCCGTTTACAAGATCAAGCATAGGGGCATCTCTGGCACCTTGCTTATGAGACAGGCCATGAGGACTTTTCCAATCACCAAATCCAAAGTTGGTATTCAAGAGTCTGCCACAAGGTGGCAAGAGAGAGTAAAATTTCATTGTATTTTTGTTGTTTGCTGAATTTTATCTCAATTTGAGACCCTAATAGAAACTTAAAAAGAAGCTGAAGATGTGATTAAACACAAAGGCCTCCTGTTGAAAATCTAATTAAAAACCGACATCTCTGAGGCCTCCTTTAGTCCAGGTGCTAAAGACCCTTGTTTAAAATGGAAATGGGTCACATGGACTGCCTAATATTAAATTCAATTAATCATTAACCGCTCCCTACACCTGTGAAGAAGCAGTGCCTCAGCTGAGTTACCAGAGGTCATGACTCTGGAAGATGAGGGACCAACGGCTCTTCATCCACCCCACTCCCTCCGGCCCTGGTTGGCAGATTTATAAATGAGGGTGTATGGATCATCTACCCCATCCGACTGCAAGGCTCCAACATCCACAGAGACACCCCTCCTTCCCAAGGAGCCTCCTCACAATCTAGCAGCTTTTGGCTCTTGGCTTATAGCCACCCCTCTCCCTCACACCTATACCCCCACCACAAACCTTCACAGTACTGGGTCTCCCTGTAGTTCTGAAGCTCCTGTACTGGGGACTAATGCTAATAGACTGGGATATCAAGGCCTCTGGGAGGCCTTCAGGCCACAAGGCGGATCCCTCATGAGGCAGAGTCCTGTCGTTATTAAACAGACCTCTCCCTGCCCCCTCTCCGCCCCCTCCCCGCAAGAGAGCTACCTTCCTTCCCCACCATGGGAGGGAACAGGAAGGTGCCATCTAGAAGTAAGGATGAAGGGGATGTGGGGGTGGGGTGGGGGGGAATCTCCATAGGGCAAATGTAATTCCTTTAAAGAAGATAGCCAAGCGTGGTGGTGCATGCTTACAGCTTCTGCACTTCAGTCTGAGGAAGGAGGACCAAGAGCTGGAGGCAGCCTGGGCTACAGTAGGCAGCTAAAGGTGGGCAGCCTGGGCTAGGAGGCAGGCAAAGGCAAAAGTGAGAACAGGTAGTCCCTACAAGTTGGGAGACACAGCAAGCGGGTCTGCTCTGCAGGTCTCCAACGGGGCTGGCTCCACACAGGTACCCCGGGCAGGACCACAGAAACTCAGAGTCTGTGTGTTTTAATCATATCCTCAGATGCCCTGGTTGATTCAACAGAGAGGCAGCATGGGGTGAAAGGAGGGTTACCACTTCTCCCTATAGCCCCATTATTTCCCCCTTGAGGTTATCAGGAAATCAAAGGGTTTAATCATCTCAATGCCTCAGGTCTCCAAGTTCCAACTTTAAAATTCCTGGGCAACACAGGGGCCTATAAAACTTGCATATTTCTGGGTGTGGATACACACTTGTCACGTCAGCACATGGGAGGCTGTGACAGGAAAGGCTTGGGTTAGGGGCCAACGTGGGCTACACAGTGAGACCCAGTCTCAAAATAAACACCATTAAAAGGGAAAACTCTACAATTCAAAAAGTCATGATCCTTGTGAAACTGTGCCAGAGTGCGGAAAGCTTGGTGCCCCTTCTAGCCCCGGCTTCCTCATGCACAGCCTTGGGTGGATGAGAAAAACTGAACCTTGGTTTTCTGACACTAGAAGGCACAGAGTACGGCCCAGTTTCTGACTGGTCAGTCACTGTAAGCCACTGCAGACTCCCTAGTCAGCAGAGGCTATATAAACACAGTGAAAGAAAGAAAGAAAGAAAGAAAGAAAGAAAGAAAGAAAGAAAGAAAGAAAGAAAGAAAGAAAAGAAAAGAAAGAAAGAAAGAAAGAAAGAAAGAAAGAAAGAAAGAAAGAAAGAAAGAAAGAAAGAAAAACCAACCACTCTTCCCATGGGTCACATGACAGAAGGGGCCACTAGGCACACAGTCAAGAACTCATGCCAGCGGGACTGGCCGCATCTGGCAAGGGTGCCTTGGTACTGATAGTCTGTACTGTTCAGTCTTTACAAACATTAACCCTCCCACGTCTTCTGACCCCACCAGCCAGAAGGATGCAGGATCCATAGTAATCAAGTGCTGTTTTCCTGGCCCTGGGGATCCAGATGCAGTAAGCAAGTCTATGTTCTGGGATCTTGGGGACTACAACCAAGCCTCAGGCAGCAAGCTGTTGGCATTTTCTTGGTTTGGAGTTTAGTTCAGAGTTTCAAGTAACAGCCAGTTAAACGACCTTCATCTTTCCACACAGAATAGAAACCACCATTTGGAAGCCCCAGAGGAGTTCCATGCCCTCGGTGTGTACAGTCCTCCTTCCTCAGTGGGTAGCAGGGTACAGATCCCTACAGCCAATTTATGAATATTATTCTAGATCTTCGCACTGCGGGATGCAGACACTTCAAGGGCACTCCTGTGGGAAATTACCGTGAACTCCACTGTCAGCAGTCTGAGGTCTTGTTCACTCCTGGCTGAAGCTTCACGCTCATGAGCACAGATCATTCCTGCCCGCTTATCAAATCACGTACTGTAAAAAGCACAGCCAAGGAATGCCACATCTGTGCCAGCTTCGCTTTTGTTGCTGCAATAAAATGCCCCAATAAAAAGTAACTCATGGGAGGACTGGTTTTATTCTAGCCCATGGTTCCAGGTACTGTAACAGGAACTTATAACAGCCAATCACAGCACAGGGCAGAGAGACATGAACACAAGCAGGTTTGCTATGCAGAGCACCTTTTCCATTCTTAAAGCAGCCAAGCTCAGGGATTGGAGCCACCCACAGTGAGCTGGGTGTTGGCTCAGAGGTTAAGAGAACCATCTGCTCTTTCAAAGGTCCCAGGTTTCGGCACCAGTGTTAAGTATGCGCCACATAACATGTATGATATAAGATTTATTGTAGAAGTGTGGGAAAGGAGAAGATGTGAGGGGCACCCCAGGGGGACAGAGACAGACAGGGAGAGAGAGAGAGAGAGAGAGAGAGAGGAGAGAGAGAGAGAGAGAGAGAGAGAGAGAGAGAGAGAGAGAAAGTGAGAGAGAGACAGGTGGCTGGTTGGCCCCTTTATAGTCTGGAACACTAGGTGGTGGCAGATGATGGTTGCTAAGCAACCTAGAGACAGCCGCCTATATGCTAACAGTGCCCCTCAGACACGCCCATAGGCCAACTGGATCTAAACAGGTTCTCTTTAAGAGTCTCTGCCCAGGTGACTTGTGTCAGGAGCTGACAATTGAAACTAACCCATGGTAAAGCATCATTGCAAGCACACACCCCTGTGGTGAGAAGAAAAAAAAAAAAAAGAGTTAGATACTTTCTAATGATGTTATCCTTCCACTGGTTAATTAGAAACACTGAGCCTTTATTTTCTTTAATTTCTTTGTACACACAAGGTACTAGACTCAAACCAAGGTCTTAATGCATATTACACAAGTGCTCTATCATTGAGCTATACCTCAGCCCCAAACCCCAATTCTTCACTGAAGAGAATATAATAGTGTGTAATTATTACAATGAAAAGATCACCATCTACAGACAGCTTAACCCCTAGTGAACACACTTCATTTTGCCCTAGGGGCTTGAATCTTGACCCTAATACATTAGCTGCATGACCTCAGGTAAATGACTTAACCAGTCTGAGTCTTTGCTTCCTATACCATAGAGTACAATGCACAGCGATATCTATATCATAAGGTGGCTGTGAGATGATGAGAGAAGTTGTCACATGTCCTCATTGCCTGGTATATGGGTAAGTGGCCAAGAGATATTAGCTACATGGTTGTAATGTTATTATTCAACTGAGAAAAAGAAAGAAAGAAAAAAAAGCACCTTGCATATCTTTAGTAATGATTTCTGGAAACATTGTATCCACCATGGAGTCCTTTTGTTAAAGAGAACACTGCGCGCACAGCGAAACTGCTAGGTGGTGGTGATAGTGGTGGTGCACACCTTTAATCCCAGCACTGAGGGGCAGAGGCATACTGTTCTCTAAGAGTTCAAGGCTCACCTCATCTACACTGTAAGTTCCAGGCCAGCCAAGACTACATGGTAAGACCCTGTCTCAAAAGAGAGAGAGAGAGAGAAAGGAAGAGGGAAGGAGGGAGGGAGGGAGGGAGGGAGGGAAGGAGAGAAATGGAATTAAAGATAATGGTCACAAGATGCTGAGGATATTCTCTAGGCCCGTCCCACACAGTACTGCAATTGAGCCTAGGAGGAAGAGGGGGAGGTGACTCCTTAACAGCAAGTCAACTACGATGCCTGTGGGGAGGCAGGGCCGGGATCCAGCCCCAAATAGGCTGGCATTTAAGGTTGTAAGTGTCATACTGCAGGGAGCATGTTGGAGCACAGGGCTGACGGTCCCTAAAGGTGTCCACAACCCACAGACCCTGAGACTGCTGCTTTGCCTGGAAAAGGAATGTTACAGGTGAGATAGACAGGCAAGGCTCTCCAGATGGGGAAGCGACTTTGCATCTTCTGGGTGGGGCCCAGGAGATCACAGAGACTTTCTGAAGTGGGACGAATAGCAGCAGAGGTGTGGCCAGGAAGAGACCTCCAGCCTTGGAGAGTGGGACTTACAGAGGCTGGAACAGGCGAGGCTGTGGATGGACATGCCCTGCGGCCTCCAGCAGGAAGCAAGTTTGGTCACATCTGGATCAGGCCCCACAGCTGACTGAAGACTTCTCAACTCCTGAACTGTACAAGAACCAAGCACATGTTTAAGCCGCGGTCTGGAGATTTGCCACGGTCACCCTGGAAACAGAACTGTTGTTGCTGCTGGCCCAAGTCCTCACCCTCCATAGCTTGTCAGTCCTGGGAGGGGGACAGTCTGCTTCCACAGATCACAAAAGGGCCGTGACGGACTGTTGGGGAATGTGTAGAAAGATTCCAGCTAGAACAACTTTGCCAACAACAGTCTATAAATCCAAGGAGACAGCGGTAGGCTGGGACCGCTTGCTAACACACCCACTTTGTAAGGGATCCACCCTGACGTTTCCACCCATGTAAGGGGCAAGACCCTTTGTAAGGGAAGAGGCGACACCCTCCGAGCTTCCTTCCTGGAATATCACGGCATCCGGACTGACCAGCAGGTTCCTCCCAAGCCCTTCATGTGTGCCCTGTGCTTCAGACAGCTGAGGCCTGACATCTCCCCTGGCCATGGCCAGGCCCACACACAGATGATCATGGGAGGAAACAGTGCCTCCAGCCTACAGATCCTTCTTTGGGAAAACTGGCTCCAGCACACGTCAGTCCCGGATAACATGATCTGACCTCAGTCCAGGCGAACACTGCAGAGTTGGTTCAGCACAGGTTATGAGGTTACGGTTAAGTTCTGGCAACCCTTGAAATAAATAAATGAGAGTGCCAAGAAGACATTTACAAGATGTTTCCTTGGCACCTGGTCCCGGTGATACATACTTAAAATTTCAGCCTGGGGGAGGCTGAGGCAGGAAAATCAAGCAAGGGAGGCATATCATGGGCATCTTGTCTCAACACCCATCCTGGGGTTTTGTTAAAAATCCCAGCACTCGGGAGGCAGAGGCAGGTGGACCTCTGTGAGTTTAGGGCTAACCTGGTCTACAAAGCAAGTCCAAGACAGCCAGGGCTCTTGTTACATAGAGAAACTCTCTCTTAAAAAAAGAAAACAACAACAACAAAAACAAAACTAAGAGGAAGCCCAGACATTTCTAAAACAAGAGACCTCCAGGCCAAAAGTCTAAGCCACACTGTTGAGGAAAAGAGACTGCTTCTGGGGTGTACCTTATTTGTAAAACATACCCAGCCTCAGCATTTGGGAGATGGGAACGCCCAGGAGTGCGCACAGAGGTGACAGCAAGCATTTACTGCAGACTGAACTGTGACCATAACAATCTCATGCCACAGCCACTGATGTCCATCTCATTTGGCACATGAGGAAACTGAGGCATAAGGTATTAAGTGGCCTGGCCCAATCTCAGTCAGAAGGCAGTAGGGCAGAATGAGGACACAGGCAGAGAATTTCAGTAGCAAAGGTGTCTGTTACCTGTCTCTGCCCCACACGGCCAGCAGCCCCCAGGGAAGCCCTCCGGACTGCATTAGCTCCAGTAAAGCTGCAAGCCAGGTCCTTGAAAGAACCAGGGCACCAACTCCATCCGGTTCTTGCATCCATCATGGAGGAGAAGGGAGAAAACCATGTTTGCAGGAGACCCAGCACAGGGTCTGATTGTTATACCGTCACCGGGCATATGAGAAAGCTATATATAGGCTCCAGAGCTAAAGCCCTCTTGGGTTTGCCAAAAAAGTCATCTCCGCAATAGGTCTTCTTTGACACAACCCATAAGCACATATCAGGAGTGACTACAGCATAACACGTGGCTTTCAGACCAGTAATTATCTCACCTGTATTGCTGCTTGCCATAAGGCCAATTTACCCCATAGCCATAGGATAAGCCATCCATGGCACCTAGCGACAGTTGGTACTTAGTGTTTAATGAGTACGGAATACACAGGAACGTCTTTGAACAGAACCTGCTAATTTCTCTGCTGCTCTGAGCCACTCAAAGCAAAACACATATATTGCAGACAACCCAGGACCCACTTTAGACTCTAACGTGTTAGAGTGACTCTAATGGTTAGAGTAATATGAGAGGCGACTACTGAGGAGCCAAGTTAAGCCGCACCTGCTGGGGGGTGGGGGAGGGGGACAGACTCCAGCTGTTTGTATCCAGTACCAAGAAGAGGCTGTCCACAGACGTTCTGCCTCAAGACAGAGTTCACTTGTGCTATAATGACCCATCGAAAGCACCTAATGGCCTCCCTGAAAGAATCCCCACACCTCAGGCCCACCAGACAGGGGACTCATTACAAAGGCTGCATCCTCTGGTCTCCAGTGTCAATGGCATCTTCCGAGCCATCAGAAAGCCAACTCCCAGGAGCCTGCGCTCTGACAGGCGGCATCCGGGGATGGTCAGATTTCTATCAGTAACAACACATGGCGTTTCTTGTTGGCTCCATCTCAAAACTCCACCCCTGTCTGCCCCTAACAGGCAGCTCTCAGCTTTTAATGCTTCCTGAACAGTCGGGCCTTTAAGAAACCTTCTGTCTCAGTGGCAAGGCTGTTGCCAGGACAATCATTAGTTCAGGGCCCTGTCTGCCCTTGAGAGCTCTCCAAACTCCCAACACCCAACTGCACTGCTCAGAGACGAGCCTCCTAAGCCATCTCGGTGTAAGCCAATGAAACAACATTTCAAAGAAGCCTGAACACCACAGCCCAGTGAGTCTGTACAAAACTAGGTGTCAGGATAGCAGGTGCCAAGCATGGTGGGCACCCTGAGGAAGTCCCTGAACACCGTCACACACTTTCTCGATGTGGGACTGACTTTCAGGGAGGTGTGTCAACAGTGTGAAATCCAGGGCTGGAGAGACAACCTGGCAGTTAAGAGCTGGGCTAGTTGGCTGCTGTCAACTTGACATAAACCTAAACTGTCTGAGAAGATAATTGAGAAAATGCCTTCGTACGAATTCCTATGGGCAAGTCTGTGGGGCATTCTCTTAATTAGCAATTGATGTGGGAGGGCCCAGCCCATTGTGGGCAGTCCCACCCCTGAGCAAGTAGTCTTGGGGTGTATAAAAACTCAGGCAAGGCATAATGAACCTCCATGGGATCTGCTTCAGTTCCTGCCCTGACTTCCCTGAGCGATGGACTAGAAGCTGTAAGATGAAATAAACCCATTTGTCCCCAGTTTGCTTCCGGCCATATGGTTTTATCACAGCAAGAGAAACCCTAACTAAGACGAGAGCACTCACTACTCCTGCAGAGGTCTGACATTCGATTCCCAGCACCCACACTGGTTGGTTCACAACTAGAACTCCATCTCCAGGGGATCTGACATCCGATTCTGGCTTCCACAGGCACCTGCACCACGTATGTGGTGCTCATATAAACAAACAGGCACACACATAGAATTCTTTTTTTCTTAAGGGGTACAAAATCCAGCGATCTGTTGTGATTGGCATAATTTTCTGCATGTCCGTTTAACATCTATTTAAGAAGTCAGTATAGCCTGGTGAGGTGGCGCGTGCCTATGACTCTAACACTCGACAGGCAAAAGGAGGAGAATTGTCATGAGTTTGAGGCCAGCAAGGACTACATAGGACATCTCCAAAAAGTACACACATCACCACGCCAAGGCAATCTATGTGGCCTTCTAGGTTGTTTTAGAAGTTTAGGGGTTGGAGATCGGTGGTCAACAACCTACTTCAACCACGTAGATCACACTTTCTTAATAGCCTGAAAAACCAGTTGTTCCTGCTATCACCCACACTGGTTTCAGAAACATCTGCAACAGCCTGGAGGAAAGACAGCCACCATTGCACCTGTCTCATCCTAAGTCTTAGAAAGTGAAGACCCTTCCATCTGCCAGATAAAAGTGGGTAGCCAGTATGGTGCTCAGCAGGGCCTCCTGTGCTTGAAAGAGCCTGGTTGCCCAAAGGGGACACTTTCACTGTAACACACAATGTTATTTTCAAAATGCAGCAACCTGCCCCACCCCTCCTGGCTTAGCTTCTTCCTAGCTAGCCAAGGATGAGTGAATTCTGGGAACTTCGCTGCTTATGAGTCACCCTTCTGAGCCCTGACAACTAACTGCTCATGGGTGGCAGTAGGTTTCCTTCAGAAAAATTGGCATTGCTCTCAGGGGTCCATGATACAACTTAGAAAAATCAAACTCTCATGTTTTCAAGCAGACTGGGCAAAGATGAGCGAACAGGAGGATAGAAACACCACCCCCTCCCACCTTGCTAACAAGAAGCACTCATTTCTGAGCCTCTTGGTCATGCAGCCACTGGGCCGGACCAATCATTTAGCAAAGGGGATGTGATCATCACCATCCTACCCCCAGCAACTGTGGTGCAATGATACAACATGGTCCTGGCAGCCTGGTCTTTCCTGGCACAAGGACAAAGCTGAACTGTCTTGGCCTCAAAGGTCTTTTCCCGGCTCTGTTCAGAGCTCCAGAATATTTGAAGCTATATAGGTTTGCTATGTGGAAACATACACTAAGCCACACTGACTGTACTTAGCTGACACAGAGAAACTGCATCCCTGTGTTTCTCAGTGTGATGGGTACTGTATTGGCTGGTTGTGTGTGTCAACTTGACACAGGCTAGAGTCGTCAGAGAGAAAGGAGCTTCAGTAGAGAAAATGCCTCCATGACATCTGGCTGTAAGGCATTTTCTCAATGGGGTAGGGCCCAATCCATTGTGGATGGTGCGATCCCTGGACAGGTGGTCCTGGGTTCTATAAGAAAGCAGGCTGAGCAAGCAATGAGGAGCAAGCCAATTAGCAGCCCTCCTCCATGGCCTCTGCATCAGCTCCTGCCTCCAGGTTCCTGCCGTGCTTAAGTTCATGTCCTGACTTCCTTTGGTGACAAACAGCAACGTAGGAAGTGTATGCTGAATAAATCCCTTCCTCCCCAACTTGTTTTTGTTTTGTTTTGTTTTGTTTTGTCATGGTGTTTCATCACAGCTATAGAAACCCTAACTAAGACAGATGCCCAACACTGTCCTATCTGAATAAGGCAAGAATAGAGGCCATGTTTACAATCTGGGGCTCCTTCCACCTGCAGACACTGCAGGCTCCGCAGAGGGGGCCGGCTGGCCCCAGCACATGCACTGAAATGCCGCTCAGAGCTCTAGCCAAAGTCCAACAGAAACAGCCTGGGTAGAAATGGAAGAGAAAAGCCTGCACTGGAGACACAGTCATCTGCTGTGAAATCCAGCTCTGGGTCCAAGACCGATCATCCTCTCCGGGCCTCGTTTTCCAGCCCTGCAAAGCTGGGCATAGGCACAGCGTCTCCCCTGTCCTTTGCAAGCTGGCAGTTTTTCAACTCTACCTCAAAGGTATGCTTAAAAGAAACCCTTCAGTGAGTTGCTAACCTTTCGAAGCCTGGGCAGCTTTCCTGAGAGCCTGACAAAAGGTCCTGAATTCTGGATTCTCTTGGGAAAGCAATAGGGTTGGTCACAGTGGCTGGCATTCCCAGCAGGAGGCAGGGACAGGATGGAAAAGGAGTTCCTGGGGATGGTAATGGCTGTCCAAGCTGTAGCTGTCCTTGTTCTTAGTTGGTTGGTCAGGAACACTTCAGATGGCAATTCCTGCCCCTAAGTCTGGACTTGTTTCCCCTAAAGATAGCCCGCGCTTTTCGATTTCCACTTCAGCCAGGCCATTCATGAACAAACTATGAAGTTAAAGGATTTCGCAAGAACAGTATTTTTTGTTTTTTATTTTAAATCCATGAAGTGGTGATCTACTGAGTATAAGGTCTGTACTCCAAGGACGGGACCTTTGGCCTCTGTGGGCTGACTAATTGATCCCCACCCTTCTCCCAGGCCCTCAGTCCTTCCACCAAGAACATGTGTTTGGGAAGAGGCACAGTGCAGCACGAGGCTAGGATCCTGAGATCAAGCTTCTGTGTCTTGTCAGCCTGCTGGACGGGCTGCATGAGGGGACGACTGGGTAATCAAATTGCTGGAATAGAAAAGAAAGAAAGAGAGAAAGAAAGAAAGAAAGAAAGAAAGAAAGAAAGAAAGAAAGAAAGAAAGAAACCAAAGGACAGAACAAGAAAGACACAAGCATAGTACACCAACATGACAGAACATTGGGCAGGACGTTGGGACTCTGGTCCAGATCTCTTAAAAGAAGCGTATGAGCCAGGAGACGAGGAGGAATCTCTGTTTTGAAACCAGCTGACCTCGTCAATGATAACAGCAGGGAGTTTCACTATAGTCTACATAGTTATTCTTAGAACCTTATTTTGGAGATGAGGAAACTGAGTCACAGCGCAGCCATGAACTTGAGCAAGGCCACACAGCGGCAGGTGGCAGAGCCCATGCAGATGCTTCCTGGGCCAAGGCCTCTGACCTTACCCTCCCATTTCACATACCTTGTTTCAATCTGTGGGTGCTCGTGCTGGTTGGGAGGTACAGACCCCCATCCACAGCTCCCTGCGTTGCTACCAACCTCTGTGGTATTCATCTGTATGTGTCCCTTCCTGTTGGTCCATGTACACTGGCATCTACATATGCAGGTTGCTGTACAGAGCCCCTTACCGAAACCTGTACATGCTACTCCATTTGCATGGTCTGGAGGCTTTTAAATTTTTGTTTTGTTTTATTTTGTTTTTTGAGACAGGGTCTCTGTTTGTATCCTTGACTGTCCTGGACTCGCTTTGTAGACCAGGATGGCCTTGAACTCACAGCAATCTATCAGCCTCTGCCTCCCAAGTGATGGTATTACAGGTGTGCGCCACCACCGCCCAGCCTTAAAAATTAATTTTGAACATTTATAACCTATGCTTCACCCGTCCATTTTAGTTGTGTAAGGCTACTCAAGACCTTGTCTTTAGCTTTTCACAGCTTTAGTGTCTACATCCCAAGAGCTTGACTCCCAAGGACCACAACCATTAAGAGTAACGGTCACCAGTGTATGCGCAAAGGCCTCCACAGTGGGGAGGGTTCACTTGGGGAGGGTTCGCTTGAATGACAGACAAACAGTGTTTTCTAGAACATGCTATACTCCAAAGGAGACATTTGGTTCCTTACTCATTAGTTTGATCACTCTGTTTGCTTTGTTTTGCTTTTACTGAGAAAGGGTTTCTCTGAGTAGCCCCTTACTATCCTGGAACTCACTCTGTAAACCAGGCTAGCCTCTAACTCAGAGATCCACCTGCTGGGATTAAAGGCGGTTGCCACCGCTGCCTGGAGTTTGCTTATTCTTTTGCTTGCTTGTTTACTTGTTTGCTTGCTTGGTTTTTTGAGACAAGGTCTCGCTCTATCCCTGGCTAACCTAAAACTTACTCTCTACCTCAGGCTGGTCTCAGACTCAGAGTGATTCTCCTAACTCTGACCCCCATGCATGAGCGACTGTGCCAGGCTTGTCGGCTCACTACCGAAGCAAAGACAATGGGGTGTTAACAGGGAACACGGGGTGGCTCAGGAAGGAGGCCAAAAGAAACCACAGAGCAGGATTTATGAGTGGGTAAATGCACCTTCACATTCTGCCTGGCGGTGGAAAACAGCAACATGTACAAGTGTCATGAGGACTGGGCAATAACACGGAGAAAATTCAAAGCAGGTGGATGGGGTCAATCTCACGCCACTTCCAAAGGGGACCAGGAGCTGTGGGCCAGTGAACAAACAGAAGCATAGTTGCTGAGAGCAAGGCAGTTGCAAACATTGCAACCAAGTCAGGCCACTGGGGACCCCGTGAAGGAAATGGTTACAGGTGCACATTCTACAGCGTACCATCTCACTGCGCTCTGTCCTAGGGATGAGCTCCCTGATGACTTCCCGTTTTGAAAACACTGGTACCAAGCATCCATGTTTCATAACCTTAAGTCACCTCCTTGTGACAAATACAGCTATGCCCTGCTCAGTGAGAAATGCATCATGAGGTCATTTTGTGACCGTGAGGAATATAGTTTTCTTAGTTGCTTTTCTATTGCTGTAACAAAGACACCCGTGGCCAAGGCAACTTATAAAAGAAAGCATTCCATCTGGGGCTCAAGGTTGCAGAGGGTTAGAGACCATGACCATCGTGGCAGGGAGCATAGCACCATATGCAGGCATGGAGCTGCAGCAGTAGCTGAGAGCTTGCATCTTGAGCCATAAGCATGAGGCAGAGGGGGAGCTACCTGGGAATGGCATGGGTTTTTGAAACCTCAAAGCAAAGCCCACACCTACAGTGACACACCTCCTCCAACAAGACCACACCTCCTAATCTCTCCTAAACAGTTCCACCAACTGGGGACCAAGCATGCAAATATGTGAGCCTATGGGGCTGTTCTAATCCAAGCGACCACATTACTTACACAAACTCAGATGAGCACCCAGGCACCTGGCCATACACTCTTTTTGGACCACCATCATAGGCATGGCGTATCATTGACTGAATGCCTTTATGTGTTTCATGATTGAATAGGCCTCTCCTCTTTTTCTCTACTCTACCTAGGGTACATGAGGCCATACTTGGGAGATGCTTCTGTGTTGGTCACAAGCTGCAGGAAAGTGCTGACGGAACATTGTGGGTAGATGCCAGGAATGCTGATAAAGCACAGAGCATGCCCACAGGCAAGATCCTTCCACCCAAAGTATACATGGTCTCCAGGTTAGGAGATCCTGATCCAAAGCGCTGGATGTTGAACATGGATTTGGCATCAGAGAGTGTCCTAGCATAGACACTTTGTCTCCTCACTTCACAAATGGATGATTCAAACTGCTTATCGCTGACCACTCTCAACACCTGGCCCGTGTTTCTTAGTTAGCCTCTGGGCCTCTGGGTTTAGAAAGTGATTTCTCATGCAGCCCCATCTTCATCACTCTCCCCGGCCTGCGCTGAAAGTGCGCGGAGGAAGTACCACACAGGAGCAGCCAGCCTCACCAGACAGAGAGCTCGTGCTCAGGAACAGCCTTTGTGGGCAAGCCTATCTACCCAGGATGCAGGCTTCCTTGGAGGACCATGGGAAAAAAAACAAAAATTCTGAGGGAACCGGAGGGGAGGGCCTGTGACATCGCTATTCCCCATCAAGGACTGTTGGGGTCAAGTACAGATAAAGGCATCTCTCAGGCAAGGCATGTGATCCACGCCCTGTCCCCACAAACCTAGGGCCCTTCCCTTGATGACAGCTCAGCCACAGCGTCAGTAGTAATGATAAGGATCCACACTTGGGCATAGACTCCACCTTCCTTGAAGATTATCTCATAGAACCCTCTGGACCACCCTGTGTGGTACGCTTGTCTAGTTGGCAAGTGAACTAGAGTGACTTGTCCAATGCCTTCTGAGATGAGCGAGGAGACCTCTGAGTAAGTCTGCAGGCTGGAGACTCAGCAGTTAAGAGCATGATTGCTCTTTCACAGTATCTGGGTTCAATTCCTAGCACACACATGACAGCTCACAACCATCTGTAACTCCAGTTCCAGAAGAGCCAACACCCTCTCTTAACCTCCATGGGCACCAGACACATAAGTGGTGCAGACATAAATGCAAGGCAAAATACCTATACACATAAAATAAATAAATAAATCTTTAAGACAGAAAGACTTCGTGTTCTACCATGAAGTTGGCAAGCATGCCACTGCAGGAATCCTGTCAGCATTCATACCCACACAAGAGGGACATACATGCCCACAGGCTGTCCCTTCATCCAGTGGCCACTTTCACTGACATTGTCCACTCTATTTTATGTACCTCACAATGCAGTGCCTACCCAAACAACAGTGCAGATGGATGGCTGAAAACTGCCTTCTAGATGATAACAGTACTTACAACCACAAGAAAAAGAAGGCAAAAAGCACATAATGTAAGCCCTCCCAGGCTCTCACAAATACCATGAGGGGCCTCTTTGCATCAGCTGACATGTGTTGAGCCCATTGCCAAATCAAAGACCCACCCACGCCTGGGCAGTGTCCTTCACGCCTGCTGTCCCTCCCGAGTCTATTCTTATCTCCCCTTTGCCTGGCCTGGGAGAGAGTAGGCTGTCTTTGTGGTGTGCAGCTGGCGGGTTGGACAAGCAGGTGTTGAGTTTGAAAATGCCCTTGCCTATCAGCTAGTGGGAACCAAGCAGACAAGGAAGTCACTGTATCACTGTGTGCCCAGTATCCCAGCCCCAGAAAGAAGGCACAGTAAGGCCTGGGGGGAGGGATGTGGGAAGTGCGAGCAGACGCAAACACACACACACACACACACACACACACACACACACACACACACACACACACACACGGAAGTCATAACTAAAGGAAACTCTCAACATAGCACCCAGCAAAGTCAAACCACCACTGAAGACCAAAATAAAAGACCCAACAGTAAAGATGTGCTGAGGCATCCCCCGAGCACAGAAGTACACAAAGATCAACAGAGACTGACCCTTAGAAAAACCAGGAGGAGAGTCACATTCTATGTGGGAGCTGGCAAACTTCATTAAGAAAGCCCAGTCAGCCAGAGCTGTGTAAATGGCCTTCACTGTACCCACCCTGGAAGAGGTCCAGCGGCCAGGGCATGCTGTGGGAAGAAAGGGAGTCCACTAACCCAGATCTCATTAAATGTGGGTTAGCTGGCTCTGTTTCCTGTGGCTCCCTGAAGCTCGAGGGGCCAAGTGAGAGCTGAATGGAGCACTTTTCAGAAGAGAAAACCCAGGCCCGCCAAGCCAGCCTTTTATTTTCTCATATCCTTTCCGTTGCTCAGCTGGCTGACCTGACCGCCTTAGACCCTGGAGAAACCACCCTTCTCGGCCTCATGCCAACACCCTCACCATGCCATCGCCCTCCTGGCACACTTTGACCTGAGTATACCTCCTTCCCCATAGTGTGGTCATCAATGCCCAGGAATGACTTGCCCTTGAAAGCCAAACATTGTCCCCACTGAACAAAACGTGGAGCCTTGGATAATGGCCTGCTCACATTTCCCCAAGAGTCAACCCACCTCTCTTGTCACTGCCACAGAACACCACCCACTGCTGCAGACACAATCAAGTTAGCTTCTTCTCTTTAAGTGTTATTAATTATTAATATGTATTATATATGTAACATACTACAATTGTATAATACATTAATCTATAATTACATATTATGATTGTATAATATAAATAGTGTGTGTGTGTATATGTGTGTGTGTGTGTGTGTGTGTGTGTGTGTGTGTGTGTGTGTGTGTGTGTGTGTGTGTGTGTGTGTGTGTAGCTCCAGCCTCCAGGCTTACATGGCAATCCCCTTTACCTGATGAGCCACCTCACCTGCCTGGCTCTTCTCCTTTCTATAATGGATGGGATAGAAACAGGTTCGGGGGAAGTCACAACGATTTGAGAAGAGCACACATAGCAGTGAGAGCTATGAACATCAAGGCAGCTCTTCATCCGCTATGCCAAAGAGAAGCACAGGTAGGCATGCTTTTGGTGATAAAGTTTGGCTTATTGTACACCAGCTAAGGCATCAGGCTACAGAGGAATTCGCTCCCATCATCCTCAGGGAACGTCACGAGACAGGCAGGACCTATTATTAGCTCCATTGTACACTCAAGGAAAGTACAGTACAGACAGGTCAAGCAGCATAGCCGAGGTAACACATCTGGCTAGTGGTACAACCAAGATCTGAATCGAAGCAACGTGGCTCCAGCGCCTGTGTTCTTAAATGCCACACCATCATTACTTTTAAGACAAATTTAGTGTCACGGTGAAACCCATTATTTGGTGCAACTAATATAGGCTTGTGAAGAGCTTTAACTTAGAATTATAAAATTAAAGTTATGCTAAAATGTCTGTGTGTGAGGAAGGCTGAGATGTTATCAGCTTACTTTAATATCATGTCTCAACTCCCCGAACTGAAAAATGCTATAAGCTGGTGTCCTGGTTTGCTTTTATAAAACGCTATCCCGAGCCAACTTGGGGAGGAGAGGGTTATTGGGGGGAGGATCCGTTATTGAGGGAGGTCAAGACAAGAACCCGAGACTGGAATCATGAGCAAATACTGCTTACTGGCTTGCTTTCTAGCTCATGTTCAACTACATTTCTTACACAGGCCAGACTCATCCTGCTCAGGGATGGAACCACCCACAGTGGGCTGTGGGTCTTCTCACATCTATTAGGAATCTAAATAAATAAATGCCACTCAGACATATCCACAGGCCAATCTGATAAAGCTATTTTCTCAGTTGAAGCTCCCTTTTCCCAAGTGTGTCAAATTTTTGTTTTTCTCCATAGCTTTTTGTAGCTTTTTAAACACACCCCTGCACCGTGTTAGGACAATTTAGTCAGGGAGTAACTGTATGTGCAACTGTGGCTTCATGAGTTACACTGGCCAGTGACAATAGATCTCTCTTAGTCTATATAAATACACGAGTACTCTGCAATGCTCATCCAGGACCAAGTCTACTAATACGGCACTTCTAGGAATACATGCCATTGATAAGCAACGACATATGCCGTACAGTTCACATTTGCCAGGCAGTACACTGGGCATGTGAGTCATCTCATCTAAGCTTTACACCCACCCTATGACGTCATTACTAATAGTATCCCATTTACAGATGAAGACAAGGTTCACAAAGATAATGTCCCTGGGGCAAGGTCATTAAACAGAATGGGAAGAAGACTGCAAGACTGCCAGATTCTAGTGTGCATATTTTTCTACCATATATGCCATCTCGTAAAGAGAATTTCAAGATTTTCTAAGAAAAATAAAAATTTTAAAGTAGCATGAAATGAAGTTCAAGAACAGCCAAGCCTAGTGGTTTAACCACCAGGTTTCACACGGTATCAGAGACCATAGTGCGTGAGCTGCAGCCAGAGGCCGGGCCCCTGCTTCAAGTCTATGCCCACTGATGGCCTCCGGAAAGTCCTCTCTCTCTCTCTCTAATGCCTCACTTATAAAGGATGAAGGGGAGGAGCCTGTGCCTCAGAAGACCAGGATCATGCTTAGCATCTGAGGCCAAGATGCCTCTGGAGATCAGTGTCTCCGCCACTGACGGCAGCTTCCCCTTTCCTTCCCAGGACAAAGATTCAGGAGCAGGTTTCTAACTGCCCCTGGAGTCAGGTCTTCACATGAAGGGTAGGGGTGCTTAGTCACCACCTGAATCCAGGTGACAAGAAGTCACACACCTGCTATAATAAATCCCACTCATAAGACATTGAACATCTCACTGAAGATACCCTTCCAGCTGGTCATGCTGGTGCCAGCATTTGGGAGGCTCAGCCGGAAAACTGTGGCTTCCAGGACAGCCTGGGCTACATAAGGTACTTTATCTATAAACAAACAAACAAGCAAACAACCCGTGGGGCTAGAGAGATGGTTCAGCAGCATGGTGGCACACACCTATAATCCCAGCACTTGAGTTCGAGGCCAGCCTGGTCTACAAAGTGAGTCCAGGACAGCCAACGCTACACAGAGAAACCCTGTCTCTAAAAGACAAAATAAATAAGTACTCAATGCTGTTACAGAAAACTTGGGTTAGATTCCCAGTTCCTCCATGGTGACTCAGAACCATCTATAACTCCGAGGAACTCACACGGTGCACTCCTACACATAGTCTTTAAAATACAATTTTGATTGTTGTTGTCATCTTAAAAACTCTTAAAACGTGCCTTTTCAGATCATTTTGGAAAGGGAACAACTTAGGATCACCATGATGAATCAAGATTGGGTTCAGGTAGGAACTTGGGAGAGGCTGGGGAAATCTTTCATTGAATCAAGTCTGCAGGTGCCTCCCTCCCTCCCTCCCCACTCCTGCTTCCAGAGGTGGAAAAAAAAACCTCACCTTCTGGCAGGGACTTACCACCCCAAACCAGTCACTGAATTTCTGGGCCCTCAGCCTCTCTGCATGCCTCCTGAGAAACACATACATAATGCATATGCATGTGCACATGCGCGTACACACACACACACACACACACACACACACACACACACACACACACGCACACTCTACAGGTCACAACTAAATTCTATTTTCTCCAGGAACGGAAGACTTCATTCTTAGGAACTCCGTCAATGTAATTCATCTCATTAACTGAATCCAAAGGAAAAACCAATAACAAAAACCAGATGTCTCTTCTGATGCTCGTCATGTTAAATTCCAGCACTTAGTACTGACTCCTAAGTAGTTAGAAACAGAGGGAAGAGCTTCCTTAAGAGATCAGCTGGAAAGCACGGCACAGTTGCAAAGGAGGAGGAGCCTAGGCCACGCCAGCTGACATCACCCAGGAAAGAGCTGCCAGCACAGTTAGAAGAAAAATAAGTCTCACCAACTGGAAATAAACGGGAAGCAAATTTTAATTAATTTAAAGATTATATAATTATATGTCTGAAAAAAATCCTTCCCCACAAAAATAATATTAAAAACAGATCTGAGAAACCATTAGAACAAATAAGATAATTTGAGAATGTTAGTCAATATTAAGAAAATAAGTTATTAACAGTGTTCTTATAGGAAAGCAAGCAAGTAAACCAACCTGAATATGAGATAACAATCAGCTAGCAAGATAATCATTCAAAAATATATTCCTGGCCAGGCATAGTGGCATACGCCTTTAATCCCAGCACTCAAGAGGCAGAAGCAGGGTCTCTGAGTTCGAGGCCAGCATGGTCTACATAGGGAGTTTCAGGACAGCCCACTTGGGAGGCTGCGGCAGGCAGATCCCTGTGAGTTCAAGGCCACCCTGAGCTATACAATGAGTTCTAGGCTAGTTTAGGCTACAGAATAAGACCGTTTATCAAAAGAAATCAATAAATACAGATAGACAGACAGACAGCTATCTGGAGGGCCAAGACAGGAGGTTGCTTGAACACAGCAGCTCAGAGTCAGTCTGGAGAACACAGTAAAACCTCATCTCAAAATCAAATAAATATTATGAGGTTGTGTTCCTCTCCGCCATGTTCCATATTTTCCTCCATGTGAATTCTGGCAGGACACTGGGAGTGAGCGCTGTGACCAGCGCAGAGGCCATGTACATAGTGTGTGACCCTTCATCTGAGGCTACCCACCCCACAGTCTCCTGGGGAAGTCAGCAGGTCTTTTCTTTCCAGCACAGAAAAAGACATTTTTCCAATAATGAATGTCAATAACAGAGCTGAACAACCAATCAGCACTGCCTGCTGCCCAGCACAAAAGGTCAGCCCTGTTCCTAGTCCTGGGCCTTTGCCCACGCTGTCCTTGCAGCACCACGGTTCTTCTTAAGAAGGCCGCACAAGGCCTACTCCCTCAACACCCAGTTTGTGTTCAGATGTTGTCCTCTAAAGCACAGCACTCTCTATGGCACTATCTATAACAACTTTCCATCCAACCTTATTTCCCCCTAGAGTGCACGCCACCAGCTAATATCACTTTATACCTCTGTTTTCCATCTTCCTGTATCAGCAGAAGGTAAGCACGGTCAACGCAGTCATCACAGTTGCTTCATTCACTGACTGTTATTTCCCTAACCCACACATAGTCACGTGCGTGCATGTGCATACACACACACATACATGTGTACACATAAATACACACACACACACACAGAGAAATATGTTAATAAAACATAAGAGAATGCTTTGTAGTATTCCTCCCCATGCAGTTGGGTAGGAAGAACTACAAAAGCTAGACCGTGATATGTTATAGTGAAAAGCTAAGCCGGGCGTGGTGGCGCACGCCTTTAATCCCAGCACTCGGGAGGCAGAGGCAGGCGGATTGCTGTGAGTTCGAGGCCAGCCTGGTCTACAAAGTGAGTCCAGGATGGCCAAGGCTACACAGAGAAACCCTGTCTCGAAAAAACCAAAAAAAAAAAAAAAAAGAAAAGCTAAAGAGCACAGGGCCAAGGGCAGCTAGGCCTCCAGAAAGTTATCACATTTTTTTTCTGAAACTTAAAATCAAATCTACTATGCACCAGCACAATGCTTGTTACAACAGTAGTTTTCTGATGCCCTTTCTACTTTCTGCAACATCCCAAGGAAGCCTGCCCTCTGTCTTCCCCAGATTTTCCTGGAGAGGTGAGGCAGCAAGAAGAGAGTAGATAATTAAAACAGCCCAGGGAGGCCCCACAAGAGCCTCAGCTGGTCAAGAAACCTCTTACCAAACCCGAGGGTCTGAGTTCAGTCCCCAAGCCCCATATAGTGGAAGAAGGCTAGGCCCTTGGTTCCAGCTTCAGCACCAAAATCATTTTTCAAACTCACCACTAACTACAGTAACAGAACATTTCAGCCCATGAGATTACAGGCCCCAGCAGAGCGGCCCCTTCCTGCCCCTTCGGTCAATCCATGTGACAACCATAGAACTAAAACACAAGTGGCAGTGAACGTATGATGAAACTACAGTTGCCACACTAAAAAACAAACTGCCTTTCCGGCGGTGAAACCCCCCTACAAGAACATGCCTGTCACAAAGAATCTCCTTCATCCCTTTCCAAAAGAAGAAAGACACAAAAAAAGCACCTGGCACAGAAGTCCCAATTCCTACTTTATGGATGTGAAATGCCTAAAACCACCATAGTCTGTAGCCTCGTACAAATGGCAGTGTTGTGTGCCGGCTGCTCCACCACCCTCTGGCAGCCTACAGGTGGAGAAGCAAGGCTGACAGAAAGATGCTTCTTCAGGAACATAGGGCACTGAAAACACCTGCTTCAAGATGAGGGGGGACCCATCCCAAGAAACACACTTTGAACATTAAAAACAAAACTGTTCTCCACATGAAAAAAAAAAAAAAAGACAAAAGGCTTTTGTTCCACGCAGGGTGCCCATCATCCACGCGCTGTCAGGTGAACAACCGAAGATGAAGGCAAGCATGTGGCAATGTACAGACAAGCCTTATCCTCAGCAGGCCCAGGCACCTCAGGTAGGCAGGGTTTAACCCTCTGCACGTTACCTTGCCACAGCCCAGTGGACCCAGTGCTTGAATCATATACGGTTGGAAAAGCCAATTTACCTCCAGAATAGCTGTTCCACTCCTGCCTGGCAGGAATTTTCTATCAGATTCCCCAGGAGGGAGATTTACATGACACATGTGGCCTATATCCAGCATGGGCAGGTATGCGGAAGAGTGCCACTGCCCTAGGGCAGCAGCTACTCTGTAAGCAGCACCGTGGCCAGATGAGTGTGGACCAGGCTCAAGCCCCTCAGAGACATCTACCTCTCTTCTCAGTGTGAGTGTGTACACGGCACCACTGATGTCTTTCCAATGTGTGTGTTTAGCTGTTCCCCAGGTGTGCACATATATATAGCAGGCACTCAGCACTAAGGGGGTTCACACCACCCTTTACCAAAAAAAAAAAAAAAAGTGCATATGAAGACAGAGTAACAGAAACATGAGTGACACTGGGGGCACTGGGGGTAGGGAGAGGTCTCTAGTAAGCTCCTGTGTGTCCCTACCTCTTACCTGCAGGCACTATTTTTTTATTATCTATTTTAATTTAGTTGCTTATGCCTCTTTCTCCCTTCTCCATCCCTTATCCCTTCTAACACCCCAACACCAGGGTCATCAGGTTCCTTGAGGCAAGTCCAATCTTCCTTTTGGGACATCTTCAACGTCTTCTCTTAACCACTGAGCCCTCTCTCCAGCCTTCGTCAACTTCTCATCAAACTATATCAACAGCAGCCAGCAGGGAGGAGCAGCAGCCACCTTCTTCTTTCTTGGAGCACCCTCTGGTATTTATTGCCTCTCCAGAGTCCTCAGAATTAAACTAACTGCAGCTGGCAAAGAGCCTCTCTTCGAGCGTGCACTAGGCAAATAGTTTACTGCTGTGGACAATCTGAATTAGCCCCATATCCTACACCTGGGATTAAAGCAAAAACATGTTTACATATCATAACAGTGGTTTTTTGGGGGGGGGTCGGGGGTTGTTTTGTTTGCTTTTCGAGACAGGGTTTCTCTGTGTAACAGCTTTGGCTGTCCTGGACTCACTTTGTAGACCAAGCTGGCTTCCCACTCACAGAGATCCACCTGCCTCTGCCTCCTGAGTGCTGGGATTAAGGGCGTGTGCTACCAAGCCTGGCTCAGCCATAACTGAGTTTTGGTTTTTGGTTTTTGGGTTTTTTTTTGTTGTTGTTGTTGTTGTTGTTGTTTGTTTGTTTTGTTGTTTTGTTTTGTTTTGAGACAGGGTTTCTCTGTGTAACCCTGGCTGTCCTGGAACTCACTCAGTAGACCAGGCTGACCTCAAACCCACAGATATCCACCTGCCTCTATCTCCCAAGTGCTGGGATTAAAGGCGTGCGCCACCACCTTCCAGCCATAACTGAGTTTTTAAAGGCACCAAAACTTTCCACTACACTTACTCATCTCCTCTTTTAGACTATAGGCACAATGAAGGCAACATCCATGGCTGTTGTGACCCACCCCTACCCCTACCCCCACAGGGAACTAAGCAGGGTGCTTAATGCATGGCAGGAACTCAGTGAAATCCTTGAAGATGAAACCGAGGCTAGACACTTAGTTCATTCCTGGCTCTGAGGTTGGCAAAAAAGGTTTATTCGGGCCATGTACTGTATCCTTTTATATGCCAGTCAAGTGTACAGGAGATGAGATAAGCAGCTCTCAGGACACTGAACCCACACATCAACTTGAGGAACAGTGTCTCACCATTATCTCCTTTCATGGACAGGCAGGGTATACAGGTTAGTTTTTACTGTCATAACCGAGAGATACCTGGGAAGAGTGACCCTCAGTTGAGGAACTGCCTACATCAGACTGGCCTCCAGCCATTATGGGCAGCACCACCCCTAAGCAAGTAGGTTTGGGCTGTGTAAGAAAGCTAGCTGAGCATGAAGCAGTGAGCAAGTCAAGAAAGCCTGTTTCCCCACAGTTCTTGCTTCAGTTCCTGCCCTGTCCCTCAGTGATGGACTGTGATCTGAAACGTGAGCTGAAATAAACCCTTTCCTCCCCGAGTTCTTTTTGATCATGGTGTTTATCAGAGCAACAGAGAGCACGCTAGACCACAGAGGGAGACTTAGAAAACTTCAGCAACCGGGTCAGAATCATCACCGTGCCCTGACACCCCACTGAAAGGCTGGAACTAGACAGCCCACTGAAAGGCTGGAACTAAGAGTGTGGCTACAAGCTCTCCTGATGGGATTAAATACACACCTCTGCATCTCAAAATTACAGAACTCCATCCCTGAGACAGCCTCAGTAGCTGCAGCCCATTCTGTAGAGAGGCTCTAAGCTTCCCCATGCAGAGTCAAGGGGTGAGGTGGGGGTGGGGGGTCTGAGAGGAGCATGCATATGGAGGGCTTCCATGCCTAGGAAGGGTCAAAGACACTGATTTTAATCTAAGACCTCGAATTATCATTGACCTTGGAGCAGGTACATAAGAGTTCGTTTCCCTCTCCCGTAAAACATAGCTGTATGATAGACACTGCCCTGCTTTGCTATGAGGTTCAGAACCTATGAATACACACAACACCTCCAGAGGCTCCCACGGCAGCCAATAACAATCATGCATTTCCTATGTAGAAGTCAGCCACTGGGAGACAGGGAAAGGAAGGGGCGAGAGTTTGTTTCTTTAACAGCCGCAGAGATTATTTTTATTATCGTTGTTTGTTGAGATGGAGCTTCTACATTGTCCAGGCTATTCTCAAACTCATGGGCTCAACTGATCTCTCTGCCTGAGCCTCCTAAACTCTGGGCCACCAGGTTCCGACAGGACAGTTTCTAAAACACTGTTCTAAATTCTGCCTCTGGCCAGAACAAGGATGGATAGACTTTGGTATGGTAGGGGAAAAAGAAAATACAAGAAAACTGATCTTGAGGTTCAGAACCCTAGATCTGGGTCTTAAAACCACTGCCCAGCCTTTGCCTTCGCCTTCGCCTTGGTAGGTCTTGGTTCCTTGTCTGTATAAGACGCACCTGTCTCGTGTCCTGGCCACATATTAGAAGGACTGGGTCTGAATATCAGAGTGATCTGTCCAACAGCTGATGGGGTGGGGGGCAGGGGGGAGGCACACACAACCCGGACCTCTATTTAGAAATCCTGCCGTGCAACCTGATCTTTTAAGTGAAGGGCCTACTTAGCTGAAGTTAAGTCAGCCACTGGCCAAACATGTTTGGTGAAAGACTCCATTTTCTCCCCCTCCTGACACTTTTATTCCTGTAAGTGGGAAAAGCCTTGTTTTGAAGGAACCTCTTGGAAATGCTGGTGAGGTGAGAGGTGAAGTATCTCACCAAAGGTCATGACAAGAGGGGGTACAAACTCTTAGCTGTCACTTTCCAGCTTGTCAAAGTCCTCAGCTGAACTCTATAGAGTTGGGGGGAAGGTAAACAGGTGCCACATAGTCCTTTAAGCAGTAAACAAAGAGCTAATAAAGAAAAAAAAAGTGACAAAACAGCTCGGGGCTAATGATGAGATGGAAGCTGCTAAGTGGACCAGGGAAAAGAGAGTGGCCAACAACAATCAATAAGAAGAACAGGGCTCTGGGGACCACCCTGGGGAAAATCTCACTGTGGGACCCAGCTCTCCCTGGGGCCTCCTACATGTTACTTCTTCCAGTGAATTCATCCCACCAAAGCTGTCCGTAAGCCAAGAGTATCAGGGAGTCAGAAGTGAACTAACAGCCGATACAGAGGAGTGCCCTGGGCTAGGCATCTGGTGGCCTCATGGCTGCACACAAGGCCCTTCCTTCCAGGAGGACCTGACTGCGCCAGCACACAGGAGTGGCTCAAAGCACACTGGGTCCTGCAGAGTCAACACAGTTCAGAGCACAACGATCTGTGTATATGATTGGTTGTGGGGACAAGCTCTTCATATGCAGTTCTAGGCTGGCCTAGAACTCACAAACCTCTTCCCTCAGGCTCCTGAGATCCTGAAGGCTAGGGTGGTGGCTCAGTGGTTAATAGCACTTGCTGTTCTTACAGAGGACCCAGGTTTAGTTCCTAGCACCCACATGGCAGTTCACAGTATAGGATGCCCATATATACATGAAGACAAAACATTTACACACATAAAGTAAGAAAAAAATTTAATTCACTCATATTAAACATGTACGGACCTTTATGTTTTGAAGTACTGGGGCCTCACATACACTACGTGAGTGTTCTGTCTCTGAGCTTTATTTGTAACTCCAGGCCTCCTTTTACTTTTTAAGTCAAGGTCTCAGTAAGTAGCCTAGACTGGCTTTAAACTCCCAATATAGCCTAGGGAGGCCTTGGACTTCCAGTTCTGTTCCTCAGTCTCCTACATCCTGGCATCCTAGGTCAACACCATGAGGACTGGCTGCTGACTTGTATCAGTACTCCTTAAATAACACAGCAAACTGGCAACTGTGTAATGTTTCTGTTGCGTTACCTCCCACAGGCGAGCAAGAGATGACTTAACCAATGCAGAAGGCCGTCTGTGTTCTTTGTAGGCAGCCTGCCACTGAATGGGAGAGACTTAAGCATCTTTGAATATTGATCTTCATGAGGATCCTGGGCCCAATTTCCCATGGACACCAAGCAGCAACAATATCTTAATACTTAAGCCGGAGAGTGCTTTGATTTTTTAAGAAACACATATGTATGCAACCTTTGAGCCTTTGAATAGAAACTAGGCAAGGAAAGAAATGCTGAGGCCTGCTGGGTAACAGAGTGTGGACTAATGAATGAATTAGTGAGTGAATGAATGACTGAACTTGGTCTTCCCAGTTCCCCAGCATGACTGAGGTTCTCATTAAAAGCCCACTTCACAGGGAGAACTGATGGAGAGGACAAGGGTTTTTCTCCTCAGTATTCTCTGCACCTGAGGGAACATCAGAACTTCTGCTTGCCTGACACCATTTCCTGCTGCGCAGCTGACTTGACTGGGCACAATGAAATAACATTATCTGGTCGTTGTCACTGTGTGCAGCCGGAAACCTCACTCCCTGGGGTTTTTATCACATGGAAATCTCTTGTTCTTGGGCCGCTGGTGGATCAGTTGCCATCTACAAGCGGAAGTAACCAGGAGTAATGGCCCAGCCATAAAACTCTGGGAATAGACCTTCTTCCAGTAAAGCCACTTGGTTAAAAAAAACCCTGTATCCAAGATCTCAGAAGCAAAGCTGTACTCTGCAGAGGGCTGTGTGGTTGGTAAGGCCCTGTCCTCCAAAAGTGGCCTGGCTTCGGGCCAAACTGTTGTGCTGCATTTTGCTGGCCGAGTGTATGTCAATTTGACACAAGCTAGAGTCATCTGAGAGTCGACTGAGAAAATGCATCCAGAAGACCAGGCTGTCGACAAGCCTGCAGGGCGTTTTTCTTAATTAGTGACTGATGTGGGTTACCCGTGGGCTGACGGTTCTGGGTTCTATAAGAAAGCAGGCTGAAGCAAGCTGGTAAGTAGCACCCCTCCACAGCCTCTGCATCAACTCCCGGCTCCAGGTTCCTGGCCTGCAATAGTTCCTGTTCTGACTAAATGTTGGTGATAAACAGAACTCTTTGGTCATGTTGCCTCAACACGGCAATAGCAACCCTAACTAAGACGACGTCCATCGAGTATGCAACTCTCTCTCCTCCCCCAATCAACTCTCAGTTCTCTGAGAGCACCTGTCTTAGCTGCCTGTTGCTTCTGGTACACTACCCAGCAAACGCCCATGGGATGACTCAGCAATTCATCAACCAATGGGCTAGCTCTCCTCAAGGGACCGCCAGATAATGAGCTCCACTTGTGAAACAACAGGGACCAGGCTTCTGGGATCAGCCAATCCCACAGGAGGTGGCTGTGATGCTGTGGAAAGAGCCACAGCCAGTCAGACCCTGGGGACCCGAGGCCAACACATGCTCCTGTAGCTTGAACTTGGACAATTATTTCCTCACTCTTAGACTGTGTGCTTAAACAGTAATAAGGAATGAAATACAGTAAATCTAAGATCTCTTCTGGCTCCGTGTGTGTATGTGTGTGTGTGTCTGTGTGTGTGTGTGTCTGTGTGTGCGCATGTGAGTGCAGGTGCCTGTGAAAGTCGAAGAGGGTGTCAGATCCTCTAGGATTAGAATGACAGGCAGATGTGAGCCAACGTGGGTTCTAGGAACTGGACTCAGGTCTTCTGCAAGAGCGGGTACATGCTCATAACCAGCCAGCTAGCCAGCCAGCACCCCAGAATTCAATGATTTTGAAATAGAAGGTGAACTTAGGGGAGCATTTGCAATTGCTCTCTGCCTGCACTTCTTTTGTCTCTATATTCACCTACGTATTTGTTTCTGTAGTATTGGGTTGGGGAGGAACCTTGGCTTTCACAGATGCTAGGCAAGGCTGTACTACCGAGCTGCATCCTCAGCCCTGCCAGGGATGTCTTAATCTTTGAATGAGCTCTAAAATGAACCATTTTTGGACAGACTGAAGGGTTAGGTTTACCAAAAACAAGCAAGAACACTTTCTCCCCACTACATTTCAGTGGACTCATTTCTCCTAATAAAATATATTCACTTCCCACAACAAAGATGCTCAGCCTGGGAAATCCTTCCACAGGAGTATCTGGGTGAGCTTTAATGAAGCCTCTGATCACAAAGATACACAGGGCAGAAGTGCTGGTATGCAAAAGCCCAGGGCCAAATGCTGGGTGGGGACATGGCCACAACCACCCCCACCCCCCATGCCTCTTAGCTTCTACCCACTCAGAGAATAGCCACAGATGCAGAGCAACAGCTGCAAGAGTCTGAGGCAACGGCAAACAGGGCACACTGACTCCAGAGACTTGTCCCACAGGAGAACTCACCCCTGAGCCACTGTGGCTCAGTTACTATTTAACAAGAACACCAGTTAGGTGACCAAACTGTGCTTTTCCTTTTTTGTTCCTTGGGCTGTTTTGAATAAAGTCTCATCTGTCACCTATGACTAAAAAACAGGGAGAACAGCACTACTCATTCCTTCTAGATCCCCTGTGAGAATTCAAGCAGAGACGTAGGGTCACCTGCTGCAAAGAGGGAGTTGACATCCAACAAACACCCAGCCCATTGCCAGTGGTGCAGCTGGGTGGACAAGCGCACCTGAAGTCAGGAAATCTAACCCTAGGCTCTTCAAAATCCTTCAGAGTCAAAAGAGAGGCTGCTGCTTCCGCACTGGATGCCTGGGACAGCAGCCCGGATGCTCTTCAGAAGAGAAAGCAAAGCTGCAGCTACACCTGGGAAGGGCCAGGACTGCCCAGGTATGCTGGGGCCTGGGTCTCAGAAGCGATACTCCCATGAGTACAGGAGCTTACGGTATCACCGGGAGAGGAAACCAGGCAACAGTCCCAAGAAGATGAACTTCCCCAGAGGAAGGAGGAGAAGAAATTACAACCCCATAGAAGAATGCTGCTCACCCAGAACACTACAAAAACTAAAGGACAGAGCTGAGGTTTTCAGGAGGTGGGCAATCAGGAAACCTGGTACCCAGTTGACAAGGCAAACTGTGCTCTTTGGAGAGTGATCTGATCATGTTTATTAGACTCTAAGTGTGTATGCAGGATAATCCAGCAACTCGTTTCCTTGGTAACCACCACAGAGAACCATTAGCTGTGTGCCCAAAGGAATATACCCCAGCACACATCACAACAAAAGCCAGAACCAGTCAAAGCACCATGAGCTGGCTCAGCAATCAGTGAGACAGACGCTCCTCATGCTTGGTGTGGTGTGAAAACAAAGGAGATGGACACAGGCTGCCTCAAAGACATTATAGGATACACCATTAAATGTTTTAAAGGATTATAAAGGAGGCCAGCCGGCATAACATGCACTTTAAAAAGGAGAAATGGGAGACTGAGGAGAAGGATCCATGGGTAAAACAGTTTGCTGCCCAAATGTGAGGATCTGAGTCTGGATTCCCAGAACCTACATATATGCCAAGTAGGCCTGGCAGCCCACCTACAATCACTACACATAGGAAGTTGAAATGGGATCTCCTGGAGCAAGCTGGCTCCAGGACTAGATGAATCTCCAAGCTCTGGGGTTCAAATGAGAGACCCTGCCTCAATAAATAAGGTAGAGAGAGGTTAAAAAAAAAAAAGGCACTTGACTTCAACATGCATGTGTGTGCATGCACGCACGCACGCGCACATACACACACACACACACACACACACCAGCAACAACAAAGAAAAATAAAATAAAAGAATGACCTTCCTTCCATATGTCTACATGCCCAGAGAAAATTCTGGAAGGAAATGTATATATTATGTAAAGTATAATATGAATTGCATAGATCATAGGGGAAAACAGAAATGGATTCAAGACTGAGAATTAAAACATTTTTAGTTACTAAAATTAAAAAAGTTATTCTTTTAAAAAAAGAGGAAGTGAAAGAAGAAGGAAGAAATGGCATGAAAGAGCTCAGGGTCCATCCCTGCTTGCTCTTAAGAGGCTGACCATCACTCACAAACATGGTGTTCTGAGCAGGTGGAACTGCATTTGGGTACAAACACCTACAGTTTTGAACCAAGACACTTAATTTTACACCACATCATGTCTATTGATCCCAGCTCTTCTGGGGCTTAGACAAATTCGTTCAAATTTAACGATGCGCTCTCTCTCTCTCTCTCTCTCTCTCTCTCTCTCTCTCTCTCTCTCTCTCTCTCTCCAGTGAAACAAACTGGAGATGTGTGTTTGGAAGACAGAGGACCATGCCTAGAGCCTGATGCATGCTGGGAAAATACTGTACCACCAAGCACCTCACCTAGCCCCATGAAACCTCCAGATTCTATCAGTGCATACAGACATGAAGGGATGTGACACTGCACTGAATCATCACATGACATTTTTTTTCTTAGTTGTTACCTTTCCTTGTTTTCTTCCATTCCTCTATAAATGCACTGATTCATTACTGTGAAATTCTCTGTAGACTCAGCGTTTCAGATCCAGATTTTCTTTCCTAAAACACAAAATGCCCAGGGAAGTGGATTAGAATAGAGCATAATGACACATATGTGTGAAAAGGCCAGAATAAACCCATTCCTTTACATACTAACTTAATGAGTTGAATAATCAAAATGACCATCATTGTTTACACAAAACTGGCAAATTTCAGTTATAAACATGTCAAAACAGTCAAATTAATATATACCAAAGGCTACCCAGTACCCCACCAAATCCATCCTCCTTTCCTCCAACAATTCCAGGTTGAACAACCCTAAATCAAAAAATCCAAACTCTAAGATGTGCACAGTGGCACACACCTGTAATCCCAGCACTCAGGGAGGCAGAGTCAGGTAGATCCCTGTGAGTTCGAAGCCAGCCTGGTCTACAAAGCCAGTCCAGGACAGCCAAGGCTACACAGAGAAACCCTGTCTTGAAAAACAAAAACAAAAACAAACAAAAATCCCAACTCTAAAATACTCCAAAATTTGAAGTTTTCAGAACCCTACCAAGATCCCAAGTAAATTCTAGACCAGAAAACATTGCATTATTCACAAAATTAATGTTTAAAATATTACATAAAGGGGCTATGTGCATAAGGTATTTATGAAAGATAAATCCTGTGTTTAGACTTGAATCCCTTCGACAAGGTATCCCATTATAGACTGCAGATATTCCACAATCTGGAAAAAAAAAAAAAAAAAAAAAGGATACATTCTGGGTTTTGACAAGGTATGATGCATCTGAGTTCTCAGGCACTGCTTCCCCAGACATCCTCATGGTATTTTCTATGTGATTCTTTTATTTATTTATTTATTTATTTATTTTTGGTTTTTCGAGACAGGGTTTCTCTTTGAAGCCTTGGTTATCCTGGACTTGCTTTGTAGACCAGGCTGTCCTCGAACTCACGGCGATCTGCCTGCCTCTGCTTCCCGAGTGCTCAGATTAAAGGCATGCCCCACCACTGCCCGGCTTTATGTGATTCTTGAGCAGGGCACCTAGAATGGGATGAGGAGCACAGATGACATCTAAATTTCTCAAAAAGTAACTCCTTGGAATGGTAATCGTCCCTAACTGTGCGTGATGTCCATGCCCCATGTGGAGATACTCAGGAGTAACAGAGGCTAGTGGGAGCCAGTGGAAGAGACAAGGAAGAATTAGGGTCCTTGTAGGACCCCTCCTCCTCTTCACTCTGGGAGCGTCTACTCCACAGGGTGCATGAGCCATACTCCTAGGCTCCAGGTGCAGCTGTGGCTGCTGCATTCCTCACCAAAAAAGGCTGTGGTTAACATCACAAGATAGACTCTCTTCAGAGGCATGCCTCAGAACACAAATCAGCCACTTCATTCAGTGTCACACTAAAATAAAGCAGTCAGTTTCCACTCTGCAAATCCATCCTTAGGGGTCTCGTGTTTACTTCCAACCCACTGCCTCCTAGATAGGGATTGAGGGTTAATTTTGGCCACCCATTATCACCCAGGTGACTGCTATGGTTACGCCCAGCACTGCTGCTCCAACCACCTTTACCACTGGGCCTCAAAGGCCTGCTTGGCAGTATCTCTGGCCTATGGTCTCCCATCTGCTCCACATGGGTCTGGCCTCCCCCAGGTTAAAGAGCCATCTGATCTAGGTGAGGACTAGATTCCTAGGGATGCCGGTCCCTACCTGGGGAAACAGGACAGAGTCAGTGTTAGGGAGATTCCCCAGCCCCTGATGCCAATGCCACTCTTTTGTTTAACTCACAGAGATCAAGCGATGAGATATTTTTAGCATCTGGATCCCTGTCTAGGGCCACTGATCTGGCTTCCATCAGAGCTAACCTCATCAGCTGTAGCATGTGCATCCCAGGGGGGGTGGCAGGGAGAGGAACTGGGGCAGGAAAAAGGAGAGTGTGTTCTGGGGGGTGCCTTAGCAGTTCAGTTACTAAGCAGGAGGGAAATATCCACAGCCCAGACCTGGGTCACTTTGTGGCTGGGATCGTCTCAGGTCACCTCCCTCCAGTCTGGAAGCCAAGATTGCTTAGTCCCAACCTCTTCTGCATACAGCATAGTTCCTGTAGCACAAGACCCTACCCCTCGTCCCTAATGGGGGTACAGCAGTATGCTCCCCGCCATCCCCGCCCCCAAGGAACTGTGAGAGGATACCTGGGAGGAGTGTCTAGCTTGACCCAGGATTACAGAAACTCTTCTGTCCCTTTTTGGGGTTTTCTTTTTTGTTTGTTTGTTTGTTTCATTTTGTTTTGTTTTTGAGAGAGGGTCTCATATAACCTAAGCTGGCTTCCAACTTAACTTACTATGTAGCTCGTCCAACCGTGAACTTGTGAACTGCTGCTCTTCAACTCCCAAGCGTTCATATTACAAGCATGCACCACCAAGCCATCTGGAAACCATCACCCTTCAGCTTGTACCTCAGGGCAGTGCAACAATTTCTACCCCAGCAATGAGGGGTGTCCAGGACCAGGTTCTGACATGGAGGATGTCAAGTAGGGAGCACTGCTACTGACTCACCCTAAGGATCAGGAAATGGGTGAGAGGGCTGGGAATCTTGCTCAGTGGCAGAGGGTGTACTTAGTGCCTATCAGGTGAATACTCCTGTTTCTCACCCCCTCCACACACACACACAAAAATGAAAAGACGGTTGATAAAGAAGACCTAGAAATGGTCTCACAGACTGGATAATGAATTACAAATAAAGAGCAGGCTCATGAGCTTATGAGTCTGTTTATGATCCCCACCACGGTATTATGTGTATCATATAGCTTGATCATGAATGAATGAATGAATGAATGAATGAACGAACAAATGGTCACTGAGTCCAGGATTGCCAATTCCTGTAAAAGGAACTTACCCTATACCTCACTTCACGCCGTTGTTGGCAAGAAGCATAGCCACCAGTGCCAGACTCTGTCTGTTTAAGAGCCTTGGTTCTCACAGGCACCCACCCACAGCCCCCAGGGGAGCTAGGATCACAGACATTTCAGAGGACACATGCATGGATCCAGGAGACAGAGACCTGCTCCTGGGCACAGCACTCAGGGGACGGTGACAACAATTCTCACATTGAGCAGCTGACTACACAGCTAGCCTTTCCCCCACCAGTTGCCTTGGCCAATGAGATAGATCCATACAAAGATAAGATTGGCGTTGTTCTAACTCCTCAGAGGGAAACTTCTATGTTAATCTCGAGTTCATCAGCCATCAGCCATCAGAGTCACTTCCCTGGAAGAGGAATTCTCATTCTCAGGTAGAGACTAGCATGACCACGCCCTCATTCCTCTTCTCAGCTGGCTGCAATCAGTACTTACAGGCATTTCCTGAGCATTGGCCTCCTTTACATATGGTACCACTATGTCAACTGGCCATGGGCTCCTGTTATTTTGTCATTTACAAATGTCTACTCCCAGAGGCACAGAGGGTGGTGAGACTGTAAAGCAACCAGGACTCATATTGCTGCTCTTGGAGCATCTTGGGAACTGTGGCAACCTCTAGTCACTATACACACAGATTACAAGATGTGTTCTAGCTGGGTGTGGTGGCGCAAGCCTGGAATCCCAGCACTGAGGAGGCAGAGACAGGTGCATCTCTCTGAGTTCAAGGCCAGCCTGATCTACAAAAAGAGTCCAGGACAGCCAGGGTTATTACACAGAGAAACCCTGTCTTGAAAAACAAACAAACAACAACAAAAACAAGATATGTTCTAGAATGTTCTCACTTGCACTTTTTATAACAACCCTGTATTAACTTCCCATTGCTGTTGCTACACAAAGTAACAAATGCACCCTTTAACATGGGCCAACAAGACTGCACTCCTTCCAGAAGCACTAGAAGTGTCTTTCTCTTGCATTTTCTGGCTCCCAGAGGCTGCCCTGTATCTCTGAGCCGAGTCTCTTCCTCCATCTTCAGAGCCGACAGTGGCATCTTCAGACCTCTCACTCCTCTCACAGCTCTAATTGTCACATCTCAATCTTGGACACTGCTTCCTCATGACTTCTGAGACTGGTCCCTCTAGAATAATCCGGGACAATTTGCACCATGGGAAGATCCTTAATCTGCCATCTACGAAGTTCCACTTGCAATCTAAGGCCACCTAGCCTCAAGAAGTACAAGTGGGAGCCGCATCCTACTAGGCCAAGGGCATCTCCTAGAGCAGTGGTTCTCAACCTTCCTAACACTGTGACCCCTTAATACAGTTCTTCACGTTGTGGTGACCCCCCCCCCAGCCATAAAACTATTTTCACAGCTACTTCATAACTATAATTTGCTACTATTATGAGTTATACTGAAAATATTTAAAATTCACGATATCTGATGTGAGACCCTTGTGAAAGGGTCATCCAACCCACAAAGGGGTCGCGACCCACAGGTTGAGAACCGCCATTTCAGAGGGTCTCACGTAACCTGCCACAAGCCCCAACCTGGACCCTGCACAAATATGCATCCAGGGGCAAATGACTGGTGTGCAACAACGACACCTGTGCACCAGGATCACAGACATTACAGACAGCCCATGCAGAGACCCAGGAGGCTGAGACTTGCTCCTGGGCCCAGCACTCGGGTGATGGCTGCTTTCAGGAAGGCAGAGGTGGTCACAGGTATCCCAGCCTCTTGGCCGTCAAGTCAGTGGTCGGAGGAGTGGACAAGGCTTGAAAGAGGGCACAAGATGGCTTTGGGGACTTCTGGCAAATTCATGTTTCTTTCTCTTTTGTGTATATTTTGCCTTTGGCTTTTTTTGAGACAGGGTCTCACTCTGTAGCCCAGACTGGACTGGAACTCACTATATAACCCAGACAGAGCTTGGACTCACAGCAATCCTCCTGCCCCACCCTCCCAAGCTCTTAGCTACAGTGGTACACACTTGGAGCCTAGCACTTAAGAGGCTGAAACAGAAAGATAGTGAGCTCTGAACCAGTCTGACCTATGTGTAACAAGATCTTGTCTCCAAAAGACGAAGAAAGGGAAGGGGAAGAAAGAAAGAAAGAAAGGGGGAAAAATCCATGCAATCCATTTCTAGAGCCACTTGGTTTTATAAATACCCAGGTAACCAATCAAGACTCTTCATCAAATATGATCTCTTCATTTTCAGATCTCAGAAAGGGACCAAACCCTCCAGAGAGACTTGCAAAGCTCCTGTGTTCTCTGCTAGATATTTTATTTAAAAACAAAAACAAAAAACAAAACAAAAAAAAACCAAAGCGTTATTAGCAACTAACAATAAGCATTTGTCCTCCAGGCTTTTACTGTAGAGAGTGGGGAGAGCTGGATACATTTCTCCCTGTTGTCTACCCTCCTCAGGCCTAGAGCCAACGTCAGAGATAAAGGCTCATTGGACAATTTGGCCTGGGACCACAAGGTCTCAAGCCACCTGCCCCAGATGACCTCACCTCCTCAACAGCCAAGAAGGATGACCTAGAGCCATGGCTAAAAGCAAGGTCACATCCTTCAAGGACAGCTGCCGAAGCTAAACCGAAGCAGAGATAACAAATGACACCCGTTGCTGCCCACCACATAGTCGGCACACGGTGGCCAGCAAGGCTGCTGACAGGCTTAAACCTGGGTGTTCTCGTCCCTCAAGACTTGCCTCTCAGCTAGTCACCAAGCACCGCTCAGGGCCCCAGGGACTCAGCAAGGCATCTGTGGCAGATTGGTATTCCATCCAGCTATCCAGCTCTGGATCTCCCACAATGGTCTGGAGCGTCTCCATGGATACACACACACACAAATGCTTATGCCCCCAGGAACATACAGACTGCTGAGGATATGGGGAGAAAATCACTCAACAACCCCACCCATCAGCAGGGCACTGAGTCGGCAAGGATAGCCAAGCACAGAGTGTAGTGCAACTGCTAAAACAACAGAACAGACTTAGGTGCATCTTCACAGGATGTGAAGAGCGATGTAACAGAGGAAGACCATAAGCAAAGCCTGTTGCTTTGGAGCACTGGAAGCAACACATGCCAGCTTCAAGGCGAGGGAAGATACTGTGTGTTTCCTTTTAGCCATGCTCAGTCAGGCCAGGCTGTTGCCTTGAAACTAGCCAGGTGTGAACGTGAGCCAAGGAACCCAGGATGCACTATAAACCACAGCTCCCTTTCTCCACCTGTCCCCAAAAGCTGGCTATCAAACGACCCCAAAGGTGCACTGTGTGCATGCAAAAATAATGTCTAAGACTTAGAAGAAGCAAATTCTTGGGGCTGGAGGATGTAGCCCAATTAGTAGAATGCTTCCACGCCGTGAGTGCAATGCTCAGAATTGGGGTGAGGAAAGGAAACAGACCATGCCAAAGCTATTTTCAAATTAAAAAGAAAAAGTTTTGCACGTATATACATGTGTGATGTGCATGCATGCTTTTGTGTATGTGCATGCATGCATACATATGTCTATATGCGTGTATGGTATCCAGAGGCAGGTTAATGATAGGTATCTTCCTTGTTTCTACACTATATATCAAGACAAGATCTCAGCCAGGCAGTGGTGGTAGCGCACGCCTTTAATCCCAGCACTCAGGAGGCAAAGGCAAGTAGATCTCTGTGTTTAAGGCCAGCCTGGTCTACAGAGTGAGTTCCAGGACAGCCAGGGCTACACAGAGAAACCCTGTCTCTAAATAAGCAAATAAAAAGTCAGGGTCTTTCCCTTGAACCCAGAGCTCACCAACTCAGCTCTCTAGCCAATCTATTCCAGGAATCTCCTGCCTCTGTCTCCCTAGTGTTGGGACAGGCAGGCTGTTATCTGTTGTTCCAACACACCCACCCACCCAGGTAGCATTTATATGGCTGCCAAGGATTCAAACTCAGGTCCTTACACTTGTGAGCAAAGCACTTTGCCCAATGAGCCATCCCTGGCCCTCAAAGCTATTTTGAATAGCTGCCTCTGAGATGGGATACATGATACAGAGCTGACTTTGAAAGTGATGGCAGTCCTCCGTATCACTAGTGATCTTAGGATCTTTTAAATTATTTTCCACATTTTTGTTTTTCTTTGTTTTTAAAAGCATTGACTAGCTTGGTGTGGTGGCATACACCAACAATTGGCAGATAGAGGCAGGAGGGTTACAAATTCAAAGCCAACCTGAGCTACAAAATGAGACCTGACATAAAAAATAAATTAATTAATAAAGTAAAAAGATCAAAAAACTAAGAGTACAGCTCCTGCCTGGTATACGCAAGGGCCCGAGTTCCATCTCCAGCCCCAGAAGAAAAGGCACTGAGCATCCTGCACAATGTGACATAGAAGCTACGAAGGGCTCTACAGGTCCCAGATGAGGACGGCCAAGCCAGCCCAAGTCACAGATGTCTCCTCAGAGAGGTGTTGTGTGTGCAGCTTTGAAGATACAGAAGAGCCTGGAAGGCCAACAAGATGGGGACCCTCTGAGGAGATGGCGAGATAAGTACTTGCCTAATGTAAACTCAACTACTCATGGCCCCTCGGACTCCCCCAGAGTGCCGGGAAGAACGGTACCTTCCTCATAGTCCTGCTACCCTCCTCCCTCACCCTAATCCCACCGGTATAAACCTGTGTCTCCCCACCTGCACGGGAGGGAGGGGGGAGTGGCACCTTAACCAAGCACACTTTGATGAGTGCAAAGAACTCTGTGCTCGCCCCTTTCTTTTTTTTTTTTTTTTTTTTTTTTTTTTTTTTGGTTTTTCGAGACAGGGTCTCTCTGTGTAGCCTTGGCCATCCTGGACTCACTTTGTAGACAAGGCTGGCCTCGAACTCACAGCGATCCGCCTGCCTCTGCCTCCCAAGTGCTGGGATTAAAGGCGTGCGCCACCACGCCCGGCTGTGCTCGCCCCTTTCATGGAGGATGCAGCATACCGGGTACTGCTAGAAAAATAAAGCAGCCATGATGGACATTTGACCACCCCAGGATCACAGGAAAAGAAGTAAAAGAGGTAAAACATACAGGACGTCTAGGCCCCTAAGTTGCCACCCTGTCTGAGAGAAGAGAGCTGCAGATACAAGGGCCTGGGGCACTTATTTCTACACACAGTGTCAAGATGCTGCAATGCTGAAACAGAGCCAGCGCTATTATCACACATGCTCTAGCAAGTGCCTCCCACTCAACTCTGCCAGGCAGCCTCAGGGCTCTCCTGAGAGCTTAGCTGTGCACAGAGGCCGAAGGGACAGTCCCAGTTTTCTCTGATGTGCGAAGGCTGGCTCTTTGGGCCCCCGCTTGCATCGTGTGCTTGCTTATGGAGGTGCGAGATGGAGATCTGGTCAGTCCTCAAGTGAAAGGAACCAATCCCAGATCCCAAGACAGGAAGGCTTGGAGAGGAAACCACCAGTGACCCACCCCTGCTGGCCTCCAGGCTGCCCGTCTTCCATCTAAGAGGTACTTCAGTTTCACCCAGGGCATCTCACCTCCCACATGATCTACTTGAGAAAGTCCCTGTTCTATAAAATAATCCCATGGCTGCTGGAATAGCTCAGCTGGCAAAGGCACTCTCTACCAAACCAATGACCTTGAGTTTAATCCCTGCAGCCCACATGGTGGAAGGAGAGCTAACTCCTACATGTTGTCTTCCCATCTCCACACGCATGCCAGAGAACACACACACACGCACATGCACACACACAAACACACACACCCTCACTCACACCCACACAATGTAATTTTAAAGATTAGGTAATCCCAAGGTTGGAGGTGCAAATTCCTCTTGGTTCAGTTCTGAGCACCCTGAAGAGAGAAAATGAAAAAAACAGCATGGTGGCAAACAGCTGCATATCCTAGCTACTCCAGGAGTAGAGACAGGATGATCGTATGAACCAAAAACTTCAAGACCAGCCTGGGCAATACAGTGAGAGCCCAACTCTAAAATAAGCAAGGAAATAAAGAGTTCTAATGCAACAAAAACGTCAAAAAAGCCAATACTACCTACCTGGTTCTCTCAAGGTCCCTCATGCACTCCTCAATGGACATTCAATACATGGGTTTTTGGGGGGTTTGTTTTTGTTTCATTTTGGGTTTCTTTGTTGTTGTTGTTGTTGTTGTTGTGGTTGGCTGGTTGGTTGGTTGGTTGGTTGGTTGGGTTGGTTGGTTGGTTGGTTGGTTGGTTGGTTGGTTGGTTTTCAAGACAGGGTTTCTCTGTGTAGCCTTAGCTGTCCTGGACTCACTCTGTAAACCAGGCTGGCCTCGAACTCACAGAGCTCCACCTGCTTCTGCCTCCCAAGTCCTGGGATCAAAGGCCTGCGCTACCATACCCAGCTCAATACATGTTTCTTCATGCACAGAAAACACGCTGGCCACGTATAAATCCATGGGAGACCCAAAGGTGGGAGGAAGTGAGATGCTCAAGTAAGTCAAAGCAGGCCTAGTGTTTCCAGTTCTGTGTTGATTGACACTCCCAAGACAAGTTCATTTGGGGTTGCCCAGGGGCCTGAGAACCACTGTCATCACTACTCTCTTCCACACCACCGCTGGCAATGGTGCCAGGCTTTCTCCTATGCTAAGGATTCTGGTGTTACATTCTACTGAACCCTTCAGCAGCATGCACAGCAAGGACTCGCTCATCTCCTCACAGAGGAGGACACACAGGCACAGAGGGCACTAAAGAGCCAACAGCAGCCAACACATCACCCTGAAAGCCAAGCACACTTGTCTCCTGTAACCAAAGTCCCCAACAGAAATGGCAAGAATAAAGGACCCCTCGCCAGCCCCCCCATGCAAAATGGCCATTAAATAGTCTCATGTTCATTTTTCAAATGGAAACTTTAAAACTGGACCCTCTGACAATGCCAAGCGTCCTGGCCTGACCCTTTGTGCACTATTGAAATGAGAGTCATGAGCTGACCCATCCCACTCCGGAGTTCGCTCAGCCCTGTCTACCTCATCACCACTCATTATATGTAAGGGCAAATGCACGTGGACAGCAACCTCCGAGCCAAAACCTGCTTTAAAATGACACAAACCAGTGAGCTCTCGAGAACCCTCTTTTTCAAGACAGGGTTTCTCTGTGTAGCCCTGGCTGTCCTAAAACTCATTCTGTAGACCAGGCTGGCCTCAAACTCAGAGACTTGCCCACCTCTGCTCCCCAAATGACGGGATTAAAGGCCACCCAGCAAGCCCAATTATAAATACCCTTCTGTACATCTATTCCCAGACAGCCACGTGGAAACAAATACCAAAGTCACTAGTTCTAGTTAAACAGCAATGAATGACCAAGAGTCACCCAGGACCAGCAGCTCTTGCATGAGGTCACGCAAAAGGCCAAGGTGATGCATGCTGCAACCCTTGCCTTTCAGAGAAAGAAACAGACTCTGGCCTGTGCAGAGTGACCAAGCTTCGGCAGCTGTAACTGGACAGTGCAGATGGAATGACCAAATCTCCCAAAGCTCCAACAGTCCATAAGTGCTGACAGCTGTGTACCTACAGCCTGAGTCACCTACAAACCACCCCCTGGTTGCATCTTAGTGCCATGTTTGTACTCTGATCCTCGAGTGTCAGCTAAGAAAGACCGTGCTAAGGGAGGAGCAACCCCATCCTTCCGGGGCTGCCCAGCACATTCTGAAGTTAGTGGGGAAAATCCCTGGGAACCCCCCGTGGGTAGGTGCTGAGGCAGGTGGCTACACCCACAGTACCAAATTATATCAGCCATCAGAATAAGAAGATAACAGGGGCCAGGTGAAGAGGCTGAGGCAGGGGGATTCCAGCCCAACCTGGCTATATAATGTGTCACAATATTCACAGGAGGGGAAGCAGAAAAAGGAGGAGAGAGCAGGGAGGGAAGGGCTGGGGAGGGCACGAGCTAAGATAGAAGAGTTGTTGTCCAGTGGCATCGCTCCCAAGGGACTGGCAAAGAGACTATAAGCCAAAGCAATTCGGAGAATAACAATAAAAGGGAAAGAGAAGGAAAGTAGCATAGGCCTGTGACTTCCAGATGTATACACTGGACTGCCCCCCATTAGCTGGGGCAATGGGGCTAGGGGTGCCCAGCTTAAGGAACTTCACTATCCCTATCTCCTACCCTTTCTAGAACATTCGCTCATTAAGTAGAATAATGAGAGTAAATGGTTATCCCTACCTCTTTTTCCTTTAAGCTTCTCCTTTAGTTTACATAAATGAACTACCAGAGGACCATGAGCCCATGGGAGAGGACTCCAAGTCCATGCTACCAGACTCCCAGGACAACATGATTTTATGACACAGGCTACTGATGTAAACACTTCCATAATGTACACTATGGATGGAGGCCTTGGGTTCTGAAGTTGGGTTTCTAGGACTCTTAATTTTGCTCCTGCCGCCTAGCAGCTATGAGACCTTAGAAAGGGAAGTTTCTGTGCCTCGGTTTCTCCAACTGCAAAATGGCACTATCATGGAATCAAATGTGTAGGGATTCAATGAAACAGTGCAAGCCAAGATGCCTTACCTAAGGTTAAGGTCTCTACTCCCGTGACAGAACAAACATGAGAGGGCGAAGTGGCCCCCAGGCAGGCTACCAGAGGTTCATCAGAGAGCAAGTTCTGCCTCCCATATGCCAGGGAGGAGATCTCTACTAGACCCGCCAAGGATAGGGTGGCTGCTTAGCTCAAGGGCCCGGGCAGCAGACCCAGCAGCTTTCCCAAGCTGCACAGCTGTGCACACGGGAGAGTGAGGAGAAGGCAGATAAAAAATACCTTGTAAGGAAACATTACAGACCCACCCAGAAGGCAAGACTGTACAAGCAGGGAGAGCTCAGAGGGCTGAAAACCAGAATCCCAGTCAGACAGTGAATAGCCCTGCATGTACCTTTGAGTACTTCAACCCCTTACTGCTAGGCTGCTGGAGGTATACACAGGCCTCCGGCTCTTCCCAGAAGCCCTTCCTGCCTCCCCATCCCTGCTCTACAAGCTCTCCTGTCTCCCCTGACTCTAGGCTCCCAGATTTGGATCAGCTTCGTGACACACCCTTCAGAATTCCAGATCCCAAAAGATACAACTCACAGAAATAATAACAGGGAAGGAAGGGCACGGTGGAGCTCTGCCAGCCAAGTCCAGCCTCAGCCACATTGCGTCAATTGCCTTCTCCTGCTATTAGGAGACACAGCTGGGGGGTGTGGGAGGGGGAGGCAGGTATGACCTCTCCCACCATGATGGGCTCTCCTCACTTAGCAGGTATGCACAGATATGCAACACCACAGAACCTATGGAAAGCTCGCAGGACCCTTCCGTGGAGCTTATAGTCATTCCTTTGTAGCCAACAAAAGGAAGGCAATGGGAATAACAGGTGCTTCTAGAGGCAAAGCCTATGACACTTGAGGCCCATGCTCTGCTTTGCTAAGATGGGAAGAGACAGACTTAGGGCTGAGGCATGGGAAGAGCTGTCCTCCCAGGAGACTGGCAGGGAGAAGAAGACCACAGACTTAAAGCAAACTTGGGGTTGGAGGGCCATCTGTGAAAAACTTGTGATGAGAACTTTGGTTTCTTTAGAAACCCAGTTATGCTGGGAATGTTTCTGTTTCAGCCCCAGATGTGGGGATACAGGGCTGCCTCAGACTGACCGCAGCAGCTGTGATTTGGCTCGTGCTCTAGCAGGAGTGTGAGCTTGCCAGCTGAAGCTAGTTGATGCTTGGAATTCTGGGAACACTTCAGAGGGCATATAACATTAGAGGCCGGAGGGGGGAAAGAGGGGAGGGGGCGCGGTGGGGCCAGCGGGGCCAGCGGGGCCAGCGGGGGCAGCGGCTCTAGAAGCTGCTGCTATTTGGAAATATCCTAATGAAGAAGATTGGACTTGCCCCAAGGAACTCGACAGTCCTAATTAGCAAGAAATAGTCTAAAGAGATCTGTGCCCCCTTTCCTCTCTATCCTTCTTTCTCTACTACCTAGTGTTGGGGAAGAGGGCTGGAAGGGATTGGGGTGGAGAGAGTGGTAGGAAAAAGAACCCTATAAAATTATCAAAAGTCTGGTTACACATACCTTCCTCATGTTATTACTGGTGATAGGAGAGAGACACAAGAGATCGGGACAACCAGACCTTTCAATTTTTGCCACCACATGAAAAGTCTCACCTGGTGACCTGGCACCAAGGAACCTGACCTCACCCAGCATGGTGTGACATGTCAGAGCATGTGGCTTGAGGATAAGAGCCCTGTATTTCCATGACAGTCCCAGGATGTCAGAGTCAGCTTCAGAGCCTTCATGACAGGATATAGATTCACCTAACCAGAGACATGTGCTTAGCAGCAGCAGCTGAGACCTTTTTAATCTGATCAGTCTAGCCTGGGTTACTCCTCCCAGGAATGGAGGTAGCTTGCTAGATTTATGTGTGGGAGACCTAAGGGTGCACAATAGTTGGTTCATCCAACCCTGAGTGGGAAGCCAGAGCCTCCTGCCCTCAGCCAATGCACACAGTTATGAGCAGCTAGGCTTACCAGGGGAACTGCTCAGAAATAGAGGTGGCTGGGCTCTACTGCCTAGAATTTGAGTTCTGAGGACCTCGGCATCCTGACAAGAGGGCTGGGAAGCTGATGGCCTTAAAAGGCAATTCCAGGTCTGAAGAAGCAAGGGTGGCCTCACAGCTTGAGGGAGGGCAAACTTTACAGACCTGACACCAGCCACACACAGTTCCTTGGCTGCTGGTAAGATGGCCCTACTGAGAGCTGATGACGTGCCGATGTCAACAAGGGCTGGGAATGGGATTTGAACTCAGATGCTAATCACTTGGCTCTTGCTATCTTTACCTGCTGAGCCCCATGCTCCAGCAACACCACTCTGTCTGCCCAGACAAACCCACAGTCTCCTCATCCCTTTACGTTGGAAACGTTTTGGAATTCATAACCCATTGATTGTATTTTGGAATGGTAGGTAACATGAAGTATAGTGTAGGCCCTATGAAACCCCATCAGGGCACATCCAGATTTGTAAATACTGCTGTGGCCAAGACCATTTCTGCCACATACATGAATTATCTATTAGCTCAGGTCAGGTTGGGTCTTCAAGTGAAAAGAATTTTTTTTTTTTTTTTAACTTTTCAAGACAGGGTTTCTCTGTGTAGCCTTGGCTGTCCTAGACTAGCTTTGTAGACCAGGCTGGCCTTGAACTCACAAAGATCTAACTTTCAAACACACTGTTTGTTTGTTTGTTTGTTTCTTGAGTGGTGATTTATTACTAAAGATCTGGATTTGGAGACAGAGGGGGACATGTTTTATCTACATGGTTTTGAGAGCTCCGTCCATGGGAAGAAAGGCCAGCATCAGTTTCCAGCGGGTGGGACGTTCTCGTGGAGGCACTGTAGGGCCAGGTCCATCCACTTCATCTCCTGTTCTTTCACAGACTCTTTGGTGTGCCCCCCCGCTCCCCTCCCTCCTCCCGTTGTCCTGCTCAGGCTCCGGAAGCTCACTCAGTGGAATCGCGACGTCCTCATATGGCAGCTTGTCTTCCCGTGCAGCGTCATCAATCAAATCCAAGATCCTTCCGTCCCGTTGTACCTCACTGTCCATTTTCCTGCAGCTTTGCTCTTGTCAGGTCAACAGCAGGTGCAACGGCTTCCTTCTGGCCCCATCTGTTTGTTTTTTTCAAGTCAAGGTTTCTCTGTGTAGCCTTGGATGTCCTGGACTGGCTTTTGTAGACTAGGCTGGCCTCAAACTTACAGTGATCCGCCTGCTTCTGCCTCCCGAGTGCTGGGATTAAAGGCATGTGCTACCACTGCCTGGTTTTAAAACTCACTTTTTAAAAATACATTTTCTCCCTGGTTTTTATAACTATGGGAAAAACTAAATAACAGCATAATTAAGATGTCCGTGAACATTTGCTGTGCCCTACAGAGGGTGATCAGATCCTCCCACACATGCTTACTGAGCCTATCAAGCCCAGTTCTCTTCACTAGTCCCATGTCTCCAAGCATTAGCACCCTTCACCGTCTCCATGGCAACCAAAGGCAGTCTTCAAGAGCATCAGGACAATCATTGCACTGAACCCACAGAGCAATGACGTGTCAGCTATCACGGTCCTCATGTCATCCACATGCATCCTCTGTCATCTGAGTGAGAAACTGAGGCAAGCCTGCCCCTAGGCCGCGAGGCAGTAGATGGTCCCTGTGAGGCAGTAGATGGCCGCTTATTCTGTGGCCTCCTTTCCTCATTGTTCGCATTCCAATCCTTGAGTCACATGCCAGGCTTGAGAACCCAGACACTCTGGCTCTAGGGTCTATCCTCTTAATCCCCACCTTTTCTAAAAAAGGTGGATTAGAACTTCTGTGGAATATAGCAGGTCACACACACACACACACACAATTGATGAAGCCTTCGGATCCACGATCAGCATGACTCCCAACCTGTAGCGAGTGGCACATAGGCCAGAAGGCATGTGTCCCTTTCCTGTCAGAAAAACATCCACCAAGAGCATCTGAGCACACAGCCAGTGACCACAAAAGTACAAATACTGTGCCTGGCACCAGGGTCTACTCCACCTGTCCCAGAAGACTAACAGGGCTGCTCTGGTCCATCTACTTAACAGGCGTAGGGTGTAAGAGTCAGGTAAGGAGGCACCTACCACCACCACCTCTGCTGTCCACCCCTGGCTTTGTATAAAGCTGACCACCCAGCAATTCCCACCCTGTCTAGGTTAGGTCACCATGGAAACCTAAGGAGAATAAACTCTGAAAGCATCCCTATGAACACGTACAAAAACTGGGAAACACTTCCCTCCTCCCCATCTCCAGGTAAGATCCTGGCAGGGACCCATAGCAGTCAGTGTTCACATAATACAGGACACAAAAACAAGGTGGTGAGGGTAAGCAGGTCTGGACACTCAGAAGCAATCTCTGATGCCTGCCCCCAGGGTAGGGACAGGTACCGTGACAGGAAGCCATCATCTCTCCAGCCTGCCTTGCCCTCCTCCAAAGACGATACCAATGCACACAGCAATAAAGTGGCTTGCAACATGCCACAAATTTTAAGTGTGCAACTTGATAGCACTCTTTTGTTGTTGTTTTTGTTTTGTTTTGTTTTGTTTTGGAGACAGAGTTTCTCTGTTTAGTCCTGGACTCACTTTTGTAGGCCAGGATGGCCTCCAACTCACAGCAATCTACCTACCTCTGCCTCCCAAGTGCTGAGATTAAAGACGTGGATGACCACAGCCTAGTGTGGGATTAGTTATTAATAAAACTGCTGTGAGCACAGGCTTGAAAGCCTTTTGGTTCTGCTGTATGCTTATTTCTCTTGGGTTCATAGCTAGAAGAGGAGCTGTTGCTGCAGGGGCAGCCATATGCTCCACTTGGGAAGATGTTTTCAGTATGATTTTCCAAAGTGCTCTTAACCGTCTTCCATTCCCTCTCGCTGCATGTCTGAGCTGCACCTTGGTGTGCATCGGTATCAGGTTGGGCATTCTGGTGGCTATTCGGTGCCGCCAACTGTGGCGAGACCATCCAGTGGCCACTGAGGACAAGGCTCTTTACATGTTTATTGATTACTTGGATATCCCCCTTTGGTGATAATACTTACTCCAGTCTTTTTAATTTTCTAAATTAGGTTTAGAAGTATTGGCCATACTTCTTATCTATTCACAACAGCTCTTTATCTATGCTGGGTATGAATTCTTTGTTCAGTGTGTTCATTTCAAATCTCTTCCCAGACTACCGCTTACCCTTTTACTCTTACTGTTGTCTTTTACCAAACAGACACTTTAACCAGCTAAGTGATGGAGCCGGCACTACTGCTGTCTTTTTAATGAAGAGGTCTTGTTTGTTTTCATTTGGTGCTGGAGATGGAATTCACGAGGGCAAAGCACGTGCTCTTCCACCAACCAACATTCCTAAGCCCTCAAGTTCCTAACTTTTTGAGACAGGGTTTCTCTGTGTAGTCCTGGCTGTCCTGGACTCACTTTGTAGACCAGGCTGGCCTCGAACTCACAGAGATCCACTTGCCTCTGCCTCCCTGAATGCTGGGATTATAGCTGTGCACCATTATGACAGGTGAAGTTCCTGACTTTAATGAATTCTCATTTATACCTTTTGTATATTGTATAAGGTATCTCTTTCTGTAGGGCTGTGGATGTGGGTTAGTTTAAGAGTATGCGCTTAACACTGCAAGGTCCTGGGTTCAATCCCCCTGAAAGAAAGGAAAAGCAGTCTGTGCCCCCTCAAATTCCACACTGATATACTCCATGATCTTTCAAAGCTTCACACATTTGCCTCTCACACTTAGAACTTGTGCTAGTTAGTTTTAACTGTCAACCTGACAACTCAGAACTGCCTGGGAAGAGTGACTTAGTCAGGAACTACCTAGATCAATTTGACCATAGGCATGTCTGTAGAAGACTATCTTCATGATTAACTGATGAAGGAAGATCAAGCCCACTATGGGCGACACTATTCCCTAGGCTGGACTCTAAACTGTACGAGAGTAAACTAAGAATCAAGCAAGGTTCCACATGTTTACACTCCTTCAACTGTGAACATGATTGTTTGGTTCCTGCCTTAACTTCCCAACAGTAATGGAATGTAACTTGGAATTGAAAAACCACATAAACCCATTCCCTTCTAAGTTACTTCAGGTCAGGGTATTCTTAACACAGCAACAGAAACATGACTAGAATAGAACCTCAGCCATCTTGAGTGTCTTTTGTGTATAGCATGACATAGGAGTAACTGAGTTATACTTTTTGGGTAAAGTTTTGTCAGCCATGATCACAAACCATATATACAGAAAGGCCAACCTCTGTGTTACCCCACCCTACTTCAGGCCCCTGACAACAAGTTTCTCCCACAACCTAGACCCTTATCTGAACCATCTGGAGGTATCTGACTCCAACTTGTCCCTTAACCCAACGGACTTCAGATACATACATGCCTGTGAAGAGAATTTTGCAATACAAACTACATATAAAGCATTCACATTTCATATAAAATTTTCACCACTTCCCATAAATTCATTTTGATAACTGTGTCTGGGTCAATATCCCATTAAGATGCAAAAATCAAGGGGGAAATGCTCAGTAATGAGGCAGGAATATGCACCAGGCAAAACAAGATGGCTCCTGACTACCGAATGACCTATGTGCCCTCTAGGTGGAGAACTAGGAGGAGGGGCACAGAAAAGCCGACATGAAGCCCTGAGTCACCATGCTTACAACCTGCAGAATGAACCAGTAAAAAGCAGAGGAAGACGCCAAGCATGGTGGGTGATACATAGAATCAGCACTCAGGAGGGACAGGCAGAGGACTGTCACAAGTCTGAGGCCAGCCTGGGCTACACTGGTGCCCAACACTGAGCATGAGAAGGAGCTGGCCTTAAGAAGTTAAGGAATGGGACATTCTGTCACACCAAAGCTCTGAAAGGAGAGGGACATGTTTGGAAGTTCCATGAGTCCAGAAGGAATGTCACATAGCAGAGGGACTTCCCAGTGGAGGTGAGAAAACGTAGAACATTTTTCCGCCTAAGCAAAAGCGAAATCAGAAGGCCCTGGGGGCTGCTGCTAAAATTCAGATTCCACACCATGCACCACAAATGTTCCCTATGAGACTGTAAGCAACAGTCTCCCTTGAGGCCCCTCTATCACACCATAGGTTCAACCTATCTCATTACTTCTTCCACCCACTAGAGCAGATTCCTGCTTTCATATCACTCAGTACATATGTGCGGATCATATCACAATATGTATGGATTGAGTGATATGAATGAATGAATGAATTCTACTGTAAACACACAGTGAGTGCTTGGAGTTCTCACTAATTTTATTATTAATATAAATTATATTATTAATATAAAGAGAGGGAAGTATTCAGGAAGGACCATATAAACGAATCAGTTGGTTTTTTACTACCAGGCAAGGAACTTGGATAAAATTACAGGGGATAAGATTAAGACTGTTGGTTAAAAAAAACTTCCTTTGCTCCATACTTATGGCACTTTAACTCTTGAGGCCTGGTATCATGGTCACATTCATCAAGAAAGCAATGTGTGCAAAGAAAGGTTACACATTTTCCATAATTTCTTTCAAATAAAAATCCTGGAAGAAAAAAAAAATCCTGGAAGAGGGAGTTTCTTCTCATAAATCAAGGTGGCCTTTTACACACAGAAAACAAAGAGTGCCTTGGAAGTGTGGGTCATGCTCTATGGTAAACTACACTGCACTTATTTTATGTCTATATCTTCACAGCTATGGCAACTGTTCAAAGGAATGTGGCCCTTCTGCAATGCATTACCGACTTACATAAAGTGTCCCTATCTGTGATACCCCAAGGTGGAAGGCAGTAAGCAACATTTGGTACCTATAAGTGTGAAAACGACCTGGAATGCCAAAACCAAGTCCAAGAATGCCTTCTTCTCTGTGAAATATTACCATTGCATTTTGTAGCCCTTTTCCCAGTGAGAGGACACATGTTCACATCTTCTCTGTATGCCTGTGACCTAGAGCTAAGTCACATTTTGGAGTGTCTCCTCCCATGTGTGTGCACAGTGACAAGCCCAGGCTCTTGAGTTGGTATCAGTAAGATGTGGTTCTGTCACCTGTATGGCCTGAGGCAAGTTGCTCCACCCCACAAAAAACAATTTCCTGTTCTAGGAGGAGAGACTGCTGAGGTTCCCATAAGCTGCCAGAAAGGCTTGCAACACACTAGAAGAGCCTCAGGCTGGACAGCAAAGGCTCTAGAACAACGGGTTTTCAACCTTCCTAATAGGACCACTTTATACAGTTCCTCGTGCTGCGGTCTTAATCTTATTTTTTGTTTCTATTTCATAACCGTAATTTTGCTACTGGTATGAAGCATCATGTAAACGCCTGTGTTTTCCGATGGTCTCAAGTGACTCCCCCCAAAGGGGTTACAACTTATAGGTTGAGAACCACTGCTCTAGTAATTCAAGTGCAGCTATTTCTGTGACCAAAACAACTCCTGATGGATGCTCCAATCTGGAGGGACAGCCTGCTCTGAAAGTGGGGTGAATTTCTCCACTCCATGACTGGAGGAAATAGCAGTGGCCTCTGAGTCATCACACTGCCCCTCCCTGCTGTATCCCTTTGTTCCACAGGAGGTGAGCTGTGACTCACATGGACTCCAGTCCTGGGCTGCACCCATCTGACCCAGTCCAGTTGCCTTGCCCAGAGCCATTAAGGAAACAAGGAGGCATCATCCCCTTCCTCCAGCACTGACTCCCTGAGGGGCTGCTGCCCTACAGCTCAAGATTCCACTGCAGTACCAGATGCAGAGGAGTCTTGGGGTGCTGTGGGTTAACATCACCCTTACTTCCACTGTCACCCATCATCACAATCGCTCCCATTACCACCACCACTGCCACCATCTCCACCATCACCATGATCATCACCATTACAACCACTACCATGACCATCACTACCACTATTATCATCATCATTACCACCAATTCTTTCCTGCACATTTCTGAAAATGTGTGTGCATTTTCACTGTGCGCTCCAAAATCATTTACTTACAATCTATAAAGGGGGAAAAACAAGACAACTCCAAGAACATCAATTCTCCTTAGGCTTGATTTTTGTTTGTTTGTTTGTTTGTTTGTTTGTTTTTGAGACAGGGTTTCTCTGTGTAGCCTTGGCTGTCATGGACCCACTTTGTAGACCAGGCTGGCCTCGAACTCACAGTGACCTGCCAGCCTCTTCCTCCTGAGTGCTAGGTTTAAAGGCATGCGCCACCATTCCCAGCCTTAGGCTTGATTTTTATTGTGGTAAAATTTACCACTGTGTCTTCAAATGGGCTTACAGCCTCAGAGAGCTAGAACCCATAATGGTAGAGTAAAGGCATAGCAGCAGGGACAGCTGAGATCTCACATCCTGAACCACAATCATGAGGCAGAGAAAGCAAACCGGGAATGGCATGAGTGTTCCGAAATCTCAAAGCCCAACCCCCAGTGACACACCTCCTCCAACAAGGCCACACCTCTTAATCCTTCCCAAACAGTTCCACAAACTGGGGACCAAGTAGTCAACCATGAGCCTATGAGGGCCATTCTCATTCAAACCACCACATACTGGAGCCATTGGTAAGTATACAATTCAACAGCATCAAGCAAACTCCGTGTTGCACAGCCACGATCTCCAGCCATTCCCAGCCATTTCGTCATCCCAGACAGAAACTCTGTGCCTATTCCTCCCCCAACCCCCGCGCACACACACACACACACACACACACACACACACACACACACACACACACACATCCTTGCCTCAGCTCCCACAGTCCCTGGTAACCTCCACTATTCTGTTTCTGAACCGATCTAATTTTTGGCACCTCATAAGTAGAATCACACACTCTCTGTCCTTTCATGCTTGGCTTATTGTACTCAGCACCATGTCCTCGGGACTCATCCATTTGTAGCAGGTGTCTGAATCTCCTTCTTCTTGAAGACTGATTAATGTTTTATTGTACATCAATACCACGCGTTGTTCATTTATCCAAGCATGGCCTCTTAGACTGTTGCTATACCGTGGCTGATGGCACTGCAATTGTGCTGATGTGAACATGAGTGTGCACGCACCTCCCGGAACTTTTCTGGGTGAAAACCTATAAGTGGGCTTGCTGGACCGACCCTATGGAAAGTCCATCCTCAGCCTCTGCCATGCTTTCAGGATTCTGGCACCAGAAGAAAACTAACAGCTAGTGCTCAATGAACTCTTTTCTCCTCTGTGTCTTACCTGCTATAAGGACAGATATCAACTCATCTCTCCATTCCTCTCTTAGTTTTCTTTTCCCTTTCTGACCCCACTCCAACCACGTGAGCCTCAATTGGACCCCTCAGAGCCCGCGCTCCATCCCTCACTACCTCAAGCTCTCTTCAGTCATCATACATAGGGGAAGAGTATTTCTGAAGAGAGGAACCACAAATGCAAAGGCCCTGAGGTGTCCACCTGAGGAGCTGCATTGAGGTTGCTGTGGCAGGAAGAGGGAGAAGAGCAAACTAAGATACTAATTGAAGAGGAAACACAGCCGGATCACATGAGTTGGGGGCCATGTTGGGGCTTTGACATGTGTGAGCTACTGGAACATTCTGAGTGGAGACCTCCCAAGTCTTTGAATAGATGCCTAAGGCTGTGAGTAGAGAACCAGCTGGTAAATAGGTAAGGGCGTAGTCTGGGAGACCAGCAGTGACTAGATGAAATGAATGGTCTGTATGAGGTGGTGGAAGAGCAGAGGCAGTGAGCAGCAGCCACAGTCTCAGTATATCTGAAAGTAGAGGTAAATGGGATCTCCTGGTAAGTGTGAATGTGAAAGAGCTGAGAGTCAAAGTAACACTTAGAGTTTCAGGCCTGAGCAACCAGGGAATGGAGTTCTTGGTCACTGAGGGCAGAGAACGAGGAGAGGAAAGGATCCTGGAGACAAAGAAGAAAGGGCTTCAAGAAGAGAATGTGGCCTGGCCTGGTGGCGCACACCTTTAATTCCAGCACTCGGGAGGCAGAGTGAGGTGGATCTCTGTGAGTTTGAGGCCAGCCTGGTCTACAAAGCCAGTCCAGGACAGCCATGGCTACACAGAGAAACCCTGCCTCTCCCCCCCACCCAAAGAAAGAAAGAAAGAAAGAACAAGAAGAGAATGTGACCAGCCACAGCTGGTGGCTGGACCAGATGGTACCAGAGAACAATCCATTGGGATGTACAATGCTAGTCACTAGCACCCTTGGCAAGGGGCCCTTGGGAAGGGAACATGGAGGCTTGGACTGATGAAACTGATGAGTCCAAAGGATAATGGGATGGCAGTTTTACTCACTGTAACCAAAAGATGGAGGCAATCTGGGAATACCCCAACAGATGAATGAATAACAGGTCCATGGCACATACCTCCGATAGAATGTCTCACATCCTGAGAAGAAAGGCTATTCTGATACTGGCTGCTATGTAGATGAATTCTCCAAAGCACGCTGCTAAGTGGCTCAAGTCAGGACGACCCTTACATGGAAACGCCTAGAGGACTGCAATCCATAGAGATGAAGAGACCCCAGAGGCTTGACGAGGTGGATATCACCACTAATAAATAGTTTCTACATCCCATGACAAAAATGTATGCAACAGTGTGAACATATTTAACACTACTGAACTGTACATTTAAAAAGAGCTAAGCTGAAGGGGCTTGGGAAATAGCTCCCATAAGGATGTGCTATGCAAGCACGAAGCCCTGAGTTTGGATCCCTAGTGCTCAGGTAAAAGCCAGGCATTGTGCTGTGCACCTATAATTCCAGTACTAGGTGTAGGCTCTGTTTTTTTTTTAACAATTAAACCTTATTATACAACCCAACTAGCTTATACAAGAGAGAAAAAGGTTAAAGGGAAAAAAGTGTGAACCTTCCGGTATCCGTTTTATGGGACGGGTCCCTAGGTGCCTCTGGCCTGTGTGTTGGTCCAGCCTGTTCGCTGATCTATGTGCATTCAAGCCCAGTCTGAACCTGTTGCTGTTCTCTCCTCTCTACCTGTGTGTGTTACGTGCGAAGGGTGGTCTCTCTCTCCCATTGAGGGTCGATTAGAAAAACAATAGTCCAGGTGCAGTCCCCAGGTCTGCTTCCTGAATTCCTGGCCCAGGATGGCTCCACCCAGTCTAACTCAAGGTATCTATGGTGTGTCCAAGGGTAAAGCCCACCAAGACTGCCTTCACCTGTGACAAAGCTTACAGTCTTTCCCACAGCTAGGGAAGGTGACAGGGATAGGCAGAGCTCCATGGCTTACTGCCTAGCCAGTTCAGACCAACTGGTGACCTCTAAGTTCAATAGGATACTATCTCAAAAAATAAGGTGAAGATGGAGAAATAGCTAGAAGTGACGCAGAACGTTCCTCCCTGAGGACTAGCTCTCATGGCATCCAAAGGATGCAAGATGCCAAAGGAGAGATGCAACTAAAAGTCCTATCCATCTTTAGAGCCTATGAACCGCAACAACTGCCAGCATGACAAGACATCCTCAAGAATGCAAATAGTGGCCCTTGTATCTCAGGAGTAACCAACAGCTACCTAGATGGATTCAATGCCTACTCAACAGGAGGGAATTCAAACCCAGCACTGTATATCTACCCAACTATGTATGGCTGGTGAGGTCATAGACCCTAGAAGAGAACCTACTACTGCCACTTTCCTAAACCAGTATAATTCCCAATTGCACTGTAAACACCTATCCTTATATCCACAGATGAGTGAAGCTCTCACCCCTCATCAAAGACACTTCTTTTTGCTGCAAACAGAGACCATCACAGAAGCCCACAACTGGTCAAAATGCAGAGAACAACTGACTATAAGGCAACCATCCCCACTTGATACATCTACAACATAACCTTTACATCTAAAGCTCAGGGAACATAATGGGAGATGGGGCAAAGAGAATGTGAGAGCCAGAGGACCAGATTGTCTGCTGAGAGAGTGTCTTCTGTATATGACAGAGAAATGCACCCTTGAAGTCATAGCAATGTGGTCACCTTGGGCGGTGGTGGCGCATGCCTTTAATCCCAGCACTTGGGAGACAGAGGCAGGCATATCACTGTCAGTTCAAGGCCAGCCTGGTCTACAAAGCGAGTCCAGAACAGCCAAGGCTGCACAGAGAAACCAAACCAAACAAACAATAAAAAACAAAAAACAAAAAACATGGTCATCGTAACAAGGTCCTGTAAAGGTGCACCACCAAATGACATGTCAACAAAGATGGGGGAAATCTCACAAGGTCTCACTCCCAGATGAAGAGCTACAAGTAACAAACAACTGTTGAAAGAGTAGAAACCAATCTTCTCCAGAAACAAGCTCCCTGATAGGTCATAAAACCCCAAACGGCTAGCCCTAAAAGCATACAAATGAGCGACACTAAATGGATTCAGAGGGTTATATTTACAAATACATGTGTGTATGTAATAATAATAGTTAAAGAAGCGGATGTGAAGTAGAGAAGGGGTTGGGAAGATATGGGAGGAGTTGAAGGGGGTTAGGGATCGGTGGAAATGATCCTTTAGTCCCAGAACTCAGGAGGCAGAGGTAGGTGGATCTCTGAGTTTGAGGACAGCCAAGGCTACACAGAGAAACCTTGTCTCAAAAAAAAAAAAAAAAAAAAAAAAGTAAGTCAGGGTTTTTTTTTTTTTTTTTAATAAATAAATAAATAAATAAAGATAGTAGGATTAAGTGGAAAAAAATGAAAGGAGAAATGAGGTGAGAAGAGGGTTCTGCTTTTCTTGTTTTCTTTGAATGGTTCTAGGGATCTAATTCTGGGCCTCGCGAAGACTAGGCAAGTGCTCTACCACTGAGCTACACCCCAGAGCTCGGATTTTGAGTCTCACAATGTGGGCCAAGCTAACTCAAGATTCTCCTATCTCACCCTCCTGAGTGCCGGGGCTACAGAGATGCCCCAGGGTTTCCAGAACTTGACTCTTAATGGCTAAATTCCCATCTGGATGCCTCAGATAGTAACAGCGCTTGTGCTGTGAAATCCTGGGTTCAATCTCCCTGCTTCAGCTTCCTCAGTAACTGGGACTACATGACTGTGCCACTATACATAGCTAACCCCCCTTTCTTTTTTATCTAAAATAACAGTAAAAAAAAAATAATAATAAAAATACATGGGTCAATGAGATCATTCAGCAAGTAAAGTGCTTCTCATGCAAGACTGACAATTTAGGAGAAAAGTGACTCTTCACAGTTATCCTCTGACCTCTACATAGGCACCACAATATGCACATACACATATCATACACATGCACAAACATATTAAAAGAATACAGAGAATAAATAACGCAGTAGTGACGCTGTTATTGTCCGTCTCAGGTTTTAGGCAGCCCACGGAGATGCTGCATGAAACCTTTTCTACAAGCTGGGAGCAGAGCGTGGCTCAAATCAGCAGCAGCATCGACACGATGTGTGAGGCTACGACTTTCTGATGGCTGCACCATCACTCGGAAATCGGGATTGCTCAGCTTCACCACAATCCCAGGGGACCAAGGTCGTACATACGGAAATGCATGAAGTGTCTTTATGAAGTATCCTTATACAGTGTGTGTCCACAACGGCATGAGGGACCAGGAATCAGATGGTGGTGCTCTCTGCCTCTGATCCCTGTACTTAGGATGTGGTGGCAAGAGGAAGATCAGGAGTTCAAGGTCATCCTCAGCTACATAGAAAGTTGAAGGTCATCTGGACTACATGAGATGGCAAGGGGGGTGGGCGTTGCAACTGGTCAAGGAAGAGGAAGGTGTGTCTCAGACATTCTCTTCCCTGTGACTATCACACCCCTGCTACTACCTACTGCCTTGTGTCCTTCTGAAAAACTTCAAGCAGCATCTTACTTTACTCTCTGAGATGGTTGGTTGCTAAGTATCAGTTTGTCTAAACCAAGTGACCATGCTTCTGTAAAACAGAGGTCTATTATAAAGCGGGTTTGTTTTCCAAAGTATGGGATGACCTCACTCAACCAGTTAAAAGCCTTGACAGGTGTGGTGGTGCACGCCTTTAATCCCAGCACTAAGGAGGCCAGCCCGGTCTACAAAAAGAATTCCAGGACACCCAGTGATACACAGAGAAACCCTATCTCAGAAAAAAAAAAAAGAAAGAAAGAAAAAAGAAAAGAAAAAAACTGACTGATCAACCCAAACAAGAGGGGACTCTGCCAGATTATGACTTCAGTCCTTCCTTGGCTCTCTAGCCTGTTGGCCACCCTGCAAATTTTGCTCTCACAGGGTCTCCACAATCACATAAGCAATTCCTTATAGTAAATCTCTCAATAAATAGCTGAAAGACTTATACACCCCACTAGTTCTTTTCTCTCTGGATACTAATAGACTCTCAAAACATGTGATTTCTATCAGAACCATCTCTAAGGACCAGAACTTGCATGAAATTTCAAGTCATCAGATGGACAAGATAAAAAGTCCACAAAGAAAGGCAACCCAGAAAAATACTGTCTGCTTTTGTTTTGTTCAGATCTTCATGGTGTGTGCATTTGGTGTTTGCATACAATCTTAGGTGGATGACTGAGAGGAATTTCCTAGCAATTCCTAGTTATGACTACTTTCCCAAATATACAGTAATTCATCTGGCAGAGGTCGATATATGACATGGATACAAACCATGAACTTTTTTTGTTTTTCCTGATTCTGGGGCTCAGACCCCGAGGGTCTGCTTTGGGCATGCTATGATCCTCTAATAGGACTCTGGCTTTCTGGGTTCAAATCCAAGTTCAGAAAGTGTTGGGACACAGGCCTCCAAGGCCAGCAGTCACAAGGCTGAGTTACAGCTGGTGTAAATTCAAGGCCAGTCTGAGCTACAGAGCAAAACATTGTCTCAAAAAGCTAAAAAGGAAAACAAAAACCCTAGCTTCTCTTCTCAGTGGCAGTATGACACCCCTCCAAAAGAACACGGTACATCTCTGTGCCTCAGTTTCCCCACCTGTGAAATAGGAGTTCTAGCTCCATGCACGTGGCATGAGGACTAGATGCGAACACCTGTAACAGTGCACCGCTTGGCATGGTGATTTTCAAATACTACATTCTAATTCATTTGTGAAACAAATGCACTGGAACCAACAACCACAACTTACAAGTTACACAACAATCAGGACCAGCACAGAAAACTATCACCGTGTGAGACTGTAGAGCGTGAGTACAGCCTCACCGATGCTTTACTTTAGGCAGACATGTGTATGTATACACATACACACAGATTATAGTCTAGGTTGATTTCTTAAGACAGGCCATAGTGTAAAAAAAAAAAAAAAAAAAAAAAAAAATGTGACAAGCTATCCCATCCCACCACCTAGAGAATGTTGTAAGAGATGGTTGCCGCAGCATTGACACTTGATTCTAAAAGACACTGGGCTAACTTTCTTTCCTGGTATTTGTAAGGGCCATGGGATAAAGCCACGGCCATTTGCTTTGCTGCTGCAGAACCAGGCATCTCCCTCCACGCACTTGCCAGCTCTCTCACCTCAAAAGAACTTGGGTGGTCACTTAAATATCTTTTGACTCATAACACTGGCCAAGAACATACCAAATGCAAGTGATTTGTTGAGAAAAATCACTAGAGTTTGCAAAGGCTGCAAAGGGCTTTTGTAAAAATTAAAGTCATGCTAGAGGAGATATTGTCCTCCCCACCCCATGGGAGATGTGTCATAGAGAGAGGTTACCCGAGGTCATTTAGCTGAACCTTCTAGACTGGGCAAGCATTATGGCACCAAACCTCAGCTCTGTCGTATGCTTCCTTGTTTGGAGGCTGGATTGTATCACTGTGTTTTTCCCCTAAGTTTCCGTGTACACTCACCCCCTCCCTGAAGGGTGGAAATAAAATCTCTCTGAAGAGCCTGTTGTAACAGTTTCAGTGAAGGGAAACTGCTAAACCAAAAGAGCTGAGATTTTTGAAGATCTCAAAAAAACAGTTTCTATTGTACCTGACTATCTCCCTCCAGAAACAAGTGAAAATCTCGGCCCGTTAGCATTTTTTAATTGCCCTTTTGAAAACAATGGCAACTACCTGAAACCACACACAGCACACGTAGGCGATGCTTTTGTTTAAAATGACAGCGCCTAGCTATAGCTCCTTGGTAAATTCAAAGTTTCAAATGTAGTTTCCAAAATTGTTACTTAAATTTGGAAAACAAAGTTTCCTCCCCCCAAAAGGAGAAAGGGGCTTCTTCCCAGTGATGGGAATGTAGCCACTTATTTTTAATCCCTTAAAAATAAAATCTGGTTTGTGCCAGAACACATCTGGAACACATCAGTACACGCAGGAATATAAACTAAATGTTCAATATGTGTGACATTATTATTCTTTTATTATTTTTATTTCATTCTTCAAATCAGAAAGCATAAAAGCTGCTTTCCTCCATTGAAATCCTACCTACCCGCTGATAAAGTCTGTCCAAGTCTCACTTCCAGCTTGTTTCTGCAGGGCTGCAGGGACCCCGGCTCTCAACCCTTCTCCAAGGGGAAGGGCCATATAAGACTACCAGGCCCCTCCAGTTCACAGGGCTGCTGCAGACCTCCCCTCTCACCAACTCAGTCGTGAGACACCTTGTGCAAAATCTGCAGCCTTGGCACTAACTACATTGGGTCATCGTGTTCAACAAGGGAGAGACAGTAAACTTGCCTAGATTTTCAGGAAAGCCTGAAAGGCCAGCTGCTGAGTATTTCTCCCCCAGAGTTGGTGACTGAAGAGGCTGAGTGAGTGACACTCCCAGAGAAAAACACTCTAGGTTCCACACTATATGCTGTTAACTGCCAAAACTCCCCAAGCTGCCTATACTGTCCACAGAACTACTGAAATCTCAGCTGTGCTCCAAAGATGTTTCAGCAATTCAAGGGTGCCTGTTCCTCCCTTCCTATTCCCAGCACTACATCAGGCACCTCACAATAGCCCATTTCTACCTCCAGGGGATCCAAGGCCTTCTTCCGGTTTCTTTGGACATCTACACACATATGACATAAGTTCACAGAGACACTGACACATACGCATAAATAAATTTAAAAAAAAATTTTTTTTTTTTTTACAAATACAACAAGCTGATCCTAAAACTCCCAGGAGGCACAGAGTAACAAGTCAGAAAAAAGACAAAGTAGGAGGAGTCACACTTTCTGACCTAAAACTTACTACAAAGCTGCAGCAGCCCAGAAGACACAAAGGCAGCACTGGCATAGGAGATGCTCGCCGCCCCCCCCAAGAAAAACTGAGGGTGCAGAAATGCTTGCTTTTGTAGCCAACAGGTTTTAAACAAATGGAGCTTAAACAGAGAGGAGCACTCTGTAGGCCTTGTTTTTATTTGACACGGGGTCCTGGCTAGTCTAGAACTCACTGGTCTTGTACTCAGAGATTCACCAGCCTCTGCCTGCTGAGGGCTGGGATTAAAGGTGTGCGCCACCAGGCCGGGCAATTTTTGTTTTTGAAGGCAGATTCTTGCTATGCAGCCCTGGATGACCACAGACTCTTGGGGTTGTCCTGACTCAGTCTCCTGATGCTCATATGCAAAGGGACAAAAATGGTGGGACACGGTGGCATAAGTTTCTGCCACCCCCTCCAAAAAAAGACAATTCAATGGTCACATAGATATTCAAGAGACATTAAACATACGCCCATACACACTTATGTAAATGTGGATAGAGAAAGCACTCTTAGACAGCAAATTAGCTGCTGAATCAATGCATCCAAGTAAGTGATTGCAGTATGATAGCTTTTAAAGATGGCTTAGCAAGTAAAGGCACCTGCTACCAAGCCTGGCGACCCGAGTCCAGTCCCCTAGACCCACAAGGTAGAAGGAAAGAACCCATTCCACAAATTGTCCTTTGCTCTCTACACACATACAATGGCACATGGACACACACACACACACACACACACACACACACACACACACACACACGATGCTCACACATACACCCATCCACATATAAACACATGTGCACATTTTCTCTGGAAGCAAGATACGAGGAAAAAGAGGACTTTCGTGTTTTATTCTACACTGTTTATATGTTTGTTACTGGGTGTTACCTAACCCAGGACGGCCTCAAAGTCAAACTCAATCTGTAGCCAAGGATGACCTTGAACTCCTGACCCCCCCTCTCCACCTCCCTCGTGATGAGATCATGAGTAAGCAGCATCACACCCGCTCTGCTCTGCAACTTTTAGTTGTACATAATAAGAATACGGCCAAAGGAGGCAGCCACGAAGCAGGGCAGTGTGGGCATTCTAGAAGCTGGGTGAAGTAGAAGAATGGGCAAGGGCCGGGCATGGTGGCACACGCCTTTAATCCCAGCACTCCGGAAGGCAGAGGCACAAGGATCTCTGTAAAGCCGAGAGGCCAAACTGGCCTACAAATCGAGTCTAGGACAGCCAGGGCTACACTGAGAAAATCCGTGTCTTGAAAAACCAAAAAAAAAAAAAAAAAAAAAAAGAATGGGCAAGGACTCGGGACAGCAGGAACAATGGCTAGGAGGAAGCTGTGTCTGAGGTTTCTGTCACCTCAGCAAGGCTCTCCTGGGACATCCTGAGGGTAACTTCGGGCAGCAGGTGTGAAGGATGCATGACCCTCAGAGGCTGTGAACCTCCTCTGTCCTTCCCTAGTGCTGGCCACGTGCACCAGCCTATCTTTCTGCGGGCATGCTGGCTTTGATTTGGCAGCACATCTACCTTTGCCAGGGAGACACTTGGGGAATGAAGGCGCTGGCTCCTCAAGCCCTCTGTCCTATGGCTTCCCAGAGGCCCAGGCATCTCCCACCTCCCATGACTCTTCCCCTGTATGCTGGCATTATACCAGTGCTGGCTGTCCAACCAGAAGCAGTGGTCTATGTACTGAAGTGAGGCTGGAGGAGATCTTTAGAATCAGCTTCTCCCCTGATGTCACTGGGAGGACCCTGCTGCCTTCCAGCTCTCTTACATGGCCACAGAGCTGACAGTCTCTGGTAAAAGAAGGTGCTAGCCTTCCCATCCAACACCAAAGTGGCCAATGCCATGGGCTAGGATGAGGGAAGGAGCCTCTTCCCACACTGAGTCATTCCCTCGCCCTCCTCTAGTCAACCAGAGAATGCCAAGCTGGCTGGCAATGCGGCTCAGTGGGTAGGGTGCTTGCCTAACATGCACAAAGCCATGGGCTCAATCATATAAACTAGGTGAGGTCATTGACACCTGTAACCCCAGCACTTAGAAGGCAGAAGCAAAAGATCAGAAGTGCAAGGTCATATTCAGCTACATGGGGAGTTGGAGGCTAGCCTGGGCTACTTGAGATCCCGCCTTTAAAAGAGAAGGGAGGGAGAGAAGGGGAAGAAAGGCCACCCTTAGGCCTCAAATGCATAGTCTTTGCCCATATATCCGCAGGCTCGCACATCTAGGCTTCTACTCACGTGCCTCTTCTCAGAGAGGCATTCTCCTCCTCCACGCCACTACTGGAGATCCCTCCCTACTGTCATTTCCATGTCACCGTCACTCTCTGGTTTATCAACTCTACGTCTTCATCTCCCCACCACTGGGCTGCCAACTCCAATGGGAAGAACACTGCCCATGCTCTGGAACTCAGCACCAAGGCAGGGTCTAGCATGCAGTCTCCCTTTCTCCAAAGGGCGTGTGTGTGTGTGTGTGTGTGTGTGTGTGTGTGTGTTTCTTGGGATTAAACCTGACGCTTCATGCATGCCCAATCTTCCATAACCGTGCTTGAGTGAATGAATCAATAAGCTGAGCCACGTGGTTCAAGTCCCCGTGTAAATACAACAACCTCTGGCAGGCCATAACTTATGCTTGTAATCCTAGAATCTGGGAGGATGAGCTAGGAGGATTACCACAAAGTCAAGACCAGCCTGAGCACACAGTGACCTCCTGGCTACCCTATGCCACAGAGATCTATCTCAAATAAAGAAAACATGGGACTGGAGAGATGGCTCAGAGGTTAAGAGCACTGGCTGCTCTTCCAGAGGTCCTGAGTTCGATTCCCAGCAACCACATGGTGGCTCACTATGGTGAGAACGGGTGCTCTCTTCTGACACACAGGCATACATACAGGCAAAACAATGTATACATAATTAATAAATAAATCTTTTTTTAAAAATCTGGGCATGGCGACCCACGGCTTTAATCCCAGCACTCAGGAAGCAGAGGCAGACAAATCACTGTGAGTTCGAGGCCAGCCTGGTCTACAAAGTGAGTCTAGAACAACCAAGGCTACACAGAGAAACCCTGTCTCAAAAAACACAAGAACTGTCTTTCGTAAGGTTTACTGATACAAACTTATTATCCTAGCACTCTGGAGGCTGAGCCAGGAGGATGGACAGTTCAAGGCCAGCCTGGCTATGAATCAAGACTTTGTTCCAAAATAAACAAAATACTACTTCCCAATCCTCTCCCTCTCCCTCTGTGTATGTGTGTGTGTGTGTGTGTGTCTGTCTGTCTGTCTATCTGTCTGTGTCTGTGTGTGTCTCCCAAGAAGAAACCTCAATGAATCAGAACTACACACAGTTACTTCATTTGGCCCCCATCACAATTATAGATACCAGATAATACAAAGCAGAGAATATTTGCAGAAAAACTTAAGAAAATGGATCCAAAGTTTTCAATAAGTACATCAAAGACCACAATGAATAAATTGACCAAAGGATAATTCAGAAAAGATCAGTGAAAGAACAGAAATACAAAGCTAGAAACCAAACCAAACAAACAAACAAAACCCCAAAGCTCCCCACCTCCACCTCAACACAGTATTAGGGGCCTGAACAATACAGAACTGGGCCTTGAGAGGTTCTGGATTATGGCAATGGTTTTACTTTCCCCACCCCACTCCCCCTGGTTTCTGGAGACTGGCTGGCCTTGAAGTCCTGAACCTCCAACCTCAACCTCCTTGCTTTGCTTCCCTCTGCTTACACACAACTCAGTGGTACCCTGGGTTCTGGCACAGGAGCCTCAGGGATAACAAGAAATGCAGACAGCTGTCTTGGACAGATATGGATAGAAGGACATCCAGGAAGTAGACAGGAAGGACAAGAGTCTGGAGGACGCATCTTGACCTCATTAGAGGAGTATGGAGATTCTGACTCTGTCCCCACAACTTTTATCAATGGAACTAGCTATATCAGAAGGTCATAAGTTCCCTGCAGTCAAAGGATTTCAGTGCTACTACTTTTAAAGGCTCTCAAAGAGGATCAGCGGCCCACACTTGGAATATTAGCATTTGAGAGGCTTAGACACCCCAAACTCAGATTTCTATTAGCTGTACCCCACCTTACAGGCTCCACAAATGCATATGATCCCTAACCCAGGACCTGCCATCACCTTTGCCTAGACAGTCAGTTGTCTGGCCAGGCTTTCTCTCGTCCTGAACAAGCACACAAAGCAGCACACGTGTTGCATCTCCACTCCCTAAAACTGTAGGTCTATCCTAGGGAGGGGTGACAGCCCATCATTATCCACAGGTGGTTCAGAATTCACTTCTTCTGTGGCACACAAGCCTCTTGGAGTACGTGTCAGTTTCAAGAGTATTCCAGGACCTAGGTTCAGCACTCCCATTTGCAAAGCTCAAGAGAGAAACTAAACAGGTGCAGCCCAGGAAAGCACCAATGATGCCGGAGGACGTTCCTTCTGCTTCAGATGAAAGGACGGTTGAAAGCCAGACAAGAACAGACCCCTAGTCCCTTAAATAGACCCAACGCTTAGACACTGATGTCAGCTGGTAAGGGCCCCAACGCTAGGAGGAATTCAAGTGAAACCTCATCCGCACTGAGTCCCAAAAGCACACACACCATAGTTTCCAAGACCCTTTGCCCAGCGATATCCTTGACAAAGGTCATACCTAATGCCACATTCTCAGATACACTTTGCACAAGCTGGTTAACTAGTTAACTACAAAGAAGCATTCTTGCAAAGCCAATTTTTCTAATCTGAACAGAGCACTGTGGTGCTGGATAGGTAAGGTCAGATGCCAAGCAGGAGAGGTACAGACCTGCAGGTCACCTTACTGGTAAGCTGAAGATGGGAGCCCACCCATGACACTGATGTCAGCGATAACAAGAGAGAATTCACCAGTAAGTACGGTGGGCACATAACCTTATGAAACCTTTAAAGCTTTGTGCTTGTATCACCCCTCTCTTTCAGATGAGGACATGGCAGCACAGATCTGCAACCTAACTGTAAAACAGCTAAGACAACCACAGCAAAATCCTCTTCCATACTCTTGGGAGCAAGGTGTACCCCTAGGTAGTGCAAGAAATGCTTCCAGTTTCCACCGGTGCATTCCGGATAACTGCTATTCACATCCTTGCTACGTTCTGGAAGCAAGCCTGGTTCAAGCAATAAACTAGAGCAAGCCAAGTCCTTTAGGAACAAGCCGCTCTGTTCCTGCAACCTTCCAGCCAGGATGAGATGGCTGCTAGAGCCAGGGCTACCCTCCACCACTCAAAGCCCCAGGGAGCCGGTTTCAAACTCGGCTCTATCCGTTTTCACCCTCAGAAAATGCTCACTAGCTTGTGGCTACAAGGCATTCCGGATCACCTTAAGTCCTCAGCCGGCTCTCCATCCGTCTGCTCCGCAGTTTAAAAGACGCGGTCTCCGGCCTAAGGATCCTGGCTGGTCCCTGCCAAGTGGTCAGAGACACTGACCTGCAGAATTCCAGCGACAGGGCGCGCCCCAGACAGGTGGCGCCTCCCTCCCGGAAGTGGCTCCGGGAACTTTCTCCCAGTAGCTATCAGGGGACCCAAGTTGGGGTCCCTGGCTGGAGCGCAGGCTGGCAGAGGCAGGATAGCACTGTCCACCCAACGCGCCCCCACGGCGGCTGTGGGACACTACTCCGGCGGGGGCAGCAGGTGACGGGAGGGTCACCGCAACTCTAAGTGCCGGCAGCTTTCACCTTCTCGTCCCGCTGGCTCAGCACTGCTAGGCTAGAGCACAGAGCCGTGGCGAGGACGGTGGGGCCGGCTCCCCGGGGCGGGGCGGGGCCGGAGCCTAGAAGGCCGGGCGGGCCACGTGGGCCGGAGGCGGGCCGGGGGACCCCCCACAGGACAGTTCTGGCAATGATCTGAGGACAGACCTAGACTGTCAGAGACTTGCAGCCACTGCTCCGTACCCTCCTGTCCCATGCCTGGAGGGAGGATCCCTAAAGACTAAGAAGGGACTAGAAGGAGAATATTAGGGACGTACTTTGCCACGCAAAGAGGACTCAAGTGGTGAGTTCAGTAGAGCACAGTAGGGGTGCACAGCCCACCTCAGGCTCCCTCTCTCTAGTCGCGCGCGCGGCTCTGGGTCACGATTCTAGCCGGACAGGAGTAGGGCAAACCTCATGCTGAAGGGGCAGAGCTTGCTCTGGAGAGGCAGGACCCAAGCCTGTGCATGGAGCCACCCCACCCCCGCCCCTAGGCTCAATCTTGGGCATGCCAAGCCTTGTCCAATTCACCCTTTCCTTGTCTGGAGGTGAAAATGAAGATAGCGTGGGCCCAGCAGGTTCTCAGTAATCCAGAGTGTTTAGGTAGGTACTGAGCACAATAGAGCCTGGTTGGCCCACACAGAAATGAACATAAGAATCTCAATAAAGCTGTTTTCAGAATTTATTCATTCTCAAGACTTAGTAAAAAAGGAGTACGAATGAATGCTGTAAATGAGAAGAGTAGTTTCTGGGCCGTCGTGAAGATGTAAACCCTAGGGCTGAAACAAAGCAAAACCAAACAAAAGCCAAACCTCATTGGTTGCCTCTACATGACAGCTGGCCCACGATGTTTTAGGTGATTGGTAGAATTTAACATTCTGAAGAGCCCAATATATGTATATCTGTATGGATCCCACTTCTCAGACGTAGATGCTGAAGCCTGGATGAAACCAGCCCTCATTTATAGAGATGGCAATTGGACCTTGCTCATAGAGGAAGAGCCTAGCCACGGTGCTAAGATACCCCGGGGGCTGGTGGCTAAGACACAAGAACAGTGCTCTGAGAGTTCCTAATGATCCTTGCCTGAGCACTAACTGCCACCCCTCAGGAAAGCATGAAAGAAGATGACCTTGAAGAAGGAGTCACCTTTCCTGGTGGCATCCCTGGGGTATAGATCTTCCTGTCCAGGCCCTCTGGCCAGAAGGAAGGGTTCAGAGCTGTCTTCTATCCAGAGGGGCATTGCCCAAAGCAACCTTCGCTGCTGCAAGCTCTTGTCTCCCGGTGCTGGGCGGCCTCTCACCTTTGAGGCTGGACAGAAACCATCTTGAGCAAGGCCCGCTTTCATTCCACTCTGGCTTCAGGAAGGCTAGAAACCCAGAAACCCAGTGATGTTCAGGAAACACACCCCTTCGACAGTACACCATTGCCCGAGGCAAAGCCCGTGTCCAAACCCCAGCCCTCAACCTTCCCTTAGAACCTTTCTGCTGTCCCACCTGCTCCATGTGGTGGAAAATCCCCACAACAACCAGCTGGGCTAGTAAGTATTAAAACAGTATTAAACGGGGGCTGTGCTCCTCTGGCAACAAGACTTTGGTTCCCTGCCCCCACATCCTGCAGGTTATAACCACCTGTATGTAACTCAGGTTCTAGGGGAGCTGATGCCCTCTTCTGGCCTTCTCAGTTACACATACATCCACACACAGGCATGCATACACACACACACACACACACACACACACACACACACACACAATCTTTTTTTTAATGTCTGTTTTTTTATTATTTATATGGTGCTCTGCCTACATTTGTGCCTGCAGGCCAGCAGAGGGCACCAGATCTCATAGACTGTTGTGAGCTACTATGTGGTTGCTGGAAATTGAACTCCAGACCTTTGGAAGAGTAGCCAGTGCTCTTAACCTCTGAGCCATCTCTCCAGCCCACACAATCTTTTTTTTTTTCCAACTAAAAAGCCTTCACTTGCTCCAGTTACGGAGGGCTCAGCAGCTTTTTGAACTCACACTTCCACACACGTTGGTCTACCCATACAGCCTTGTCAAAGTTCTCTTTCCATTAGATTCAATTTAACACTTAAGGAAGAGTTGGAAGCCGAGCTCAGCTACTAGACCTGCGTCAAAAAACAAAAACAACAACAACAAAAAACAAAAAGCAGTGCCTACCATATACCATGTCCTGTGGCAGGCTTTGAAGAACTGTGGGAACTGTGACCAAGGCAGATTCGTTCTGGGACCTCATTGCGCCGATAAGGGAGGCAGACCCTTGGCAAGCAGGTAGGGAATCACAAGAAGAGGAAGTGTTGGTGAAGGAGGCAGAGGGCGGCCTCCAGGACTGGGTCCTGGCACAGCATAGAGAAGCCCAAGAGCACAAGTTACATGGCTGAAGTCCACAGAGAGGACGGGTGTTGTGACGAGGCAAAGAGGACTTGGTGGCCAAGCTGAGGCATCAGATCTTGCCCACAGAAAGGCTCAGACAGCAGCGTTGCACGAACTGTGGAGTGAGGAATGGATGCAGTGGTGAGTGTGTACGCAGGCTGAGAGGAAATGTGCCTTTTCATTACTGCCAAAGGCAAAGCTCTTGATTTCCTGTTTCATATGTCAGGATATTGAGAGAGTGAAACATATCTGCAAGGAGCATGCATAAGAATAACAACGCATGGGGGCTGGAGAGATGGCTCAGTGGTTAAGAGCACTGCTTGCTCTTCCAAAGGACCTGGGTTCAATTCCCAGCGCCCACATGGCAGCTCACAACTGTCTGTAACTTTAAGATCTGACACCCTCACACCAATGCACATAAATTTAAAATTAAATAAAAATATTAAAAAAAAAAAAAAAAGAATAACAACACATAGCTGGGCAGTGATGACGCACGCCTTTAATCCCAGCACTTGGGAGGCAGAGGTAGGTGGATCTCTGTGAGTTTGAGGACAGCCTGGTCTACAAAAGAAAGTCCAGGATAGTAAGGGCTCTGTTACACAGAGAAACCCTCTCTTGAAAAAAAAAAACAAAACAAAACAAAAAAAGAATAACACCACATAAGATTGCCCCACCAGAGTTTATAGTCCCGGGGCTGAGCTCAGGGCCTCATTTGTGCTAAGTGCTTTACCACCGAGCTTTAGCTCCAGTCTCTTCTCTTGTTTTGAGACAAGGTCTCATTAAGCTACTTACGCAGCCCTTCAACTCATAATTTTCCTACTTCAGGCTCCTGAGTGTAGGGATTACAAGCCTGTGCCGCCAGGCCTGGCTCTCACAGGAGTTTATAATACAGCCTCCTCTCGTGTCCTACTAGGCCCAGTGGATGAGGGACCAACTTGGTTCCCATGGAAGTGGAGCAGGGAACAAGCAGAAAATATGTCCCACAATGTGGTTTTTAGTAACTGGCAAAGAAACTGGGCATGGTGGCCCATGCCTTTAATCCCAGGACACAGGCAAGATTTCTTTGAGTCCAAGGCCAAGCCTGACCTACATAGCAAGTTCCAAGACAGCCAGGACAGAGCCTGGAGTGGTGGCACACACCTGTAATTCCAGCACTCTGTGAGTTCAAGGCCAGCCTGGTCTACAAAGTGTCCACGACAGCCAAGATATAACAAAGAAACCCTGTCTCAAAAAAACAAAAACAAAAAAAACTAAACTTAAAAACAAAACCTAACAAAACCAAGACAGCCAGGACTACATAGAGAGACCTGCCGCCCAGAGGTGATCACTGTTAAAATATATATTTTTTCATTTACCATACTTGTCAGTCTTTTCCTTGACATGTATTCTTACGTTGCTGTTTTGTAGCGGGGATAAAACCCAAGGCCAATGTGTAGCAGGCAAATGCTCTTCTACGGAGCTACATCTCTAGCCCAACATGGGCTATCCCCTTGCAATGTGTGTGACTCCTTGGCCTGCTCATTTGCCCTTTTATACCAAATCCCAACTATGGCTTTGTTCGTCATTTCTCAGCATTGATGAGAACCTTTGCAGTTTGCAGAACAAACTCTTATTTCTGCTTACTACAAATAGAGAGCCCTAAAAGTGGGACCCACATACATGCTGACTCACCTATGATTCCAGCACTTGGAGGAACAGGAGGTCAAGGATACACATGCATGCATGCACACACACACACAGACACACGGCCCTAAAAATGGAATTCCTGGAAAATACACTCAACCTTTTGCCGATAGCTATAGCCTGCACACATTCCCTACATTTGTCTTCGGCATTTGAAAACCATGGCGCAGCCTGATGGTAGAACGACACAGTTATCATATCATCCTCACCTGGGGAATGGCATTGCCCGCAAGCAGAGTAAAGTCTTGGTCTTACTGTTCAAGCCAAGCAATACTCTGAAAGTAGCTACAGGAAGACTTCCATGAAAGTCAGTCCTTTCTGCTCACCTGGTTTAGAGGAAACACAAGGAACATAGCTGAACAGCAAGTGGATTTGCCAAAGCTGTGCAAAGGAAACACCTGGGGTTGACTCTCATCCTAGAGGCTGCACATTATGTAAATTCTAGAGCCCGTTGGGAGGGCAAGGAGCACTCAGGAGTAACATGGTGCTTGGCACGGTAATCGGTATCCACCACCTGGATGACTTGGCTAGAGCCCATGTGACAGCTCAACCCTATGTCTCTAGAAACCTATCTGTCTGATCTGCACGCAGAACCCCACTGCCGGAGAGAAGCTGTGAGATGACACCAGCCATTCAGGAGGAAATATGGGGAGCATCCTCATGCTTCTGAATACGAGGAATCCTATGCCTTGGCTGGAACCAGATTACAATTTGCAAAGTAAAGATGGCTCTCCTCCCAAGGAAAGCTTTGTTTACAAGTAACTGCTCACTTGAGAAAACGTCTCCGAGCACCTGCCACCTGCTATGGAATCCCCTCCAAGTGTCTTACCCTTGAAGGGGGCCCATGAGCCAGGGACCTTTTAACCCTCTGCTGATACCGAAAACCAAGGAGATGAGAGGACTTGTCCCGTCCGCGGAGCCTGGGGTCACAAGCTGGTTAAAACAGCAGAATCCCAGTTCAGCCCACATGGAAGGTCATTCCAGGGGCACGAGGATCCGCCTCACACTGACACAGGCTGAGTTGAGTCCACCTAAAGATATGTGTTGGGACTAGATGGTGGCCAGGAGTAGCAGAGGGTACCACTGCAAGGGTGGGGTACAAGTAGTAGGTGTCTCAGACAGAAGAACAGCACATGCAAAGCCCTAGGCAGGAACATGGATATAAGGAACCTAGGACATGTCTGTTGAGGAGGAGAGAGAGGGGAATGGTCAGCAAAAGGCTATGTAAGGACTTTGGTATTTCCCGCAACATTCCAAGTAATGAGTTGTATCTAACCAAGTGCCTATCTCCCCCAAAGGCCATTTCCAGCAGCCCTTGTACTCCGAGATATCCAAGAGGTAACAGGTCTGCTTTGGTTACAGGCCAGGCCATCGCTGAGGAAAGCTTTGGAGGCCCCCTGGCGACCACAAGACCACAGACACTATGCGTCAGGTTATATATCCAGAATCCCACTCAACCCTCAAAATAACCTTGCTCGGTTTTCCAGATAGGGGAACTAAAGCCTAAGGCAAGCCACCTACCTAGAGTCAGAAAGAGATCAGCACATGAGCTCTGAGCTCAGAATGCCAAGGCCAAACCCTTAATCACAACACTCCCAATGCTAATAATAAAACCCCACCACTAACCTGCAATGTCACCAAGCGTAAAGGATCTTTAAGCAGAAGTTAAAACCAGAGACAGAACCTGCCCGCACTTGCATTCGAGGCCGGGCCGGGCATGCCCCTACCTTCCCTGACTCCAAGTTCCTCTTGGCCTGGACTCAGTTTGTCTTGATGCCAACATGTATCCACTTCCTGGCGTGTCGACAACAGAGGAAAAGATGGCACACAGCCATCTCAGCCTGAAGGACGGCTAATCCTTCTAAGACCTGCACACCTTAGGGGCTGACCTACCTGAGGTGATGGGCAATGAAGAATTGAGGGACACACAGACAGAGACGCTAGGACTGAGTGAGTTGTGCACTCTAGACACTCAATGTGTTTTATTTTATACATCTGAATCAAGGAGGCAGGTTTGTTGAGTACAGTTTATTGAGAACAAGGAGCCAGTTTACTGTGCAGAGCTGAATAATAAGGCAGGTTTGGCTAGTCTCACTAGGAGAGTCTCTCTCTGTAGAGGTGCCATCGCAGGCTGTAAAGAACCCAGGAAGAGGAAGTTTCCACACACATTTTCTGCATAGTCAACATTCTCACACAAACGAGGGGAAGGTTTCACCATTCCCATGGATCTGAGGCCACTGGGTCCTTGACATGACTATGTTCATGCCAACGACGCACATTCACTCAGGACCTCATCCACTCCTCACACATTCACTCAGGACTTCCACTGGTCTCCATATAACCCTGTCCTTGTTCATGTCTGGAGTCAGTGTGGTCATGTGACCACAGGGACTTCACAGCAGAAGTCCACAAACTTTGTGCCTATCCAGACAGAAAGATGACCAGGAGAACAAGATTCCCTCCTAATAGTCACTGAGGAAAGAATAGTCATTCTTACTACTCAGGGTCCCTCCTGCCCTTCAATGAGGGATGTTGTGTCCTACTAACTAGATGTGATGATGTCTCAATCTCTTGGCTGCCAGTTCTTTTGTGCTTTTGGCAAATCTACCTCATCTCCCGGCCTGGGCATCAACCAATACTGAGGGTGATGTTGGTGGCTCCTTCTTGTGTCAGGTGGAAATGAGAAAAGGTACAAACACTTGCCAGGAACCCATCTACTGGGGAAACTTTCAGTTGCCTTTTTCAACCTGACAACTCTACATCCACCTTTACCCAGACCCCAGACGGCTAGTCCTGAGCAGTGAGATGGACTCTGCCAATTTCCCAAGACTCCCAGATTTTGACCATTTCCTTCTCAGGTCTATAGACTTATTTATTGTTTATGTCCTTCCTATTATCAACCATCGCCCTCTTCTGGATACCTGTTACTTTGAGTACATTGACAAGTGCTGGGGACAACACCCACTACACAAGCTCAGGTGAAGTCACCACCCCCTAAAGCAGGGCTTTGGGCCCACTCTATAGAAACTTGGGGACCAGGGACTCCTAATCACAGGGTCACAGCACCTGCAACAGAGGTGGGAACTGACGAGTACCAAGAAGTCACCTCGCAGAGCAAAGATGCCAGCTCTTCTTACCTTCTCAGCCTGAGACAGAATCCTCTGCAAACAGCCACGAGCGCAAGCTAGGAAGGAAACCTAAAATAAGGAGCCACTGCAGGCTTACAAGAAAACGTTTTATTTGATGTAGAAATTTTAAGGTACAAAAACATCTTACAAATGTCAGCCATGACTAAACTACCATCTATTTACAGAGTCTGCACAGTCAAATATACCACCAATATCTCCAATGTAAAAATATGGCACACTGCTACAGGCTGCCAGTGCTTACTATCCTGACAAATACCACAAAAAACAAGCTTAAAGATAAAACAAAGACAATAACAGCAGTCATCACTGTGCCTGCAAGCCTTCCTCCTTAACATGGGAGCTTCCACAGCAAAAATACTTTTGTTTTTAAACAGATAACAAAAATCAAAGTTATTCTCAAAATGAACACTTTGGGTTTGTACAGAAAAAAAAAAAAAAACACAATTTTTTTTTTTTTTTTTTTGGCTGCCGTCCAAACTTGACATGCTTCTTTGAGAGGAAAAGGATTTTGTTGTTGTTGTTGTTTACAAAAAATAAAAGCTAAGCACATTTAGTATAATCCAGTGGCAGGCACAGAGGGCTGCTGGCTTGACTCTTTCTGCCGACTTCTATGTGATACAAACATTAGCTATGCTGCTGGAATGACTGCTTCTGACGTTGGACTGTATCAAACACTATGGCTGCTTAACTGAGAGATACAGCCCTCAAGAAGGAAGAGGCGGCCTTGGAGGTACCTGTGGTCCCAGGCAAGTATCAGGGATGAACCAGGGGGCAGGAAAGAAGACAACTGGCCAAGATTCCCCAGCAGGCCCTCTTAGAGGCATTAAAATGTGTTTGTAAATTAGTCCCCAACGGCAGTGGTAAAGTTTCACCTTGTCAGAGGTTCTGGTGAAGTGTGTACCATTTAAACAATGAATATGATTCACAAAATATTGGTCAGGTCTAGAGAGAGGTTAAAAACAGAATCCAAGATTGGAGTGTTGGATAGCTGCCACTCAGAGGGTAAGAGCTGGCCTTGAAGAGTGACTTCAGATTAAAGAAAGACGTTCAATACACCAACTGTTTGCCTGTGGGAGGAAGTAAACTACAAGACCAGAGCAACGGTATCAGCGAGAGAACTAACAGCGGCAGTCGTAACTCTCTGAATGAGTATAAGTGATAGGACATTTTTAAAGTGTCACGATATTTTGTGAGGGTTGCCAGGCCCTCACAAATTTCCCTGTAATCCTAACTGGAGTGTGGCTGTCAGATGGCACGCATGCGAACAAGGCCAAGGTGGTGTTTGGGCAACAAAACTGAGTGTGAGGTTGAAAAGTGGAAGGACGGTGGAAATCATTAAGACCCCAGAGAACAAAGCTGTGAAAGATGTTAAGTGGGTGGGATTATTTACTCCTGGCGGGGGGGGGGGGGGGGGGTGACCAGGGGATGACTTCATTGTGGTTTTCAATGCTGGGAAGGTGACCAGCTGTTCTTTCTCCTCTACGCCCTAGACAAAAGAAAGCTGGTTTGAATTTCTGCAAGGAAAACGTACAAAGATCCATCTGATCAGCGAGGAGGTTACAGAATCCCCCTCGCTGACGAACCAGAGGCCCAGCCACAGCCGTGTGTCTGGAACAACTCAAGCGCAGCCTGTCTTGAGCCCACAGCCAGAGCATGCTGGGTGATGTCAGTCTCCCTTCACCCTCAAGTTCTAAAACTGGAACCAAAACCAACTGCTTGTAGCCAGCCTTCCTTTGGCTAACTTTCACCCTTGGGTATAGAAAAGTGGCGAGATGACAAGGGTGGCCAAACACCCATGGGGACACCTGGTATCTCAACAACAGAAATGTTTTCTGTATCCTCTCTATAGCCTACTGCTAGAAGAATCAGTCCCACACTGCAGAAAAGGGACAATGCCAAAACCCAATGGAGGGTTCTCTAGGAGAGTCTTTGCTGTATTTCTCGAATAAAATTCTCCTAATAATGCCTTGGTATAAGCACAGAATTGGCCCATACACACATAAAAATATGATTATAATTAGAACTAAACTCTGAATAGGCTCTAAAATTCAGAGTTTTAAATGCAACTGTAGCCTGTTTTTAATGTGGGACAATATAAATCTGAATTTGAAATTGGTAGTGGTGGTACACAGCTTTAATCTCAGCACTCTGGAGGCAGAGGCAGGTAGGTGTATCTCGGGAGTTCGAGGCCAGCCTGGTCTACAGAGCAAGTGCCAGGACAGCCCTGCTACAGTAAAAAAAAAAAAAAAAAACAAAAACAAACAAAAAAACCAAAAAATAACCAGCTGACCTGCCTTTCTCTTGAGACATCATGAAATGTAAAGTCGCAATTAAAATGTTTAAAATGTATTCAGAATCATATTGAGGCTGAAGAGAAGTATCAGGAGTTCAAGGCCAGCCTGGGGTACATGAGACCCTGTTATCATTAGGATAGCATCACGTGCTTCTGAAGGACAGGGCTAGCAGCGGCTTTTCCCGGGGCCCCACGTATGTGTAATTACTGTGGGTGCTTTTCACTTCACATCCTACCGAGTTCACATTCCGGCAGCCACTGTGCAAAATTAAGATCGTCTACATTTCTGTTGGTCCTGAATGCACTTGAGTAGTTTCCAAAGTTCCGGCACTAGACAGTAACAGCTTAGAAATGAGAAATTCTCAGCTTTTCTTGAAAACCGGGAAGCCCCAGAAATACTGCATGGAGACGCTCATCTGGAATGTTCCCTGCTCCTAAAGGTTGGACAAGGTGCCTCGGTTACTCTCGTCACCACCATGTCTCTCTCTGCAAGGTGGTTTTCCTTATGCCTGGGTACGCTGGTACCCCAGAGAACACAAACTCTGCCAACTAGCTGTAGCCATCCCCAACAATGGAACATTAAAAAACAAAAACAAAACAAAAAACTAGAAATCTTCACTTTGCCATTGCCTACCCTTTCCTGATAAAGACAGAATGTTGAGGTAGCTAGGGACTGCGTGTTTTCCTTTCTGTCAGGAGGGTGTGTCATTTCTCCGCCAGGAATACATTAACTTCCCCATTCCTTCTGAAAAGCTCCCACAACCCTGTAATCCCTCAGTTTTGAGGGGACAGTTTCTTATTTACTTACTTACATAAAAGTCAGAGGACCTACTAGAGAAGTTGTCAAGGAAATTAGCAACAGAAAACGCCCCATGGCTATGAAGTGGACGTCTGGGCTTAACTTCCTGCATGCTGACTCCAGTGACCTCATCATCACTGAAGACAGCTTTAAGCTTCTGACTGGGGCTGACTTCAGTTAGCACTTGTCTGCCAATCAAAGTCGTCAGGCCATAACTTTAAAGCCCAGCCTCGTTTTTTGGCTCAAAATACTGTATCTCCTGCCTGGGTCCCATCTGAAGCCCTGGGCCTGAACTAGAATATGATTTCTGATTCTTTCTAGAAACCCATGTGCCTCAAAGCCCCAAGCCTCCACACTCCCGCACAGTGGGTGGGGCCCACTGAGGTAGTTCCTGTTACCTTGTCACCACCCGCTCAGAGAACAGCACTGTAGCTGGCTTTCTCTAGGACTCACTCGTCTCTGAGCAAATCGGACTGCATCATATGCACTCGTGGGAAACTTATAAACACAGGCCAATGACTAGCTCGTCTTTCTCAGTTTCCTGGTGGCCTGGCCTCCTCTCCAGTGGACAGCCTCTATTTACTCACATGGTACTTACTCTCAGACCCAACCTTTAGCTCCTTACTACATCAAAAAGCCTGAGCTTCGGCAGAATCTTCCTCTAATTCCATCTTTTCATTTCTGCCGCATGGGACAATTGAGTCAAAGACTGCAGGTCTGTTCAGGACGGACGCTTTGCCTTAATCTGAAAGCAGTTCTCATCCCTAACTCGAGTGATGAGGTGGATGGGAAAAAGAGGCCGACTAATAAAGTTTCATATTACCCACCCACCATCAGCTCATTCTGAGTTAAGCAACCTTATTGTAGTTTCATCACTTGGCACGTCAGAATCTGAGTCTTATCACCAGAAACATTTGTGTGTCAAAAATAAAAGCATCCAGTTGCTAAATATGAACCAAAACATCACCTGACCCTGACTTTCTAGACTAGCATGGCTGGCTCGCATGGCTTTCTTCCAGTTTGACCCAGTGAACTACCTGCCTGGGCTTGGGACCTAGCTAATGCTTAGCCCTAAGCCCAAGGCACCATACTGCTCCTGGACACTCTCCGGGATCCCACATTCCATATGCAAAGCCGAGCAACTATCCGAAAAGTGGTTTCTAATGGCTCTTTTGAGGGGCATAAAATATTTCTTGGCCTCAGTTAAAAAAGAAAGAAAAAAAAAAAAAAAAGAAAAAGAAAACTGTTCTCTGATGAAGTTCCCAGCGCACGGTCATACGTTAGCAATTTGGGCTTCACCGATCTCCTTCAGAGAATGAGGGCCAAGACTAAGAGTGGCCAGGAGACGCCAATGGAGGTGGGAGCTCTGTCTGCTCAGTCTGGATTCCACAGTGACAACATGGAACATACTCCTCTGCTGAGATGCCTGGTTTTACGGTGAGACCATCTCCCAGCTTTGCCTGGAGCAGCTGCTCTGTTCGCTGCCAGAGAACACAGGAGCACGTTCTCCTGAGACACTGCCAGTTGCCTGTGCAGAGCTGGGAGGAGGAGGAGGTTTTCATCTAAAACGAACACAAACTGCTTCTCAGCAGGGCCCAAGGCTTCCCTTCCCCTTCCACTGTAGAGGGGCCTAGAAAGAAAAGCCCTGCTTCCTCTCACTTCTGCACTACAGTGGGATCTTCTTGCTCAGCAACCCCCTTAATTCTGGTTGTATCTGGTGAAGGAATGGGGGAAAAAAAAAATCACAGTGCCTGGTAGAATGCTGAGAAAACAGGCTGCCAAAATCCAACAGCACCCACGAGAGCAGTGGAGAAGGGTGCTCACACCAAATGGACACATCATTAAATAAACAGAATGTGAAGAGATGGTTTGCCTTTGGAAAAAGAATTTCTGTACAAAAAGAGTCCTTCATTAAAAATAGAACATTTTTCAATAATCCCCTCCTTTCTGCCTTCTAAAAAGGAGGTTTGTCACTAGTCAAAAACCACATCAGCAGATTAACTGGCCACCGCCTCCCGCACACTGTATTTTAGTGGATTCTGACCTGTAACATTCAGGGACACATAGCACCACCTGAATCACAAACCTGACTTCCAGGAATGTTGTTGCCCGGTTGGGTAAGAGTCCTCCATTTCCAGCCATCATCACCCGAGCTACAGAGCAGTAACATTAGCCCAGGGAAACTACAGATAGCTGTGGTCCCCACATGATGGCTCATAGGCCCAAGAAGGATGCCCAGGTTCTGGCATCTTCTGCATATCAGTCATCCCATTTCATGTAGAATGGTCAAGATGGTCACTCAGGACACAGTCTAAGTTCCGTATCAACAATGGAGGAAAACATCACTCGCAGCACAATCTTGGTCCCGAGACGGTACGTGACACGTGCAGCTGTACTGATGATGAAAGTGCCTTTCCCACAAAACATCATGAATTTAAGTAGCCAAAAGGGACTAGGTAAAGTTTGCAGAGTCCAGTGAAGCCCAAACAAGCAGTGCAGGTGCTTTTCTGGTTCTCTTTACCTATTTCCTCTATCCTCCCAGAATAGGCTCCGATCCAAGGATCGGACTCACAGGGCCAGCTGCGGTCAGATCTAACAGACATGCCTTCCTGAATTCCATATGCTTTTTGGGAAATTGGAGACTCTGCTAAGTATCTGTTAGAAGGCTGGCCGGAATTTCATTCCAGATATCCTCACGTGAGCCCTCAGCTCCATGAAGGCTGCACAACCACAGGTGAGTTGGAGAACCAGGGAGAGAGGCAGTTAAAGTGGCGATGCTTAGACACTTCCTCGTCCTTACAAAGGGGCAACCGCTTGGAGTTCACCAGTGTAGCTGTGGCAACCATGTTCTGCTTTGCACACCCCAGAGGCGAGGAGCTTGGAAGGGAGGATAGGGGGATCCTCCTCGCCTAAGGAGAGAAGAAAGGACAGAGCTACCCAGTCAGTACATTTCATTGGTCCAGACTCCCAGGCCACAACATGGCCAGGGTTCGCTAGTGCGCTTGTTTTGTTTTGTTTTGTTTTTTCCAGACAGTTTCTCTGTGTAGCCTTGGCTGTCCTAGACTCGATTTGTAGACCAGGCGCTCTTGTGCTTTGTACAAACAAGGCAGACATTAGAACCAACTCAGAGCAACACCCTTATCCTCTCAACAGGATCTAATCCCCTTAGCAGAGGAAGGAAGATCCTTGATTTGGAGTCAAAAAGTTTTGTATGTGTGACTCCAAGAAACTATAGGTGTGGTGGATTCCTGCCTGAGGCTCTCTGGGGAAGAGCCCTCCTTCCTGCTCAGTGTATAAAGCTAGGGTGGAGAAGAGTACTGTATTCATGAGCTTCGGGTTCAATAGACATCAGGGCTTTAAAGGCAGTGGGAGGATAGAGCAGCAAACACTACAGGTCGCAGCCAAGACAAATTCCTGCAGACCCTTGCCTAGTGTGTGTCCTTCGGTATTTCAATCTTTTCGGAGTGTAAAAAGGCAATGCAAGGCTGGTCAGAGTCAGCAGACTGCCAAAAAGCCTGACAACCTGAATTTAATCCATGGAACCCGAGTGAGTGGTGGAAGGAGAGATCTACAAGTTATCCTTTGGTCTCCACATGTGTGTCACAGCACTTGCTTCCTTTTTTTAAAGAGGCAATACCATGCACACACACACATATATATAGTTATATATACATAGATATGTAGTACACACAAACACTATATCTGGTGGAAGGGTCTGAGCAACTCACCATAATTTACCACCATCATTTCTTCAGGTCAATAGTCACATTACCTGAACTAAATCAGCACTATCAGAGGAGTTACATTAGTTCTTATCAGGTCTCACTGTTCAATAAGGTGCCCAAACTGAGGAAATGCTTCAATGGCTTTCCTGTGTCAAGAGCCTAGTCCCTAGCCCGGCAGAGTGGCCCATGCCTTTAACCCCAGTATTCAGGAGGCAGAAGCAGGTGGCTCTCTTTGAGTTCAAGCCAGCATGGTCTACATAGTGAGTTCCAGAACAGTCAGAGAGGCACAGTGAGACCCTGTCTCAAAAAAACCCAACAGATGATAGACAGACAGACAGACGATAAATAGATAATAGAATAAAGATAGATTAGACAGATGGGATAAAGATAGACAGACAGACAGATAAAATAAGGGCCCAGTCCCAGGGTATCTTACCTAGGCCAGAGGAGGAAGACACACTCTCCGTCAAGGAAGATGTTTCCATCTGGTCAGGGGAGAGTCCTTCCATCAGAGGCAGAGACAGCTCTGATGATGGCACGGAGGAATCATATATGCCTGAGTCCCTCGGCATATCTGAGGGACCGCCAGCTTTCACTGCATGCAACAGGGGCCGCAAGGCAGCGCCGCCATCATAGGTGGGCTGGGCCTCAGCATCTTGGTCCAACCCCCCATGCTGATTCTCAAGATATGAGTAAGAGTCAGCTGGCCCAGTGGCCCCAAGTATAGAAGCCTCAGCTTTTAGACAGAAGTCACTCTCTGGCTCTGGTTTGCTTATGACGTCATTTAAAACCAAACCTGAGTCAAACTTCTCTAGGACTGGCTCCTGGTAGCGCACAGGGGGAGGATGGAAGGGTATGAACTGCTTCTCGAACCAATCAGGTTCCTCCTCAATAAATTGGTGCATGTTGCAAATGGCAACATACAAGGAGCGGCCAGACTTGCTCCGGAAGTAGTTCCTTCTACTTCTGTGTCCTGGGTCTTGAGGGCTGTGTTCGCCAGAGTGCAGATGGGAACACAGCTCAGGAAGGTTGTCCATGAGCTTGTATTTGGTACTCAGGTCCAGGATGCAGGGGATATCTCCCTCACAGGAATAATCAAAGTAGACGGTGATGAACTTGCTCAGTGTTGCCAATGAACTCTGCTTGGCCTGACGGAGCTTTTCAGCAATGGCTGCCACGGCCACTAGAAAGAGCTCTCCTTGCCCTGTGGCTCGGCTGCCTCCTTTGTGTTTGCAGTTCTTATCTACGAAGTACTTCATGCCTTTGGAGCACACGACAATGATGAAGTGGGATTCGTGGATCTTCTGAATGACCCATTCTCTCTGCCCTTCTCTGCAGAGGCTGAAATCTTCCCATAGGTCCACAGCCACCTAGAAGGAGGATAGATCACCTCACTACTCATTTCTAACAATACACAGAAAAAAGACTGGAACAAAATGATGAGTTCCAATCATCTGACCCTCAGTCATTATTAGCAGGGATATGTGCAATGTGTAGGCATTGGGTGCGCGCGCGCACGCACGCACGCACGCGCACACACACACTCACACACACACACACACACGCACACACACGAACAGCTAAGGCTCTATAATTAGCAACCGCATCCACACACCAGACTTCCCGAAAGTGCTTGCCACCTACGACATCATCCTGACATACATGGGGGCGTCACCACTACTACCTTACAACTGAAGAGACAGGAGACAGGATCTTAACTTGTCTAAGATGCCTTGAGGATGTCCTATGGTATTATAGAGAGAGCAGAATAGGAAGGAACTGAGAGCAGTGTGTGCAATGAGTGAAGCTGCCAGGTACAAGTAGCAGAAGGGTCCTGAAGACATGGCTTTAGCTCTGAGAAGAGGATGTGGATAGTGACCCCAAAGTATTCTGGGAAACAGAGTTTACGTCTGCTGCCAGAGCTATCCACAGAGATAGGTGATGCACATGCAGAGTGTCACTGAGGAGGATCCCTATGGTCATGTTCACAGATCAGGGCTAGCCCGCTGTTCTGCTGCTATAATATGGTTTTGGTTAACCTTTTCTAGATTGCACCTTTCTTTATGGTCTCATAGAAGTCAACAGTGTCATAGTTGTATAAGGCCTGTGAACCATGAAAGTTTTCAGTAATAGGGTCAAGAGAGTAGTGGAATCCCTGATCAAAGAAAACTAAATATGTCTGATGCCCTGAAACTACTTTCATCTGATACTGTAAGCAGGATCCTTTGGCAACTGTATCTGTACCGTTTCTCCTGTAAGATACTGTAAGCAGCATCCTTTGGCAACTGTATTTGTACCATTTCTCCTGTAGGATACTATAAGCAACATCCCTTGGCAACTGTATCCGTGCCATTTATCTAGTAGGATACTGTAAGCAACATCCCTTGGCAACTGTATCCGTACCATTTCTCCTGTAAGATACTGTAAGCATCATCTCTTGGCAACTGTATTGACACTGTTTCTCTTGTAACTCAAAAAATAATCCCTAATAGCTAAACAAAGATTACACAGGGGAAGGGCACTCTGGAAGGATTTAAAATTTCCCGTTGTAAAAATGGCAACCAAGAGAAGAAAGTCCCAGCATCTATTCATCTGCTGAAAAGAATACTGACTTATCTCATACTTTAATTCATGATAACTGGTTATTTTTAAATGTGTGGCCTCCTAGCTTTCTATATCATACAAAAACTGTTCTACTAGTTGGGTATGGTGGCACATGCCTTTAAATCCAGCACTGGGGAGGAAGAGGCAGGTGGATATTGTGAGATCGAGGTACACAAAGTGAGTCCAGGACAACCAAGGCTACAACAGAGATATCCTGTCTCAAAACCAGAACAAACCAAAAACTGTTCTAACTCATCTTTTGACCTGTGTATTTTGCTAAATCACATGTGTAATATTTTGCAAAGCTGCAAAAACTCTGTACTGACTGATTTAATCTTAATAAAGAAAACTAACTTAAAAAAAAAAAATTCCTATCTCTTGACCGGGCAATTCCATTGTGGGGCATTTTTCCTTGAGAAATCATTAGAAATGGGCCAGCCCAGGACTAGACACTTAACAGTCTGGCCTAACTCAGCTATAGTACGTCAGTATTGTGGATGATGGTGTAGCTATTTTAAAAAACAAACAATGTGCGACCTCACCTATGCACAACAGAACAGGGCACAAATACACCACCTCCGTCTATGCTATCCCAGTACCATGAGGCTGGTTACTGTTGTACATTTCTCAGCAGCTGTTCAACTGCCAAGCTCAAGGCTTTCCCAGGAGGAAATCACCAGCTTTTTAATTCATCTTATTAACACCAGAGGGCACTCTCACCAAAGAAATGAGGCAACTGGCAGTTCAAAGTGAACGGATTACAAACATCACATGATAACTGCATTTGTGACAAACAGGGAGACTTCTACAGTAGCTTTAGACTACACTCTAAAAATTAAATGTCATTGTTTATAGAAAAGCTACAAGAGGAGCTGAGAAGGCCCGGCGTGGTGGTCCACATCTTTAATCCTAGCACTTGGGAAGCAGAGGCAGGTGATCTCGAATTAATTTGAGGCCAGCATGATCTACAAATAGAATTCCAGGATAGCCAGAGCTATGAGTGATGGGGAAAAAGAGAGAGGAGGAGGAGGTGAAGCTAAGAACCCAGCATAGACATTCAAACATTTGGTAAATGCTGGAGCCCCCTCTTACTTCCTGGTTCCCTTAGCTACTGCCTTCTCCCTTTCCCAGCTTCATATCAATCAACCTCAGCCCTTTGTGACTCACCCCTCAGGGTCACTAAGATCCCTTCCAGGGGCAGTCCCAGCCTCCATTCCCAAGCCTAGCAAGCCTCCTTCAGAAAACTGCCCAAACTCCTAAACACTGTCTTCACTTGTCATTCTCTCCCTGGTGCCCACTGAGATGTGTGGATCCCGCAAGAGCTCACCACAATGCCAGGTGGCAGTCTCACATTCTGGTTACATGCTCTAAGGCAGGGCACCCCTTTTCAGCACTCACAAAAACCGTCCACTCAAGGGTTTCAAGCAAGAACACGTCATATGAAAGCTTTACTGCTGGTGACAGATCGGACAAACTCAGACAGAGCCTGGATTGGGAAGTAAGGCGCTAGGCAAAAGTAGGTTTCTGGAACAGGCACGGAGAGGAGAAGGCAGTGAAGAGAAAGAAATATGAAGCACACATCCTGCCCAGAGTGAGAGAAGAAACTGGATTGCGCACCTCACAGCCACAGAAGTCCTGGAGGAAGTAGGCGAAACACTGGACCACGTTCGTATGAGTCTGGCCATCTTTACTGGAGTAGCAGAGGAAGACCTTGGGTCGTGGGCGGAGCCTGTCTCTGGGGAGAACCGCAGCATATGTGGAGGACTCGGGGCTTTCTTCATCTAAATGTGAATATATATTTTCTAAATTGGGAAAGAAGATAAGGTTGACACCTCTAAGCAAAGCTTTCCTTTTTTCCATGACCCAGGACTCGGTGTCTTCAGAGATGGGCAGCTGAGCTGCGGCACAGTGGCTCATAGCTAAAATCCCAGTGCTTAGGAGGGAGGCAGACAGGTTAAGAAGTTCAGGATTAGCCTCTGCTACATAGCAAACTGGAGGCCAGCCTGGGCTACATGAGGTCAAGCTCAAAAGTAAATTTACAAGAAGCAACAGCTGACATCCCCACCTAGGAAGTCTGGGGTCTCTGACTCCATCAGTCTCGAGCTGCACTATGAAGGTGACAGCTCCTGCAGTGGTGTAACAGAAAGTAAAAAACAGCATTAACCTGAACTGCCCTTGTACATGCCAGGAAATGCTGCAGCAGACCCTCAGGTCAGTGAGGAGCCCTGTGATGGCTCTGGCAGCCAAATGAACTAAGTACAGCATCAACAGAGGAAGGAGAATTATTTAAGTATAATATACAAAGGTACAGTGTCCTAAAACAACATCAACAACAAAATGACTTTTCTCTCTTTTTCTGACAAAGGATCTCACTGTATTTATTTATTACCTAGGCTAGCCTCCAATTCCTGAATTGAAGTGATCCTCCTGCCTCAGCCTCCCAAGTAACTGGGATACCAAGCTTGTGCCATCATGCTTAGCTTAAGGTACACAAATCCTAAGTGAGTGTCTTCATGACTTTTATATAAGTATACACCTGGGTGACCCCACCCAGACCAAGATACAGCTTTCTAGGTGAAGCATCTAACTGATCAGGGATAAATCCCCCACGTGACTACTCTCATACCTCAGACTCTTGAGTCTGACAACTGAATTATGCCTGTCTACTGCCAGGTCCTAGAGATTAAAAACCAAATATTTTTTGTTTTGTTTTGTTCTGTTCTTTAGAGACAGGGTTTCTCTGTGTAGCCTTGGCTGTTCTGGACTCCTTTGTAGACCAAGTTGGCCTCGAACTCCCAGCGATCCACCTGCCTCTGCCTCCCAAGTGCTGAGATTAAAGGCGTGTGCACCACCATGCCCGGTCTAAAGCCAGGTATTTTGATGCTGGGAACTGCAGTAGGCAAGGAACTGACAGAGAAATATGAAGTGTCCCAGGCCCCTCTTGGAAAAAGCAGGCCTTCCCAGGCTCTCCTTCTGTGCGGCCGCCCGCCACAAACTAGAGAGTGAGAGAAGAGCGCGTGGCGCAAAAGGATACCTTGCTGTTTCTTTCTGCACATCACGGTGAAAAGTGTTGCGAATGCTGATATGACAACCAGAGGCACGGTGATGGCCACAGCTCTGATAGGTCCGGCCCAGGGCGAGTGAACTGGCAGATTTCAAAGAGAAAGCTTTTAAACTCAAGCAGCAGAACAGGTTCAAAGAGGAGGGGGAAAAAAAGTTTTTCCCCTTTTTATTTTTAAACATAAGCTGCCTAACAGGTTCCAGGGTCCTCCCAACCACGTTATGCTGGCTCTGCTGTGGTGATTAGAAGAGGAGTCAACAGTTCCTTTGTAAAGGGCTGTAGAAAAATACTTCGACAGCTCTGAATATGCTGAGACAGTGAGAACTCTGCCTGAGGAAAGGCCCCCTTCCCTGCATGTCTTCTTAGGACAACTGCCTCCTCTCAGGGGCAGATGCCATGCCAGCTTTCATCCTCCAGGTATCAACATGAAGATGGAAGGAAATTTACTTGAATGAATAATCATTTAAGGAAGAAAAGGCAACTGTGTTGTTTTGTAAACCATGAAGTACAGAGCACAGAAAACACTAGAAGCCTTGTCTCAAGAGTATGACATCAAATCCAAGCCGAAGAGCTTTTACCTGGTTTTACCACATACTGCACCACTTTCCTCGTTGTGTTGTTGTTGTCCACCACCTACAAAACAGAGAGTGCTGTGTTACTATTGTGTAAGTGATGCTGTGTTACTAGTGTGTGACAGCACATCTGCGAGGGAAACAGAAAACTGGTGACTTCACTCACTTTTCAGTGGGGTGTGGGAGCACACAGGGAGGATAACGGTGGCAGCTTAACACTTTAAACCAACCTTTAAAAACCAACTATGAGCTAAAGAGATGGCTCTGTGGATAAATGGACTTGTTGCGCAAGCTTGAAGACCTGAGTTCAAATCCCCAGGGCCTGCATAAAAGCCATGAGCAAAGTGTGAGTGTCTGTAATCCCAGGAGGCACAGGCAGGAGCCATTAGTTAATCAAAGTCGTCTTTAGCTCTATAGGAAGTTTGAGAATAGCCTGGGCTACCCAGGACTCAGATAAAGGAAAGATTCAGGATTCCACATGAACTGCTTTCTGTGGAGGTAATATACCTGCACCTACCTCGATGATATAATCCCCTGGAGAGACATTCTGGAGGACACAGCTGGTTGTCTCTGCATTCTGATCCTACAAAAAGCAAACCGCAACTCATACGTTCAAGTCTTAGAATGAAGCCAAAGGAGCCTTGCGCCGGCTTGAGCTCACTCCCAGAGGTGATTAGATCAGAAGGCACCAGGGATCTGTCACGTTATCTAAACGTCACTGAATAGAAGGCTCAGGAGAGCCCAGGAGTCTTGCCACAGCCTGTGCTTTAGCTGCCTGTGCCTCATGTGCACCATTTGAAAATAAGGAAATTAACTAGAATACCCTTTACTTTAAAAAAAAAAAAAAAAAAAAAAAAAGTGAGAAGAGGGGCTGGAGAGATGGCTCAGCCACTAAGAGCACTTACTGCTCAGGAACTTTGTTCAGGCTACCATCCCCTTCCATCTGCAATTCTCAGTCCAGGGAATCTGATGCCCTCTTCTGGCCTCTGCAGGTATTGTATGCATGTGGTGTACAAACATACACAGGCAAAACATTCACACACATAAAATAAAAATATACCCGTGTGCCTTTAATCTCAGCACTCAAGAGGCAGAGGCAGGAGGATCGCTGTGAGTTCAAGGCCAGTCTGGTCTACAAAGTGAGTCCAGGACAGCCAAGGCTACACAGAGAAACCCTGTTTTGAAAAACCAACAAAATATAAAATAAAAATAAGTATCTGTGTGTATAATCTTACAATGAATAAATAAAACTAGTTTTTAAAAACTTCTTTAAAAAACATACAATATTTACTTGTTTGTTTGCTTTTATTTTTATTTTTGAGCAAGGCCTGTCATGGTGGTGCATGCCTTTAATCCAGAACTCAGGAGGCAGAGAGAGGCAAAACTGTGAGTTCAAGGACAGCCTGGACTATATAATGAGTCTTGTACTACCCTGTGGGTACCAGGTCGGCCAAGGCTATATAGTCAGATCCTGTCTTGAAAGAAAGAAGTGAGCGAGGGCTCAAAAATAAGAAACACCACTTTCATGTACAACTTTGGCAAAACGTAACTGCACAATCAAAAAAATAAATAAAAACCTTTGTTTAAAACAAGGAGCTAGCTAGCAGGGCAATGTGGCAGTCCTAAACTTCCACAAGCATTTCCTACTGCTCTGGTGACACTTGGTTTTATGATTTTGGTTATCAGGCTTTTATTTAACCCTGGCTTTGAGTCTTTAAAAAAAAAAAAAAAAAATCAGGGGCCACTGAGTTGCTAGTGACTTGGCTCAAGACCTGTTTTTTTCCACTTCCTAGCTACGCGTGCAACCTTCAGGAAGCCGCATGACCTCCCTGGGCCCCAGGTTATCCATCTATAAAGGACAAATGGATGCAGGCTGCTTAATGAGCAGTTAGGGGTTTGATGAGCAGAAAGGTCAGGGATCGGCTGCCACGCAGTACCTGGTAGATGCTTAAAATAAAAAGCAAACTAGCCGTGCGGTGGTGGCGCACACCTTTAATCCCAGCACTTGGGAGGCAGAGGCAGGTGGATCGCTGTGAGTTCAAGGCCAGCCTGGTCTACAAAGCGAGTCCAGGACAGTCAAGGCCAACATAGAGAGACCCTATCTCGAAAGAAAGGGGGAAAAAAAGCAAACTAGAAATATCTATGCTTTTGATCCCTTTTGTCCTATCACTCAGAATAGCTATGGTGGAGTTAACAGGACCATGGTGAGAGTCAGCTGGAGACAGACCTAGCGGCAAACATTCTCCATAACCTTACACTTACTCCAGCCGCCCACTATCACCTCGAAACACCCACATGTGCTCCTTGCACACACGGTCGTTCACCTGCTTGCAAGCCCTCCGCCGGAAGTGGCCTTCGTGCTTGAGCTTGTAGTGAAGGTGGAAGCTGCGGAAGCCGAAGTTATGAGGCGCATGCTCAAAGGACACGTGCATATCTGACCCGTGCTGGGTGATGTTCAGGTTCCGGGGCTTCCAGACTGTGAGGATCAGGACCCAGAGTAAGCACCCAAAGGCTGCCCCAACGTCATTATGGGGCAACACTTTGAGACTTGACAGACAGCTATACTTACAGGGCTTACAGGCCAGGTCGTCAGGCTGTAATAACAGGTCACAAGCTATGTTTAAAAGAAAAGGGGGGGGGGGCCTCTTTTTAGTTTTAGGACAGTTTGATGTTTTCCTTCTAACAACAATTGAATAAAACATATACTGGGCTTAGTGGGCTCAGGAAGGTACACACTACATCAGTTCAACAATGATTTTCACTATAAACATATAAATATCAATGCAATGTACTTCATAGCCCCTAAGTGGAAGCTGTGTTTAAAGTTTAAAGCTCATCCAATGTTGCATAGTTTCAAGGCTCCAAAGGCAGGGGACCTATCTATCCACACACAAGAGAGCTCTTGAGTGGTCTTCGTAACCACTGAGATTTTAGGCTTCACCTGCATTCTACCTTAAACTCCTCTTGGCCGACGCTATCAACAGCACACAGACATTTTGTTAGTCTGTCCTCACTGAAAAAAAATAACATCTCAAAGCCACATCCTTTGAAACGGTTTTCCATCTCAGAAACACAACAATGGCAGCCAAGCAGCCAGCACGCTACACTGTCAATCCAGAGTCTTATGGAAGGGCCAGTATAATGCCAAGAAAACCGAGGTGGCCCCAAAGCTACAGCGCCCTGACATAGTGAGTAAAAACCTGCATTCCCGGTACACATCCCCATCATGCATTTATTCCACAACACGTCAAGGCCTATGGGAAACTTTAATCTTAAAAGTATGCTGTTTTTAAAGCAAGATCTTTTTCATAAACACATGCTTTGAATGTTCTCTCCGGTCATTATGCAGAAAGCAACAACAGATGTGACAACCACATGGTCTTGACCTAATGAATCTCATTTTAATTAGGAAAGTAAGACTTACAAAATAACCTGGCAGCATAGAAAACAATCTCATTAAGAACTTAACAGGAGGGCTGGAGAGATAGCTCAGAGGTTAAGAGCACTGTCTGTTCCTCCAAAGGCTGTAAGTTCAATTCCCAGCAACCACATGGTGGCACAAAACCATCTATAATGAGATCTGATGCCCTCTTCTGGCATGCAGGCACACACGTGGGCAGAATACTGTATACATAAATAAATCTTGAAAGAAAGAAAGAAAGAAAGAAAGACCAAACAAACAAAAAAAATAATTAAAAAAATAAAATAAAATAAAGAACTCGACAGGAGCAAACACGGATGTGGGCTAGGGCTGAGACCGAACAAGTCACAGGAAATGAGGAAGAAAACGAGACCAGCCACAAGGAAAGGGGATGCCAACCTGCACAGGTGGCTTGGCCACCCAAGACCAGGAACCACAGACAGGAAGTACGGTCAGGGGGCAGGCACTCATCGTGACTGGCCACCAAATTTACAAGCACCCGAGTCAGGGAGATGACAGAGCAACCATGTACAGAATAAATGAGAAAGGCAAACAGCTGGAAAGCCAGTGTGGTTGGTAGCTGCTGGTGTGGGCCTCAGAGAGCTTCTAGAGCTCAAACTCCGGATCCCAGCAGCAAAGCCCTTTGCCTGCTCTGTGATCTGCACCTAATAAGTTCGACAATCAAGGCTCTAGACCTTGTCTCAGAAAACAAACAAATAAAAACAATATATAAACAAACCACCATCCTTGATCCAAAACAAAGCATGAAGAATTTATCTCCAGTTGGGCCTGGCCTTTTTCTTGGCCTGCTTTCTTTGAATTAGGCAGCCCTGTCTATACAGATAAAACTGACTTCAAATTTGCACTGATCCTCCTGCTTTTCCGCCCCGAGGCCTGAGATTACAAGCCTGTGTTACCATGTCTAACTAATAAACCCCCACCTGCTCCCAATGTTACAGATGGACCAAGCACACACTAGGCAGCACTCCACCAGAAACTACAGCCTCAGCCTGCTAACCTTTATTTATTTAATTATATTCCCTTCTGGGGGCTGGGAGAGATGGCTCAGTGGTTAAGGAAGCCTGCTCTTCCAGAGGTCCTGAGTTCAATTCGCAGCAACCACATGATGGCTCATAACCATCTATAATGGGACTTGGTACCCTCTTCTGGCATGCAGGTGTACATGCAGATAGAGCACTCACATATATTAAATAAATAAAATTTTTTATGTAAAAAAGAATGCTTTAAAAAATTATATTCCCAGCCGGGCGTGGTGGCGCACGCCTTTAATCCCAGCACTCGGGAGGCAGAGGCAGGCGGATCGCTGTGAGTTCGAGGCCAGCATGGTCTACAAAGTGAGTCCAGAATGGCCAAGGCTACACAGAGAAACCCTGTCTCAAAAAACCAAAAAAAAAAAAAAAAAAAAATTATATTCCCTTTTTCCTTATCTAATGTGCACGGGTGTTTTGCCTGCATGTATGTCTGTGTACCACTTGTATGCCTGGTGCCCACAGTCAGAAGAGAGTATTGGATCCCCTGGAAATAGAGTTACCAAACCCAGGTCCTCTGGAAGAACAGCCTGTGCTCCTAACTACAGAACCAACTCTCTAGTCCATAACCTTTGTGAGGCTAAGGCAGGAGGACGAACATGAGGTCAAACCTGGGCTACCTATTGAATTCCAGGATAGCCTGGACTATAGAGAGACCTTGTCTTCCTATGTGAATTTGCTTCTGTCCTACTTACTTCATTTCTGGTGTGTTTGTAATCACGTCTGTGGAGAGACCACTAAGAGTAGAAACGACTACTTTATGAGGCAGGCAGGAAAGGCCATACTCACCCCGGGTTCTGAAGAAGAACGGCTGGTAATTGCTTTCGTTTTTAATGGAAGGGAAAGGAACAATCTTTACAAAGTAATCCGTTTCAAATTTCATATTCAGAAAAGGCTGAGATTCCATTCCCTAAAAGGGAACAAAGACACATGTAGCTGTGGAGGAATTGTCCAGCCCCCACCTATGAAAGAACCTGCACTCTACTCTGACTGTCAACTAAGACACAATTCCAGGGCCAAGCAGATCCCAGCATAGGAGGAGGTCAGGTCTATTTGGTGGACTCAGCTTGGGTTTGGATCCCTGACACTAAAGATGGACAAGTACTGTCTGATCTTGTGCAAGACAGCCATGGCACATTAGCCCTGTGCCTCGGAGCTGGAGGGCGTGAGGGGTGAGAGCACAGACACCTGGGATAGCTGCTGCTTCGGTGTAACTAGAGAGGTGTGTTTACCTCAGCCCTGCTGAAGAGCTTTCCTGGGTGTGTGACAGGCTCAGCTGCAGCCTCCCATTCTCACCCACCTTGGCTGGGCTGTGGACCCCATAGCCCCACCTTCTCCAATTTCAGCCTTTCAATAGACCATTCAGACTCCGGGGACAATGGTGTCTTCAGGAGCACATTTTCGAAGTATGACTTACGGTTCTTTTGAAGCTACTGTTGAGCTGTTTCGGGTCCTTTAGAATCAGCTGTTGGCACTGCCTGCCCTCTGCCTTCAGCTCCTCCAGTATTACTCGGAATCCTTTTAGGAATTCAATGCCTAAGCAGAAGAGAGGCTTTTATGAGACGCAGACCCGATCACTTCTGGACACACTTTGCCTCCTCAAAGGCTACGTCTTCTCCAGCTACACACCAAAGCTGAAAAGGAGGTCCTCCTCTGCCCAGGAGTCCACAGAGCAGGAGAAGGCTCACCTTTCACTCATTCCTCTGGGGCAGGTGGGGTGGTCTCTCGCCCACTGGGCATTTTAACAATTGTCTATTGCTTCTGTGAACCCTGGGCTCAAATACTTAGGCTCAAGTCTATAGTGGAATGTATGATTCCAGGAGGACCGAATGCCCCCAAACTTTGAGCCTCAAGATTTAGCTACATACTTTCTTGATGTGTTTCACTGAGCAACTTACAAAATTCCCAACACAGTGTGTGTCTGCACCCGATGCTCCTGATGAGCTATTGTAGGGGAATGCTGGTCTTGCTCTAATCGTGCCTGAAAGGCAAATAGCTATGGCTTCCCAGTGTGTGCTCTGCATACAGCCCTCAGAGGCCCCAAAGACGCCCACAGTGCTACTGAAAGGCGCCGGCCCAGCCTCAGCACCTGAGCTTCCTCCCGCTGCACAACTGACTACACGCTTTCAAAAGGATTAAGCTCTGATGGGCACAAGAGCCAGCACCGGGGCTCTGTATCCCACAGAGACTGGAGTGGTCCAAGTGCAGCTGGAGATCCCCAAAGCTGGCCTCAATTGTCGACCGTATCGATTTCACATTCCTTCTGAACGCCAGACAAGGAGACATTCTCAACCCTTCCCCTCCCGGGGCAAAAGTAATTACACAGGATGCAATTAACCAGGTGGGAAAATTATTGATGGCAAAGGTCAAGGAAATCTTTTCTCTTTTGAGTAGGTCCTCCCATTGGGTAATTATCTGATGAGGCGCACACATACTTCGAGGTGGCTAGGGCCGAGGAGCTACAATTAGAGCCTCATACTGTAGAAGCTAGGAGCTCTCCAGGGCATGGCATGTTTCAATCACAGCGCTTCCACAAGCAGAGATTCAGGCGACATGATACAACATCTCTATTGGACCAAGTATTTAGATCTCACAGGAGCTTGCCTTTTGAGACTGAGAAAGAGAAGATTTCTGAACGAATCTTTACTGCTGAAGCATTACTTGATTCATGCAGTGTTTCCAGAAAGACTGCGCAACCAGAGGTAGGTGAATCATAGGTCTAAAGGTGAATCTCTCACAATTACTTAAAAACCAATCGTCGTGGGTAAGCATGGAGGGATGGATCTGGGCCTTTTTGAGACAGAATTTCTCAGGGTAGCCTTCGCTGTCCTGGGACTCTGTAGACCAGGCTGGCCTCGAATTCGGAGACCCACCTGCCTCTGATTTCCAAGCGCTGGGATTAAAGGCGTACACCACCACTTCAGGGATGGGCCTTGATGTTCAAAGGCCAGACTGAAAATGATAATTCCAAATATGGGACTAAGGGTAGGCTGAGGCAGCAAATTTAATTCCTGTGACACATCTATCTGAGGTTGTATAAGGACCGGACCTGACATAGTGGCCTCCCATGGAGAAACACATTTGTTCTCTCCCTCTCACACTGGTTATTAATACCACCTAACAAACATGGGAGGTAGGTCCTACTACTCCGTTTACAGTTGAGGAAAGGTCCCCCAGGGTCATATGGTAAACAAAACCCGGGAAGCACTGAGCTCTCAGCCACTGTCCTGTCTGTGCTATCCTGACATCTAAGGAGTTAACTTGATAGAACCCATAATTTACTAATTAATCCAGGCCCAGGGTTTTCTGTTATAATCAGTGATTTTTAAAAAATATCCCCACACATTTATCTCACCTTTTTTTTTCTTTTCTTTTCTTTTTTTTTTTTTTGAGTCAAGGTTTCTCTGTGTAGCCTTGGCAGCAATCCGCCTGCCTCTGCCTCCCCAGTGCTGGGATTACAGGTGTGTGCCACTGCACCCAGCCCTACAGATAAAATTACCCACCAGGTGTGGTGGTGCACGCCTTTAATTCAGAACAGCCAAAGTTATACAAAGAAACCCTATCTTGAAAAAAAAAACAAAACCAAAAAGGTAAAATTACCCTTGGAAACCGCATAGGGTTTAGATCCAGATGTACACATTTGGACAAGCAAGTGAGTCCAACACCCCCTCTATCTTCCCTCTCCTGTACGCTCACTTCTATACTGTAGTTCTAAGACTTTTCTGTTCATATTTTACTTCTCCTTGACCATTTGCTGAAAAAATGTCCAAGACCAGTGCCAAATCAGAGGGACAGTGCAGGGTTGAAACCTACATTCTGATAACAACCACACTTGTTCTCGGAAAGCTTGCCCTAGTACCAACCACATGGCATCGTCCACCTCCACTGGGCACACAGGAAAGCTAGCCAATCCCAAACAAGCCTGACAATCCATACATAGGATCCCAGCCTTCGGGAGGCTAAGGCAAGAAGGACGGTGAAGGCCAGCAATGGCTACATCTATCAGAAGACAGGAGGGAGCTGCTGGGCGTGCTGGCACACACCTCTACTCCCAGCCAAAGCCAATATGCCGTTGCACAAGACAGACCACAGGTGCATCCAGCGCCATCAGCCCCCTACTTCTGACTGGATGCTAAAGACACTCAGCCTGAGCTACGTAATAAGAACCTACAACTTAAAAAGCATCACCAACCATATCTTTTCAAACTCATAGTTCTCTCAAACGAGGAAACAAAACACAGGCAACGGGTGCACCGCTTCAAGCTGTGTGTATATGTGCCTGGCTCAAGGATACAACAAAGTACAAAGTGGGCCAGTATCTAGTCCACTCCTGGCTTCACTGTCCCCAACACCTGCCTACCTGGAGGACGCCACACATGGCCACTCATACTGGCACCATCCTGGTACCATCCACCTCTCACAGAGGATATGAGTGTTACCACTTACCAAGGGCCCCTGGGGACCAAAGAATGGTGACTGCCACTTGGTCATGGCAAGCGTACTGGCTTATTGTGATATTCTGGGCATCAGCAATCATGTGCTTCCCAACAGGATTCAGGTAGGTGGTACAGTCTAGAGAAAATGAAGACAGATAAGTTTTTAGCCTTTATTTTCAATTTCATCTTATTAGGCCATGCAGAGTATGTCTGAGGTACCAAACCCAATCTTATTATAAAAGTTAATCAAAAGCTCAGATAAGACACTAAAGCTGATTATGGGTTGAGAAATGTAATACGCTACAGACGGACAGATCTGCTGCAGCAGCACCCACTCTCCTGAATTAAACTTTTAGATGTTGCTAGGACTGTTGGCTATAGAGCAGACTTTTGTGTTGGTCATTAGCTTTGTTTTTGTTTTGGGGGGGGGGGGGTTCTTCCTTACTCCTATGCCATTTTACTGAAATCATTTAAGTACTTACTTTGATTCTACTAGCTCCCAGCATTAAAGAGTGATGTGAAAGAAAACTCTGTCAAACACTTTAGAGTGTGTTTGTTTTTAGAAGAGACCAAGAGGGCAAGGTCACTAGGGAAAAGGAACTAACATGTGGGTGTGAATCCACAGGGGGTTAATTTCACAGGCAAACTGTTAAATGGCTTAGTGTCTACAACACAAGGCACCATATCTGAGTGATGAGGATGCCAGACAAACAATTTCCTCAGAGATACCCACAATTCCCATTGAATTGCCAAAGCCACAAGTTAATGCCTCAAAATGGGGTGGGGGGGGGGAGGAGACAAATACAAGAATAAAAAAGCTGATTTTTGTCCATGTAGGCAGCTGTATCACCAGGTATTGCTGGATGCTTTCAGAAGCTTCCAGAAGCTGGGCCAGAATTATGCTGGTGCTCCAGAGTTTCCACACACTAGATCCAATGCCCTTCCTTGCTGACAGAACTGTTCAGTGGCTTCCACAGCAGATAGCAACTCAGGTGTTCACATTGCTTCATCTCCACTTCTTTCTCATGATTCCCTGAGATCACCCCCTTCTGTACCCAAAGCAAAGGGCCTTCGTGTTATCAAAGGTTCCACTGCCCAGAATCCCAGTGAGGTAAGGGACATTTTCCTGCGGTGAAAGATCCCGGGCCATTCCTAAGAAGCTTAGTAAATCTACTGTATTTTCCCCTTGTAAGGTGTGCTGCTCATTTCCCATGTTTTATAACTAGAAACATTTGATGCAGGCAATTGAAAACACAAAGGAATATAAGAACAGTGCAAGGGTCATCCACACACAGAGACCTTGGTTAAGACTCCAAGGAGGTGTCTTCCAAGCCTCTCAGTGTAGCATTCAATTCTTTTTTGTTTTGTTTTGTTTTTGTTTTTGTTTCTTGAGACAGGGTTTCTCTGTGTAGCTTTGGCTGCCCTGGACTCATTTTGTACTCACAGAGTATTCACACAGACCCGCCTGCCTCTGCCTCCTCGAGTGCTGGGATTAAAGGTGTGTGCCACCACACTTTCTTCTTCTTTTTCTTACTGAAACATATCCATACACTAGCTGTACACGCAACTTAGATTCTCCCAGTATAGAAAAAGACAAGATCTTATTATACCTGTAAAGTTTCAGCATCTTCATTTACTGAGGTCTGAAAAGATGCATGAACAATAGCTAGGTACTGGGTTTTAGTCTTCCCATTGCTAAGAACAAACAAGCGTCGTGCGGTGGTGTACAGCTTTAATCCCAGCACTCTGAAAGCAGACACAGGGTCGATCTCTCTTGAGTTCAAGGCCAGTCTGGTCTACAGAGTGAGCTCTGTGACAACCAGAGCTACCTAGTGAGACCCTGTCTATTGAAAAAAAGATATCAAAAAGAAGAAAACAACAATAAAAAGTCATTATGAGTCCTAGCAATGGCTACATCTAATAGGAATGTACATCTGTACAGGTAGATGTTGCTGGTGTTAATGTTATGTACACATATGCCCGTACATGATCATCCTATGTAACGACATCTATCCATTAAACATAACGCATAATATTACATAATGGAGTAATCATGGTTTCATTTTCATCTGCTCTAATATAAGATTTTGTTGGGGCTGGGTTATAAAAAGAAAAAAAAAAAAAGTTAAGAAACAACTGCCCAGTTTTCACCAAAATAATAAAAATCTTATTTTCTTTCTTTACTACATTAAATGACAAAGGATAAAAATAAGATTTTTAGGCTGGGCGGTGGTGGCACATGCCTTTAATCCCAGCACTCAGGAGACAGAGGCAGGTGGATCACTGTGAGTTCGAGGCAATGTAGCTGAGGCAGAAAGATCAAGAGTTCAAGGCCAGCCTGGGCTACATGAGACCCTGTCTCAAAAGCGCAAAAACAAACGACAACCATAAGATATTTCTAAGTTCTACAGGCATGGTTTCCTCCCCACCCCACCCCCCACCACAAAAATCCCTATTAAATCACAGACACAATGTTTGTTTGCAGATGAGCTCCTGATTATAATACAAGGTCTGCCAGGACCAAGAGCATAGACTATAAATCAACACTCTGAGTCAAAGAGCCCTCCTCTGTACATGTCTTTACTTAGCAGAATGGAGCATCACAGGCTTGCAAATCTTCCGTTACCATCACGGCATTTACCTAAAACATGTATACACCACTGACATAAAGCGCCTGCCTGTCACGTGTAAGTCGCTCTGGGTAACCTAAAGTATTCAAGCCAGCATCTGTGGGTGTGAATTTGAAACACATATATCTATCTAAAAATTGTCACAGACTGTATACATGACACCTCAACAACCCAAGCTTGGGTAGAGGGCAGACAGATTACACCAGAGGCCTCTGATTCACAACCTTCTCCAAGAGATGAATGAGAAATCAAGAGCCCACAAACAGGAGTGGCCGTCCCTCTTATGTTTACAGATAACTGGCGCCTATATGTGAAAATGTTCACAGCTCTATCTCACTACCTTCTGAGGAAGAATAACAGCTGCTAAGAACAGAACCTAACTAGAACTGGGAAACAGTTCAGCAAAAAATGTTGCTTGTATTCAAGTACTGTTGGACTGACCCCTAACACTAGTAGACAGTGTTTACTAAGCATCTCCCCACCAAGGGGAGACAATGTAAGTACAACCTCATTTAAGCCTCAAGGCGATGCTAAAGAAAAGGACAAACAGTGGAGAAGTTAAGTCACTTGCTACGCTTCAGGCAGATGGGAAACTGAATGTGGTACTGTGGCCCACATCAGAAATAGCCAACCAGAGACTCTGGGGCCACCTTGAGACACAGATCTACTGGGCCCACTCTGTGTTTGTGAGGGGGAAGGTTTTTTGTTTTTTTTGTTGTTGTTTGGGGGGGGGGTTGAAGATGGTGATTCTCTGTGTAGCCTTGGCATCCTGGACTCGCTGGCCTCGAACTCACAGAAGTCCACCTGCCTCGATCCACCTGCCTCTACTTCCCCATTGGAATTATAGACCCGCTTTGAAAAAAAAAATTCTATTAAATAAAGGGCAATATTGAAAAATATTTTACTGGGGTGGGGTAGTTATTCTTAGAATTTCTGGCTATTCTCAGAAACCACATCTGGCTATGCCCAGAGGGAACGCCACAAGACCACAGTGAGCTGGAATTAGGAAGTCAGTGGCCCCTTCAGACAGACTGCCCTTGTTTGCCATAATCTCCATCCTTGCCTTAAGGCCTACACTTGGGTAAGTTCACCCCCTTTGTCCCCTAGTGGGACCTATTCTTAAAGACAAGGCTGTACCCTGAGGGAAGGTCTCCCCAAATTTTCTGAAAGGCATGGAAGACACTTGACCTGTTCAAGTTCCCTAGCACTTCAGGGGCTTAAGGGAGACTACGCTGCATTAACTGCTGACAAACCTAACGGGTTCAGAACACTCCTCAGCCCCAGGATCTGCAGTGTCCTTGATAAAGTGCAAGTGTGTGAGCTTTGGCTTTCCGAAAGGGCCCTCTTCTCTGTGGTCAGGCTGGTTACTTACTGTCGTATCTGAAGGTGATGTTGTGCAGCCCGCTGTTTCTGCTGGCCGGCCCCACTCCCTGTGGGAAAACAAGAGAACATGATACAGCCTGAAGAAGCCAATTTACTTTCCAAGCATAGATTCCCCCACAGAATCTAAACGCACAAAGCATTCCAGAGGCCCAGGGTCAGCTCCCAGTCCTTGTACTGTTCCACTCCCCAACCATCCGCTCCCTGCACCCTCAGGTCCAAGGGATCCCTACTAGGGATCTTGGGCACTCTTTCTCCTAGGACAACAGGAACAGACTGGTCTATGTTTAAGGGTTAAATAATTCATTAGTATAAAATTAGGCTAGGGATCAGGGCTGCCAGATGGAGTCCTTCCAGTTGGATCCTCTGATTGGTTATAAAACTTGCCTACCAGACAGCCTCATCCGGAAGCCCTAGCAAGGCAAGACAGATAGGCAATTCCTCACGTCTACGAAAACCAGTTCTCATTCCAAGACTAAAAATGAATGTGGGAATAAGCCATTACTTTTAATGAGAAAATTCTTCACTGCCTCCATACCTATGCTGGGAATACACAGGGTGGGTCATAAAAGGAAAAAAAGACTTAAAAGGTCCAACTCTTAACTCTTCGTGATGTGGCCATTAGCCATCTGCAGCCTTAATAGTAGGGTAACAACTCCACCAGACTTCCCACTCTAATTACAGCAGCCACAGAGGGAGCAGAGCCTCCCATTGACCCTGCTTCTCCCTAACCCCAAAACTGATCCTCATGAGAAAGGGCTGCTCGGGGTCACCCAAGCCAGGTCTGCCGACTCTGTTTAAATATCTCTCTAATAATCTGCAAATGTGCCATTCGGTATTAGTTGGGGAATTCTCCAAAATATGTTAATTCTGAAGTGCTAAATGATGGGAAAATATTTTAACCACACAGCTAAAGTTTCCACTTAACAAGAAGGATGTTGGGGGAACCATATGCTGGCAGGCTGGTGTTTTAATGGGCAATTGTTACACTGAGACACAATGTGGCGAACACTTCTGATGGGGCCCAGGATTTCAGGCCACAACCCCATCACTTCCATATGCTGCAGGCTTGTTCACGCTGCTTTATCCTGAAGCCAGGCACGCCCACTGAAACCCTATCCCTGAGCTCAGATATACAGAGGCCTTGGAAAATCACAGCTGTGCACAAAGAGACAGGCAGGCACACAGAGACACACAGACACACCAAAGTAAGGAATAAGCAAGCAAGAATAGAAAATTTAAATCAACTGGGTGCCCCTTGGCAGCCCCGGATGCTCCCTTCTTGCTCCAGCTTCCTTCCCTATCCTTTCTTCTTTGCATACTGTGAGACTCAGAACTCATGATGTGAAACTTTAGACAGTGAAATATAAGTGCATCCGTCACTCCTTAGGTCTGTACAAACAGAAGCTAAGCTGCCCAGCTTCCAGGAGGCAGAGACCCAAGTAATAACCAGGAAGAGGACAGTGCAATTCCCACATCCCTTTAGGAATGTTCAAAACGCCACTCCTCTCCCTTACAAAGCCCCAGGACATAAGCAAACTCATGGTCCATGATGAGCCAGACATTATTTTAGGTACAGTAGCATGTTGTGAACCCACTCCATGAATTTGCCTGGTCTGGTGCACATCCTCTCATGGCAGAGTAACTGGATACAGACAAACTGCAAACCCTTTGTCTACCCAGCACTCCCCATTAAGATGACCAAAAAGAAAAAAACATATATGGCTAAAGTTAAAAGAGCGAGCAACAGAGAAACCCGGGGAACCTCCACAAGGCAGCACCTGAATAAGGCTAGACGAAGCATACAACACGCACCAGAGGTACACAAAGCCCAAGAGAGGAGAAGCTGGTAACTGGACTATAATGCCGAGGAAAACAGCAGCATCTGGGAAGGAAACCCAGTCTAGAGCCGGCATCCAAGGGGCCCCATTCCCTTCCACTGGGGTTAAGGCTCCCCAACTATCTAAATTGTTAGTTGCTCTTTTTTTAGAATGTACACAGCAGTTTCCTTGGGGTGGGGGTGGGAGTTGAAGAAGACCACAGAGCCACGTGGAAGTATTTTCCAACAAGGAAAACATCCCACTTAAGAGCAGGAGTCATGGGGCTGTCCTGACCAATGGCATTGCTTGCGAAACCTGGTTGGTTTTTCCCTTGTGAGTGCTCCCCTTATCTTCTGTCTCTTCCCCCTATATTTCCATTGAGGCAAGTCTGTAACGAGCATTCGTCAGACACTTATAATGGCTGATGAGCTAGCTGTGTGTGCTATGCACACAGGAACCTAAATTTATCCAAACAAGGTTTCTGATAAGAGGGGAGCTGTCCAAGTTGGCTTAGTGGAGCTGGCTTCAAGGACATTGAAATGTGTGTGGCACCCACCCGTTAAGCACGGATGGTTCCGACTTGTCCTCGGCCCTCACTCAAGGCTGGGTGTCCAGCTTCAACTCAGACCCAGACCTTGACTTCAAGAAGCTCCGGCCATAAAGGAGAAATGCAAACTGTCTAGCATCATACCTATCTCAACCTTCCTTCACTCCCACAGCCCACCCCCTCACTGGCTCCCTACTTGTCTATACCGTTCTTGATGTTGTACCTTCAACTGCCTTGCTCCCTAACAAACTCCCCACCCAAAGCTGCAACCCCATAAGCACTGCACTTCCATCCAGGCACTCCTGTATCCCCAAAATTCCCTTCTCTTTGTGTTACCTGAGAATCTCTTTCCACCATCCAGGTCTTGCTCCCCATAAGCTGCCTGCCTTATGTGGTCTGGTCCTTAACACGTTATGTTCCTGATAAATCTGCCTGCATGCATACTCACTGGAGAGGAGCACAGTTCCGCTAGTGTGGCGCTTCCAGGAACGAAAATGTGAGGTGGGGCTTTTAATTCCACAGACAACTGGAGGGAGCCTCTGAGCCCTGGAACTATCCAAGTCTAGCCATGGAGCTCAGAAATAGGACACCTCCCTGGGTACCAGCTTTTAACTGTACCTTAAAGACTTGGGATGCTCTCCCAAAGTAAGTTTCTCAGTGTGTGAGCAGAAGATCTTCCACTGGGCTGTTGGCCTTACTCACATCCAAGACTGTTTTAGCTGCTCCAAGGTCCACAGGAACCACCTTAGTAACACTGTGCCCAGGCTAGCTCACAAAACACCATTGTTTCCTTCCTACTTCATGACAGACAGAAATGAAATCCTCTTAAAAAACATACCCAGCCCCTAGAACCGGAAGCTTATTTTACATACAGCGGAAGAGACTAGGTAAATTCAATTAAGTTTGGGGATACTAAAGTAGGGGCCGTGTTCTGGGTTGTCCTGGGTGGGCCAGTGTGCGGATTCTTAGAAGACCCTCAAGAGTTGGTATCAGAGAAATGGAGATGCGATGGTAGAGGGGAGGCAGGAGGTGAGGGGGAAGAGATTGGCCAACTGTCGAATGATTCACACAGTTGACTTGAAGGTGGAAGAGGAAGGAGCTACTGAGCCAAAGAATGTGTGCAGCCTCTCAAGGTTGGGCCAGGCAAGAGACGGGTTATCCCCAGCAAGCATCCAGAAGGAGCCAGTGCGGCCAACACTGACTTCAGTAGCCTGAGACTCATTTCAGAATTCTGAGCTCCAGAACCACAAGAACTGTGTTATCTGATGCCATGAAGTTCAAGGTGACTTTTCAGAACAGCAAGTGGAAGCTAACTACATGCTGAATGAGAAGGAAAAAGGAAGGACATGACTGTTCGTAGGCATGGTAGAGGAGAAAGTTTATTGTAGAAATGAGGGAGAGCATAGCCAGAAGTAGGAACATCTGGGAGGGCCCTGAGCCGGGCCATATGAGAGGAGGAAGAGAAGAGCCAAGAGAGTAAAGGGTAGATAGACCAAAGGCCAGGTCGCCAAAATAACTGGATTATATACGGAGGGGCAGCTGGGAGAAGGGCAACCCAGCCCCAGGGGTGGAGAGTTTAGGGTAGGGGACAGGGTCCATAGGGACTTAGGGATTCTGGGAGAACCTAGGGGCTAGGTCCCTTTGAAAAGTTAGATAGGAACCTTAGCCTGTTGTCCTGGGTTTGAGACATGACACAAGCATGTTCCAAGCAGAGAACAGACATACTGAATCTCAATGTAAAAGGCACAGCATGTGCCAGGGCAGCTGGGCTCCCCTCCTGTCTTCACGAGGAATCACTGTCACCTGTCACCTGGCTTCAGGCCATCCTAGAGATAGATCGGCTTCTGTGGGTTTGTCTGGTGCTCCTCTGGAGTTAAGAGAAGGGAGCTTAGGATTATCAGATGTGTATTCAAAGTCATTGCCTTCCCACTGTTGGGACCTCAGGTAGGTTTCTGAACTTCCCTGAGCTACAGAACAAAGTAGGACTCATGAGGTAACACATACCAAGTGCTCAGCACTGAGTCCCCCACATAACTCAGAAATGTCCACGCAAAGCTCCCTGAGGGGATGCCTTAAATGGCAGAGACCTGAGCTGCAGACAGGTGCCAAAAGGTATGAGGGAGGCAAGAAACCTGGGGTTGCTCTGAAAACTCTCATTTTCCTGCCTCTGCCTCTTTATGCTGGATTACAATGTGGGGCTGGGGTGGGTGTGTTTTTAAAAACAAAGGTGGAGAGCTCAAACAAAACAAAACCAAACTAGGGCAAGAGAGATGGCTCAGAGGTTAAAGGCACTGACGCCTGCCTCTCCAGAGGTCCTGAGTTCAATTCCCAGCAACCACTTGGTGGCTCATAACCATCTATAATGTGATCTTATGTCCTCTTCTGGCCTGCAGGGGTACCTGCAGGCAGAGCACTGTATATATAGTAATAAATAAATTAAAACAAAACCATATCTGAGTTCCTTTGTATGAATACTCTTAAATTTTCACTCCAGGTCTGTTCACTGACAGTTACCAGCTTTCTGAAAGTTCCATAGTTGATACGAAAGGGAGCATCTTGGTTTTTTGTTTTGTATTGGCTGGCCCAGAACTAGCTATAGGAAGGAACCAGGCTGGCATAGAGATCCACTTGCCCTCTGCCTAGATTAAAGGTGTGCATCATCACCATGGCCAGTGAGACAGAGTCCCTTATACCAGGAAGACCTCAAAGTCTAAATATTTAGTCCAAGATGATGTTGAACTAATCCTCTTGCCCCTTGCTGCTGAATGCTGGAATTATGGGCAAGTGGCACCACACCCAGTTTCCTACGGACACCGGGGATCAAACCCAGGAGGGCTTCGCACAGGTTAGGCAAGCACTCTCTGTACCAGCCGAACTACACTGCAAGGCCCCTGGAACACAATGATGTTTAGGCCTCACCATTTGGCCCGCTTTACAGCACAGCCCTCCTTAAATCTGCTCTAAATGACAGTGTAAACCATCAGCGATGGGCCCAAAATGCTGCCCTGGGGACAGCAGTGTCTTCAGGTTGCTTTTAATACTGTGATGTCCTCTGGACACTGGCGCTGGCAGCACCATGTTTGGGAGGGATGGTTTCCCCCAAAGCCACCATTTTGTGTTAAAGCTCTTGCTTCTTAGCGTATGGTTAGGCCATGGTAGGGTTTTTTGGGTTTTTTTCCATCTAAAGTTTTATTCCTTTGGAGCACTAAAGAATCATCTCCCTGGCCCCTCCTTCCTGGGTAAAGGTTTCCTCCATCAAGCTGCTTCCGCCCTGATCATACCATAGTGCCCCAACCAAAGGAGACTTCACAGCACAGCTCCAGGCCTGGGGTCTGGCTTCTTAGCTCCCTTTGGAGCAAATTAAAAGCTACCATTAGCACAACAAGTGGGGGTGGTTAATTAACTAAGAATGTAGCACCCTGAGGCCACAGCGTTGGCATTTATAAGCCCTGAATAACAGGCAACAAGCAAGTACCTTTAATTCTCAGCTCATTAAATATCAAAATGGTGTAGTAGCTAAAAGCCCAGGACTGTTTCCTAGAGGAGTTTACAAAGCTGCTGACCAGCTCTGTGAGAAGCCCATAAATCACCATGGAACACCGAGTGAGATCTGGGTATGTATTTTTTGGCTTAGTCACGCATTTATTTATTTAGGCAGAAAACATATCTACCAAGGGCTGACTGTGTGCCAAACCTAGGAATGAGATAGGGGTTTGCTCTTTTTCTTTTCTGGAGATGGGATGTGCTGACCTCTCTGTCTCTCTTTTCCACTCCAACCTGTGCATTTTTCAGAGGTGGAGTCCCCACGAAGGGAGTATCAGCAGAACACATTCCTTTACTTACACGTCAGTGTCTTCCGCCTGTACCTTGCCCTGACCTGCCTGCCACTGCTGCCCCTATGGTCCAGTTCTGAGTTGGACTCCAACAAAACACAGGCACATATAGCAACTACTGAAAACTAAAACCAACTCCTATGGGTTACTATGCACAGCACTATCTCCACCTTGAGTTTCCAGGGTGATAATGAAAGGGGAAGAAAAAAAAAAAAAAAAGATTTCAAAAAACCTCTGTGAGACCAGAAATGGACAAATGGACAACAAGAAATGGGGGGGGTGGGGGAGGGGCACGCATGCAGAGAGTGAGTCACGTGCCTGTACTCTTTCAAATGGTTTTATAAACAAAGACAGGCCCCCACTCACTTCAGTGCAAACCTTTAACAACAAAGGAAGGAAGGAAGGAAGGAAGAAGAAGAAGAAGAAGAAGAAGAAAAAACATAGCAAAGGCAGAGGAGCTCCAGGTGATGTAAGCTCAGGAGAATGCTGGCGAGTCCAAAACACAAGGAAAATGAGTCAGAAAGCCAGCCCAGGGCTGGGTCTGCTCACGATGCATTCTCTCCACATTCCTGGGAGCTGTTCTCTCACCCTCCATAGATCCAACCCGCTTCAGAAACGAAGGATGCCAGCAGTCTGGCCTAAGGAAGGAAGGTCTTGGATGGCCAGCAAAGAATACAGGCACTCTGAGGGAGAAGCATGGGGTTCCTGCTAGCAATTACTCCATCAGCCCCCAAAGACCTGGAGACCTGAAGCTAATTAAAGAGATTTGCTTGGGGAGGTAGGAAAGCACCAGTCCAAAGCATGGACTGAGCACCAGGCCAGAGCTGTAATCACGATTCGTTTCTGACATACTGCTAATCAGAACACACATGGTCTTAATTTCACGCTCCCCAAAGGAAGGCTGAAGGGACAATTATTTCTGAGCTCTAGCATGGAACGGACACATGCCAATTACCACGTGTCCTTCTTATCAAACTGGCCTCTCATTTTCATCCAGATTTTACATTGTCACTATGCACACCCTGCACCCACCAATCCATTCACCAAAAATCCGGAGTGTCAACACACTTATTTACACTAAGTTGATTCTCAGTTCTCTCTTATCTAAATAAGGCCAGGCATGGTGGGGCAGGCCCTTAATCCCAGCACTCAGGAGGCAGAGGCAGGAGGATCGCTGTGAGTTCGAGACCAGCCTGATCTACAATGGGAGTCTAGGACAGACAGGACTGTCACACAGAGAAACTGTCTTGAAAAGAAAAAAAAAAAAAAAAATCCCTACTTACTTTTCAAGACTTTATTGCTTTGATGCTAAAACATACTTGTTTGGTTAAAGTCCCGAGATACCAACACATACATGTACGCATGAGCACACACTTCACAGACATAAAGACATGCAAATACACACAAGCTGGTTTTCTTCTGTACTTAAAAATGGACTGAAAGGCCAGCATGATAGTTCGTGCCTATAATCTCAGTATTTGGGAGACTAAGGAGGATTGCCACGAGTTCAAGGCCACCCTAGGACAATAGTGAGTTCCAAGCCAGTCAGAGCTACAAAGGAAGATGCTATCTCAGATCAACAAACAAACCTATAAAATGTTAATAAAAAAATAATAAAAACAAAGGGCTAAAAGATAAACTCAGTGGTTAGGAGCCTTTGCTCCAGGGGATTCAACACCTTCTTCTGGCTTTTGTGGACATCTGTACACACTTGTGGGTGCATAAACACACGGAGACATACACATAAATAAAAGTTAATTAATTTTTTTTTTAATGTTCTGTTGCCTGCTGGGTTTTCACAAAGCCCTTGGAAGCCCTTTCTCCAGGAACTTTGCTAAGGGTTTCAGCTAAGCGTTCCGTGGCTGATACAAACACACAGATTGTTGCATTTTTCCAGTTCTGAAAACGTCAAAGGCAGGCTATAAAACATGCCTCTGGGACTGAGGGTCGGACCTCTTCCTCTGCTTTACCTCATCCCCCACAACTGAAATGAGAACCTCATGTTAGACAGCTGGCATCTTCAAGGTTAAAAAAAAAAGGCAGGCTATCTGCTGCAGTTAGGAAAGCAGTACACAGCCAGCTCACAGACAGATTAGCCAGTCTCTGTAAACACTGGGTACAGAGAAGATGCAAATAAATATCCAGCCCCTGAAATACCCTCCCCGCCAGTCAGCTAGCAGCTCACTCTCACTTAGCTCTGGAAGAACAAAGGCTTCGCTTCAGAAGCCCAAGAACCGTCTCTTCCTAGAGCACAAAACAGTGATTAGACAATGGTGGAAAACTTTTTAAGCTATAAACATGATTGTTATGCTTAAGCTGAGAGGAAGTGTTCAGCTCAAAAACCTAACTACTAATAAAAAGCCTTAGGACCACACAGGGAGCAGTGTGCCTCGCCGTGCCCACTTCAAACACAGTTTCTGAAGGCAGGAGGGGTCTCCAGTAAGTACTGTGTCACATCTGGAATTCTGCTTCTACGGCACAAAACGCCTGAGAAATGGGAGGCTGTGGTGTTGCCATGGGAACGTTGCCTCTGCCTTCCATACAGGTCCCCAGCTTGTCTCGACACATACTTCTTCCAAAGTAGATTTCTCCTATTTGGAAAGGGTGGAAGGCCGCCCTCTCAAGATTTCAGCGCTAGCTGAAACCTCATAAGTTATGTCAGAAAACAAGGTGGCTGACCAGCTTTGAAAGACAATGAAGTCTGTCCACGTGATGGTCTTGGATTGAAAGTCCTTAAAATATGAGTGGGAAAGCAACAAGCTAACATTACAATTACACTCCTATACTAAAATGGATGGCTTCCTCTCAGCCCTGTCCTCATTTACTTAGGAAAGAAGACAGGCTTCAAGCTCTTATTCCCAGCCTACAAAAATCCAAATGACCGGACCTGTGTTCGGATTGATTGCCACCGGACCCCAGGGGAAGACCCAGAGTAAGACTGTAGGCAGCAGCCCTACTAGGAGCCCCCCCCCCCGCCACCGCCCACCACAGGGTGTCACTTCTGGTGTACTTGAGGACAAGAGCTTCTAGAACACCTTTGAGAAGCCTGTCAACAGTCCAACCTCCACACGAACTCTTAAGTTCAGTGGGTCCCAAGCACTTCTTTAGGCCTCCCTGGAGCCCCAGATCCAAAGCCAGGGTTAACCAAAAAGAATCCAGAGAACCTACTAGAAACCAGACATCCGCATGGGTGTGTCCCCTCCTGGAATGCAAACTTCCAACTGCTCCCTCTGGACCTTTTCCTAAAAATCCCACCTCACCTCCATCTACATACAGTCCCAATGGGACAGCAGGCGATGCTCCCTTCAGTACTCATCCTGCCAGAAGCCCACCTTCCTGGGAATCTTAGCTGGCTGGAAACTTCATTTCTAGGAGGATGAAGCATCTCTCCACCCAACTCTGACGATTATTTCCCATCTAAACTAGAGTGATCTTTCTGATAACAGCCGTCCTCTGCAAAAGCTGCCCTTTCCCAGTCAATCTGCTGTAGAAGGGTCAAGAAATCAAGCCAGTTTAGAAGTAAAGCCAAAGTCACAGTCTAGATGGGCAGTTAAAAGTCTCGGACCTCCTGGTTCTCCATCAGCCACGTGTGACACCACAAACTTGGCCTCCAGATGGAATCACTTACATCTAATCTTTTAGATACCACTTCCTAAAACCTGCCCCTGAGAATCTGCGTCTGTGAGGAGTCAGCCCACATGCCCCCTCCCACCCCACCCCCCAAAAACCCAGGAAGTCAGCATCTCAGGCTCCAGGTGTTAACACTTAAGAGCATCCTGCCCAACCCCCTCCAGCTGGAGGCTGGCCGCCTGGGAGCCGGACACAGCAATTAGGCCCTTCCCCGGCTGGGCGCCTTTGTCCCCTCACTAACATCATTAGCGTCTGACTTCCTGTGTACAACAGGGCCTGGGGGGCGGGGCAAATGCCGGCTGACCTGGGCAAAGCATTAGACTTCCTTTGTCAAAGACCCTCAAATGTTAACAAGCATGTGAACAAGGCTCTCCCCAGGCCCTCCCCTCAGCCTCTGCTCCAGGGAGTCAGGGCAATTCATGACAGTTTCTCTCCAGCTGTGGGAATCAGCCTCACTTGAGAGAAATGCGAAGTCTCAAAGCTAAGAGAATAAGCCAGCAAGCCTCCAAGGAGGCTTCAGATTTTAGTTCCTTGAAAGCTTTTCTGCTGGAAGCATGGGCTTGCCTGGGTCCCATAGGTTACAAGGACTGAGCCAAGGTGGCAGTGCTCAGCCAGCCCAGATCTTGGTTAAAAAGACCACAAGGACCATCCACTCACATGTGCTGGAGACTGAGATACAAGAGGGTCTCAGGATGCAAGGCCTTACAGAAAGTTTGTGTAGTCGCCCCAGGCTCTAAGGAAAACACTCCTCCAATCTCAAAATGGAACATGACTTGCTAAAAGCTGCAATCCTACTAGCCTTTCATCATTAAAATCCTCTCTGCCCTCCTAATGGAGAATTTCAGCGTTTTACTTGGGGAATATGTATGCCTCTGGGAATTTGATTTAAAAAAAAAAAAAAGCACCCTACTGCTGGAGACCCTCCTAACACCAGCCGTGTCTAGCGAATGAAACTGTTATTTTTGCTTTTCTAACAACACAATTCAAATGGAAGGGCAGGTCATTGGAGGTATAAAATCAGGTTTAAGCAGGACTCTTGATCAGGGCAGCTGTTAAACTGTTGTAAGCCGCTTTTGTTTCAAGTCAGTAATTGAAGACTGTGCAAGACTCTGGGAATCGCCAAGTGTACAAAGTAACATCATCAAAGGAAACAGCTATTTACATTGTTTCCTGGGATAAGCACCTGAGACCCGGCTCTATGGCTTTTCAGTCACAGGTGCCAAGCCATGTCTAAGTCAGCTCAGCTTCAGCAAAATCAAGTTTAAAAACGTAGCTAATTCCTATTCCCCTTGAAATTTTTTTAATCCTGTGTATGAAGGAAAATATCCATAGTATCCAGAGATGGTGAAAAAAGCTGATATTCTCAGTCCCATTAAACTGCCTTTACAGGCCGGGCATGGTGGCGCACGCCTTTAATCCCAGCACTCGGGAGGCAGAGGCAGGCGGATCGCTGTGAGTTCGAGGCCAGCCTGGTCTACAAAGTGAGTCCAGGATGGCCAAGGCTACACAGAGAAACCTTGTCTCGGGGGGGGGGGGGGGGAAAAAAAAAAACCTGTCTTTACAGAGCATGGTTTTGTGGTTGACATAGGAAAGGTCTGGGTTTTAGATATATTTTTAAATATTTGTCTAAGTGCCACTATGAGGGATAACCTCAAACTCCAAAGCTCTATACTATACAACTTCTGGTTCTTTCCTATTGCCAGCAGTGACGAGATACAATCGAGTGTTGAAAGTAGGATGCTGGTACGTAGCAAAGAACACCAGTAGCACAGGATGCCAAGTCCTTCACAGCTTTATTTCAATTTCAATTTATTGCAAATTTCAAACGGTAAATGAATTAGCCACTGTTGCCATTTTTTACTTTTTGTCAGTTGGTTTTTCAATTGTAGGTAATCGGAAGGATAAGCTCAAACACTAAAGAGCCCCCATCTTCAAGTCTCCTTAGGCTCCTGGATGGAAGCCAGTCTGCCCTTAAACTGCAAGCAATAAATCTAGAATATTTTCTTCATACGTTCTCAGTGATACCACATGGAATTTCCATTAAATCACACACATGCAACCACACACACAATGACACATCAATTAAATCATTGTAGATAGTTAGGCCAGGAAAGAATTGTGTTTGCCAAGTAACCAGATTTGCTTTAATTTCCCCAAAAAACCAATGAGTCCTTCTGAGAAGGGGGATAAAGTATGAAAAAGAATACTGACCTCCTGGATGCTTTTACACTTAGATAAATGTTGCAGGAGTGGAGGAAGCAATGCTATTCCCAGGCAGGAAGCTTTCCCTGCAATTCCTCTCCACAAGGCATCCAGCATAAATTGCTACAGAGAGGTCAACTGCAAAGTAAATTTCGGAGACAGACAAGGCAGAAGGACCTGCAGGTATAAGCATTATTTTTCCCCTGATGGAACAGTTTCAGCACTGATGGCAAGTGTCCACTCTTCTACAGGGCAAAGGCAGGGAAAACACACACACACTTTTTTTTTAATCCATGCATCTGTCTCCTTCAATACAGACTTCCCATAGAAAATGTTTACAAAAATCAAAGCCTGTAACATTTTGTCATAAATTTAGTGTGAAGCAAGGGCTTGCCAAAAAGGATTAAAAGCAGTGTGAAACTTTGGGGGAGGGGATGTTTTTTAAGTCAAAGGTTCTAGCTAAAGTAATTTCAAATTAAGAATGGGGAGCTGGCTGGAGATGAGAACACACTGAGGTGAGCACTCCTGCTTCTGGAAGGAACACAAACCTAGTGCCTGCCACAGAAGCTGAAGGGGAAAATCCCCAGAGGCTTTGGGACAGGAGGCTGGGATGGGCGGCCAGCCTGCTGTCTGCTGTTTCTCCTCTGGGATAGAGTACTCATGACTTCACAGAGAAGTAACAAAAAGAACCAGAAGAGGTAAGAGCTAGGACCACTGGGCCAAATTCTTTTTAAGGCCCAGTCAGCTCTAACCATTCACCTATACTGTCTATGAAAGGAAGGCGCCATTTAAGAAGGGGCTAAGCCATCCCCCTTTCCTGATCTAAAGAACACTGTGTTATGGAAAGCACAGAACGGACAAGTTGCCAGGGCTACACATGAACTGTTGATACCGGACAGGCTGTCTTCTGGTGTGGGTGTTCTGAGTGTTGCTCTAAAGGGTAACCAAATTACTATAGTTTAATCCTATGTTTCTTTAAGATTACATAAATTTAAGGGATTTTATGATTAGGTGACTGGTCTCATGTGAGAAACAGAACTGTGTAAAATTAAAAGGGAAACTGTCAAATCCAGGAAGCAGGCTGACAACGTCCTCCCTCCTTCATAGTAATCACATTATGGCTCTGTGAAACCAAAGCGCTGCCACTCTTTGCAGAGGGTCAGAGCAGGTGAGGGAAAGGCAGCAAGGTGGGTTAATTCTACAGAACAAGCTAGGAACACAAGGCACGGTCATGAAAGGAAAGAAGGCCCTGCACTTCCAACATTTATCCAGTGTAAATTCAATAAAGTCAGCTCAACCTTACTAATGACCTCAAGCAAAGGCTGTGACATCAGCCAGGTGTCTCAAGAGCATAAAGTGTGCCTCTGCAGGTCGTACCAAGTGAAAGTAAGTATCAATACAAACTCCTGCCTCCAGGGCTTTCAATTCACTTTGGAAAACAAAGCAAAGCCTACTTACATGGTATTAAACTTTATAGAATGTGCTAAATTATACAGTGTATAGGGTGTGTGTGTGTGTGAGAAAGAGAGAGAGAGAGAGAGAGAGAGAGAGAGAGAGAGAGAGAGAGAGAGAGAGAGAGTGTGATAGGTGGGTATCATCCATCTTTTATCACTCTACCTTATCTTTTAAGACAGGGTCTCTCTCATTGAACCCCCACACTCACTTGCTGGTCACACTGGTGTACTAGTGTGCTCTTGGAGTCCATGTCCCCCCACACAGGGATCCAGATACTTGGGACCCAGGCAGCTTTTCTATGTGGGTGATGTGACCGCTTCAGGTCTTCATGCTTGCATGGCAGGTACCTTCCCAGAGACTGAGTCATCTCAGTGGGTCTTTTTTTAAAGGTTATTGGAAATTTTATTTAAAAAAAAAAAAAAAAAAAAAAGGCAACTGCAGACTGGGGAAAAAAATTGTAGCACCGGGTTTCCGCACCAATTTAGTAATTAAAAGTAAGAAAATAAGATGCCAGGCAACAGATATTATATAGAGATTTATTAAATGAGCATGGGGAAGAGAAGGAAGGGGGAGGGGTGCCCCACAGAGACAGAGAGAGACTGAGGAAGAGAGAGGTGAGAGAGATGAGAGAGACGGGGTATGAGAGAGGGGCAAGGTGGGTCTGTCCTTTTATATACTGGGCAGGGCCACACCCCTGTGGCAGGTGGCATATTGAAGCAGAATCCTAACATTAATATTGTTATTAAATACACTTTAAATGTAGTATTGAAAGACAGGAAGTCTTGCCACAAGACCTTAAGGACAGATGAGCCAATACATAAGAGCTATAAAAATAGATCTAAAAGCCAGGTGTATTGGTGCACGCCTTTAATCCCAACACTTGGGAGGCAGAGGCAGGTAGATCACTGTGAGTTTGAGGCCAGCCTGGTCTACAAAGTGAGTACAGGACAGCCAAGACTACACAGAGAAACCCTGAAAAACGAAAACAAAAAACAAAAACAAAATGGAATATTGAATGGGGCTATAGGTAAAATAATGTCAAGATGGGTGTTTTAACTAACTTTGTGATTATATAATCAAAGAATTCTGACAGAGTCTTTAAAATAGTTTTTTAGTCTCCCAGCTTCTTAAACTTTTATTGTTTGTTTTGATGGAGGGTTTCACACTGTAGCCCTGGCTGGCCTGGAATGCAGAGACCTGCCTAACTCTACCTCTCAAGCAGTGGAATTAATGAATTTAAAGACGTGCAGCACCATACCCAGCTCCTTAAACTTCTTAATCTTCTGAGGGTCAAGAAAAATGTGGTGGCAATGAAAGGTTTCTTAGCATGAGATAACGAAAAAGTAAGTCAAGCTCAACTATGTAGTGACTCCCTGGTGTTTCCAGTACTGGGAGCTGCCTCAGACACTTCCCTGCAGCCTTGCCTGTGAACACACAGCACAAACTCTCTACCTGCCAGCCATGTGCCACACAACGGGAAGAAAGAACAGAGATCGATGGGCTCAGACTACAGACTACCTTATTCGAGTTGCAATGTTTTTATTTCTCTTGATTTCTTGTTTGTTTGGTTCGTTGGTTGGTTTTTTAAAAGCTTAATCATAAATAAAAAACAAAAACTCTTAATGTCTTCCTACTGGGATAACCTAGGGCTCTATGTATACTAGCCAAGCACTCTACCTACTGAATTACATCCCCAGACTCAGGAGGCAGAGGCAGACGGATCTCTGTGGGTTCAAGGCCAGCCTGGTCTACAAAGTGAGTCCAGGACAGCCAGGGCTGATACACAAAGAAACCCTGTCTCAAACAAACAAACAAAAATAGACCCAAAAAAAAAAAAAAAAAGGCACATCAGTTTCATTAGCATGCAAGTTCACTTTTATCTTTAATAAATGGGGAGGAAAAAAAATAATAAATGGGGAGAAAACCAAAGGCCAATCATAGACTTTAAACTTGTCTCAAAGATGTCATAATGGGCAGTGTTTGGGCCTGACTAAGGGTTCTCAAACCATTGCAGCAGCTTCTTTCTCTGCTGTCTCATCAGAACAGCAGAAAGAACAGGACTTACAGACAAAGGAATCGTTTTTTGGGTTTTTTGCTTGGAAAACTGGGAAAACCAATACATTCCTTCTGGGAATTTAGGGTAAGTTTTACAAAAACAGTGTCCAGATGTGCTTAAAACTTCAGTCTGTTCTCCTCTTTGGGTTGAGGAGCGGAGGGAGAAAACAATGGGGGAGAAAACGTTTTTATTAAAAACTGAAATAGTTATTAGATTTTCTTGGCTCATGCGCTAACTGGCTCTCAGCTGACAAATGAGGCAGGAGCACCTGGGGCACAACTCAAGCGGCATTCCTCCTGTCTGGGCGCAGGGAGGCCCGGCCAGGCCAGCACCACCAGCCCTGGTGCCAGCAGCCTCACTTCGTTCCATAACGTCCTTACATTACAGCCAATGGTTCCACCAGATGATAGTGAAATGGGGGGGGGGGGGGGGGGCAGCGACACTCAGGCAAATTCAGGAGGTCAAAAACTCTCAAGAGCCAGCCACCACGTGCAGAGTACACAGAAATACTCTGTCAATGCTGCATGCACCCCAGCTACCCCAGCTAACGTGGATGGGGTCGTCATTAGGAGTTGAAGCTTCTGCAACCTAATGCTTTCTTTCCCAGAGCCCTTTTTAATCAGAGCGGTGTATAAATAGTCTATCCTGAAGCTTTCATTTATTTCAAAGGGGATGGTGCTGGCTCTGGGTACTGAAGGTAAATGGATGTTTTAAACAGAGCATAAATAAAACAGACAGGGAGTCAGACATATATTATGAATAAAAAGATAATCTTAATAATAGTTTACATTATCACAAACCCAAGTTTATAGCAACAGCTAAGCCTCTCTCTAAGCGCAGAGCAGCTCCCCATTCAACAGGGGGAAATGGTATGTCAAAAATGTGACCTACCTTCAAGTTTGTTTAACTCTCAGTCAGCCACTGCTTCCTTCCGCCACCTTCCACCAGGAAGGCGCGCAGGGGAGGGATCCTTACTCAAGTGTTTTATGTGCCGAGGCTCAGAACTGTCTTCCTACCAGAAAGTATTTATTTATCTACACTCTATCTGGACAATCTTGACCAAGGCTAAATCAGCCTCATCAGGACCCCGGGGGCAAAAAGGTTGACGTGGATCAGGAAGCAGGGACAGAGGTACCTTCCTCCTGCTTCGCCAGGGTCAGAGGGATGCCATCTCTAGAATGAACCATCTCTAGGTCCTTCCCCGAAGCAGGCAGATCCTCCACGTTTCACATGTTGCTAAAAACACAAACCCCGCATAATCCCCTTAAACTGAAGGGGATTGAGCGCTAAGCCAGGCCTGGTCCACAGAGCACCCAAGATGTACTGTGTCTAAGGATGACCCTATGCCCAAGGCTAAAGAAGACCAGGCTAGGGGACACAGCTTTACATTTCTAAGAGCCACGGGCTATTAATTCAAGCCTCCTGATTTGGTACCTCCTAGGATGGGGAGGTTCAGAAACCAGGAAATGGGGCCTGCCACTGCCCTCCTTTTCCAGTTCTCACAGATAGGAGGGCCACTGCAAAAGTGTCCACCAGCCCCAGATCTCCTCATGGTGCCTGGGACCTTTCCTTCCCTCATAGGCTTCTGGCAAAAGAAGCAAGTAAGCCGGGTTTGGTGGCACATGCCTTTAATCCCAGCACTCGGGAGGCAGAGGCAGGTGGATCGCTGTGAGTTCGAGGCCAGCCTGGTCTACAAAGCGAGTCCAGGACAGCCAAGGCTACACAGAGAAACCCTGTCTCAAAAACCCAAAAAACAAACAAACAAAAAACAACAACAACAACAACAAAGAAGCACGTGAATGCTTTTTGCTTGGGGGGGGGGGGGGAGCACAACCCATGAATCACAGAAGAGGAGCTTTCAAGCCATAGGATGCTCAGGGCAGGCCAAGTGGTACTTGAGCTGAGGGTATCACAAAGTACAAGCTGCATGCTCCAAGCATATCTTGCATCTTTTTGCAGAGTAAGAACCCAGACACTGCTTGGCTGTGCTACGGCTGCAGGTGGAAACACTGTTGGAAATCTACCAGTTTCCTTCCAGGACACCCCCGCCTAACCTCAGAGCTTCCGGAGGTCGGCACCCCTGGAGCCTCAGCTCTCCATCAAACCAGCCTTGTTGGTGCCTTCCGGATCCAGGCCCTCACCAGGTCACATCGAAATGAGTGACCTCTTTACCAACAGTTGCCATCACTTTATCCCATGGCCTGAGTCACACAACCCTCTGCAGTGTCTGTCTGTCTGTCTGGCAGTCTGTTTTTTTACTGCAAGCGTTCACACTTCACACTTATTCAAAAACACCTCTACTTTTCTCTTCTCTCTCTGCCTGGTCCCCTCCGTGCCACCCGCCTTGTGTACTGGAGTCCAGACCTGCTCACTGGGAACTTCAGCCTGAGACTCTTGGTGGAGGAGAAGGGATATGGTTGCAAGATTCTTTCAGAAGTATTCTTTTCCTATGCAGGGATGTTCCCAAGAGACCCATGAAAGAAATATAGTTCAGGCATCTCTTAAGAAGTGTGGGCTCCCAGCCTGGGGGGGAAATGCATAGGACAGAGCTAATTAAGGGAAAGGAGCCAGGAAACTGTATGTGATAACATGGGAGCTCTGTTTGGAGTCTTCCCACTCTCTTCACCAAAATGGGGGGCAGGGTGCTCTGCCTCCCTTCATATTGGGGTTCTGGGGAAAGAGTCCTTGTTTAGAGCAGCTAAGGAAGTGTGTGTGTGTGTGTGTGTGTGTGTGTGTGTGTGTGTGTGTGTGTGTGTCTATTGTAAAATTTTAGCTTTCACAAAAGGACAGACAGCATGGTGTAAATGTAAATGAGGGAACAAAAACATCACTGAGTTCTGTAGTCCCCACTGTGGACTAGCTAATCAGTTTTCATCTACAGCTGCCTTTCTGCTGCCCCTCCATCACCTTCTACAACACCCCAAATCCCTCCAACCCTGAAAGCTGCTGATAGAGAGAGCCAGGCCTTCTGGGCTGTCAGCACCAGGGCATGATTCATAGCTTGAGGGGTCGGGGAGAGGCAGGGCCATTGCTTACAGGAATCCATGACTGATGGGCCCTAAAAGCTCATGGCCCAGAAAATGGAATGGCTTTATCCATCATTGACAGTGTCAACATTAGAAATCCAGAGATGAGAGGGAGCAATTTAGTAACCCAAGTAGAATCCCCACCATAATACTTAGATGCCAATTTTTTTTTTTTATAATTTGGTGCTAAATCAGGAAGAATTAATATTTTTATTTCTTTGTTGTTTTTATTTGGAGATTTTGTTTGTTTGGCTAATCAGGGTCTGTCTTTCCTTCCTTCCTTTCTTTCTTTCATCTCTTCAAACAAGGTCTCTACCTAGCCTGGAATTTGTAGTCATCCTCCAGTCTCTGACCTACGAGAACTGAGACACAGGCATAGGCCACCATGCCTACCTAGTAAAGTCATTTTAAAGCTCTTATTGCCAAGCCTTGGTGGCACACACCTTTGATCCCAGCACTCAGGAAGCAGAGGCAGTCAGATCTCTGAGTTTGAGACCAGTCTGGTCTGCAGAGGAAGTTCAAAGACATCCAGAGCTACACAGAGAAATACTGTCTTGTGGGGGAAAAACCAAAACAACAAAAACTCTATTTATTCACTAAGCATCTTCCCCAAAATTCTCAACTAAGCAACCTCTCATCCATATTTAACTTTAATGGTACCAGTCTCAAGATCACTAAGACACACTCAGAAGGTAATCACCAGTCCTCTTGGGAAGCCAAGATGGCTCAGCAGATAAAGGCGCTTATCATGTATGTCTGATGACCTGAGTTCAAGTCCTAGAACCCACAGTTGATAGAAGAGAACTGATTTCTATAATTTGACCTCCACATGTGTGCCGTGACTCACATGTACCCAATCAAACATGTTCATCATACACATACCAATAATAATAAACAAAAATTTTAATTTATAGGAAAAGAAGATGCCTTTTAAGAAAACCAAAGACGCTGGGCACGGTGGCACACACCTTTAATCTCCAGTACTCCAGAGGCAGAGGCAGGTGGATCGCTGTGAGTTTGAGGCCAGCTTGGTCTACAAAGTGAGTCTAGAACAGCCAAGGCTACACAGAGAGACCCTGTCTTGAAGGGGAGAAAAAAGAAAAGGAAAAAAAGAAAACCAAAGACATTGAAAAGGAAGTAAATACTTTTTGTTGTTGTTTTGTTTTTTGAGACAGAGTTTCTCTGTGTAGTCTTGGCTGTCCTGGACTTGCTTTGTAGACCAGGCTGGCCTTGAACTCATGAGGATCCACCTGCCTCTACCTCCCTGCGCTACCATGCCCAGCTGAGGCTTTTAATCTCAAAGCCTGCCCCCAGTGGCACAGTTCCTTCAGTAATGCTGAACCACCCAAACCAAACAGCACTGCCACTAACTACAGACCAAAAGTTCAAATGTCTAGGAATATTGGGCACACTTCTCACTCAACTTATGGGAGTAGGCTCTCCTCTTCCACCATATAAGCCCCGGGAACTGAGCTTGTTGGCAGAGGCTTTACCCACTGAGTCATCCCATCAGTCCTCATGCCTACATATTTTAAGATGAAGGAAGCTGAAAACTGAAGGACCGCCTGACCCAAATAGGATGCGATCTCTAGGCTAAGAGAAAAGCATATTTCTTCTTCAGCTGGCAGCACTATCTTCTCTGCCTATGCAGGTCCTGTCTGGGTCAGTCCTAATTCCAAGACACCTTCTTCTCAATCCTTACCAAGCCCAGCTGGCAAGTCCTTCTAGGCTCCTGTGTTGCCCTGTATGAGATGACTTGCTATTGTCCCTTGGGCTCAGTGTGCACCCAGCTCAGAGCCAAAGATCTGGATTGTCACAGTGCCTGGTATCCAGTCAGCCAGCTCCAGCCACACACAACTGCCAAGAGGAAGAAAGAGTAATCAAGTAAACAGCCTCTAGCCACATATAGATGTTTGTTATTTAATTATCATCTTTTTCCAAGTTTTAAGATTCGCCAGGCCTGGTGGCACACACCTTTAATCCCAGCACTCAGGAGGCAGAGGCAGGTGGATCACTGTGAGTTCGAGGCCAACCTGCACTACAAATCAAGTCCAGGATAGCTAAGGCTATACAGAGAAACCCTGTCAACAAACAAACAAACATTCTTATTTTGAGAAATTGTCTCATATAATCCAGTCTAAGCTCTAACTCCAACCATATAGCTCAGACTGCCATTGCCTCCTGAGCCTCCTAAACCACCCCAAGTCCTGGCATCACAGGACTTTATATAAAATTAGAAATCCAAAACCTTCAAATGTGCTAAGCATATCTCAGGTGCTCAATGGCTACAAGTGAATGCCTTGTGGCTCCCAAAGTGGAAGGGCACATGAGAGACTACGTCCATCAAAGGTTCTACTGGACACTACTGTAGCACAGAATGTAGCAGTTGTCCACACCTGCCTAGACTGTCTCAACACTGGGTACTAGGCACAGTCTGCCATCTCAACTGATGATACCCTGGTGGCAGATACCTCAGTTTACCTGAGACATTACAAAAGCTTTCAGCAAAATTAAAGTTCCCTTGAGTCAAAATATACTTAAGCATTGGCTTGTTCACTATCATAAATGCATGTAAAACACTCCAGCACCCCCTGCATGCCGTTGTATCCCTCTATCCCCCAAAACCCCTGATCTGGCAACATTTTTAAAAATTCTGGCTCCAGCTGGGTATGGTGGTGCATACACCTTTAGTCCCAGCACTCTGGAGGCAGAGGCAGGCAGGCTGATCTTTCTGAGTTCAAGGCCACCCTGGCCTACAAAGTGAGTCCAGGTCAGCCAGGGCTGTTACACAGAGAAACAGTATCTTGAAAACAAAACAAAACAAATAAAAGCTGACTCCTTGCCTGGGAAATCTACTTAAGCAGAAGTCAATGGTAAGGCTGCGAATCAACCCCACCCCAGTGCAAGAATTTTCCTTAGGCGATTCTGGTACTTGGCCAGGGTCCGGTAGGTGCCTCATCTAAGTTTAATGATCTGCAAAGTGCCCTCAGGTCTCTCCTCTCTTCCCCATCAGGTGCTCTGAGCAAGTGGCAGAAGTCGCACTTGGATGCTTTGAGGACAGGGCAAGTGCAACTGCTTGGGGGTTGGGACAGGCAGTGTAGCTCTGGAGCTGTTGCAGCTCTGGTTTTTCAGAGCGGTCTCACCAAGTGGCATGTCCTCCCATCTTAATCCCTATTCTGGAAAACAAGGAAGTTTATCAGAAACAATCAGCTAGCTGCCTGCCTCCCTGTGAGGCTGGCTGGGAAGTGACAATGGGGGAAATCTGGGAGGTAACAGGTTCAAAGGCTTAGGGCAGCCTGCTGAAGATCTCGTGGCTTAGATACAGCACCCCCACGGAGCTCACCTGCCTCGAATTCTCCTTAAGCCTCCCACCTTCACCTGTTTTATTTGGATGATCCGACCTCAAATTACAATAAAACTTCAGACTTTCTTTAAAACAACAGTAACAGAAACGTGGTTTCCTCCCTAAAGTCATGATCCCAAGGGTAAAGTACCAACGTCCGGGTTTTTAAAAGGAGGAAATGAGAAGAGCCAGCATATTCTCTTCTGCTCAGGTTGAGGCATGGCCTATAATCCTAGCACTCTGGAGGGGAGAGCAGAGGCGTGGGGGGGGGGGGGGGGGAAGGGGGGGGGGGGGGGAGGGGGGGGGCAGGGGAGCTGTCGCAAGTTCAAACCCAGCATGATCTATGGCCTACATATTTAAGTCAGTCAGGCCCACATAGGATGACTCTGCCTCAAAAGAAAGGAAGAGAGAAAAAGGAAAGAAGGCAGGCAGGAGGGGGGAGGGAGAGAGAAGGTGGACTCTGCCCAGGAAGAAGCAATAACAAAAGGCCCTAACACAGCATAGAGAACATCCCTCTCCGGGTTTGTGCCTGCTCTGCTCAGGATTCCTGGAAAACACTAAACTCTTACGATGATCAAAGTGAAGGCATTGGTCGACAGAGGAAGAAAAAAAAAATACTATCATTTAATATCGCATGTTTATTTAGCCCCACCAAGCCAAAGAGGGAGAAGATGCCTGCTTAATCAGCTAAAAATGCATTCATTACCCCACGCCATTCGCTGTGGCTTTCCTGAAATCAGACACTTCTGCCCCTAGACCATAAGATCGAAGCGATTTGAAATGAAAATATTTCCTGTGCAGGGCTTGCCAGGTTCTAGCCCCAGAGTGATGTAACAGATGACATCCAGCACAGTAAATGCTTTTATTAACCATAAATTTGAGACCGCTTTAGGGATTTGAAGTGTTGGGTTTCATGGTGAAAAAAATTGTAATGTTATCCACAGACCATCCATGAGCAACAAAAACAGAGGCGCAGGTTAGACTGCTTTGATCACATTATGGCAAGGGGGGGGGAAGAGTCTTCGGCATGTAAAATAGTAATTGCATTCAGAGTCTATCTTTAAGGAGCACCACAAGAGTTTACTCATATGCCTGGGGGGGGGGGCGGGGGAGTCTGGTGGCAAATCAACCCATGTACAGACTTACGAAGCCACCCGGCTCTGTGAAGCAGAAAGGCAGCTGAAAGGCATTGAAAAGCTCCCACATTAAGATGGGAGCCCTAAATCAGCCCTGCTGATGCTGCTCTCTGCTAGATAACTCTCCTTCGTGTCAAGATGCTGGGCTGCATACAGGACCTACCCACTCCAGGCTCCCACCACCAGGCTGCCACCATCAGAAGCATCTCCAGAAACCCCGCCTCCCAGTTGCTCCCAACCAAAACCCACTGATCTGAATCTAACCCTCTGATTTGTTTTAGCCGATGGTGCCCAAGTTTTCTTCATCTAGAGGAAAATGTGGTGGTGTGCCCAGGGAGTTACATGGCCTCGGCCCTCTGACCTCAAAGACTCCCTTTACACAGGAACAGTTAGTTCTGAAATCAAAGCACCCCTGCACTCTGGACCCACCAAACCAAACCTGAGGCTGCGTAACCATGGAAACAGGAACTCTCCTGGGACCAGAACAAACTAGGCCCAGCAAAGGCTTGCGCAAAGCTGCTGCCGCCTCTCTCCTCAGGAACCCCCCCTCACATGGCCTTTGTGTTGGTGTGCATTCCAGCACAGGAGCCCAGCCCACAGGACTGGGCTTGTACGCCATCCTTGCCAGCATCCGAATAGTCGCCGCTTTCTGGCCTCTCGCTGTCAAGCCCCTGAGGAGACTACAGAGTTGGTGCCAGAAAAGAAAAGTGAAAAACAAAGTTGAACCTCTGAGGTCCATTCTCTCCTAGCTGAGTGTCCCACTATTACATCTCGGCATGACATTTCGTGACCAGCAGGGGAGGAGGCCCAGTCCCAAAAGCTGAACAAATGCCAGGCACATAGGCCTGGCTGCGCCCTCTCAGTCCCCCTGGACTTATGAATAAAAGATGGGGGTTTTGTCTGTCGTTTCCCTGGTACTCTGTAAGAATAACAACTTGTCGCTTTTTGACGTTTCTAACTTACTTTGAAAAATTACCAATATTAACTTTACAGGTCTTGGCCCTTAAATCTGTGAAGGACAAATACGAGCAAGGAAAAGCCATGTAATTAGGTCGAAGATAGTAATTCAGGTTAAAGTAAAGAAATCGTGGTGGCTCACGCCTTTAATCCCAGCACTCGGGAGGCAGAGGCAGGCGGAGCGTTGTGAGTTCAGGGCCAGCCTGGTCTACAAAGGGAGGGAGTCCAGGACAGCCAAGGCTACACAAAGAAACTTGTCTCAAAAATCAAAAGAAAAGAAAAGAAAAAGAAACCATCTGTAAGAGACTCTTAACAACTCTGGCAACAAGCAATCACAGAGCTCAAAGGCTGGAAACTGACTTTGAGGACATGTTTTGAGTGAAGTGGGTTTGCTGGAAATGGAGTTCAGTGTTTTCTTAGCACAAAGAAATGGCCGAATTTTGGTGCAAGGAAGTACTCAGCCATGAGCTTGCTGGAGCCAAACAGAGGTACTCAACAGGAGTTCCTTCCCAGCCACCAAAGGCAGCAACTACAACTGTCTGCAACAAGCCTCGAGTTCTTGAGAAAGAGTGCTGCCACTTTCCAGAGCAGACTTAACGACTTCAGTCTTTAAGGAAAGGGTTTCCTACAGGAGAACCCAGGGCACCCTGTACTTTCTTCAGACCTTGAATAAAGTAAAAGAGAAGCCCTAATGGAAAACACTAAATATTAAAAAAATAATAATGATAAATTTTTTTAAAAAGACAATGTAAAACCAAACTATCAAAGTATACTTACTGTTAGAAAGACAGACCTCTAAGTGTAACAATTTCTATTTACAAACAAGTCTTACTTAATGCCTGCGAAAACACCCAAATCCATGAACAACTGATATCTAAAATGGAAAGATGGCTCAGTGGAATGGCCATGAGAGCCAAAATCTGGGTGGAGGAACTGTTTTACACTAAAGGAGACAGAAGCAGCCAAAACCAATGAGTGGCCAAAGCCAAGTGAACCAAGCACTCACTGCACTGCATGGCCCACTTCCTACAGGCTTGATTTCAGGATACCAAATACAGGAGCAAGAACACAACAGTGGGAGCCCCTGGATGCAGATGGCTGGCTGCAGATGTCTATAGATTTATTATTAAATATTAATACTGAAAAGGAATTATATATATTTTTTTCTTTTTTTCCTTTGGGGAGGGGTTCAAGACAGGGTTTCTTTGTGTAACCTTGGCTGTCCTGGAACTCACTGTAGACCAGGCTGACCTTAAACTTACCTGCCTCTGCTTCTTGAGTGCTGGGATTAAAGGCGTGTGCGACCATTGTCCAGTCAAGGAAAATAATCCCAATATTCGGCAGGCAGAGGACAGTTCCAGGACAACCAGGGCTACACAGAAACTCTATCTTAAAAAAGAAAGTAAAGCCAGGCGTGGTCATGCATGCCTGTAATCCCAGCACTCGGGAGGCAAGGGCAGGCAGATCGCTGTGAGTTCGAGGCCAGCCTGGTCTACAAAATGAGTCTAAGACAGCCAAGGTTAACACAGAGAGACCTTGTCTGGGAAAACCAAAAAAAAAAAAAAAAAAAAAAAAAAAAAAAAAAAAAAAAAGAAAGAAAGAAAGAAAGAAGGAAGGGGGGGAGAATAATTGAATTTTAACATAGCAACACCTTATTTTTAAAAAGATGAACTAGCTTATCATTCACTTAATGGGGGTGGTATGCACACAGGAGATAGGTAAGATACTGTTTCTGCGGTTATTTGGTTTTTGTTTTTTTGTCAAGAGTTCTCTATGTAGTTCAGACTGGGTGTGAACCCATTGTGTAGCCCAGACTAGCCTTGAACCTCCCATCCTCCTGCCTAAGCCTGTACCTGTAGCGTTACAGGTGTATGGTCCTGTTCCTGGCAGTGCTTTAAATTTAAAAGTCACAGGCCACTTTCCAGTCCTCTCCCTTTCCTAGAGCTCTCCAGCAACGTGGCATTCTCTCTTATCAGAATTCCTGCTAAATCTAAACTGTTTTAGGAATCGTTAACCTCCACCTCCCTGCCTTCTACACCAACTCCTCCGCATTGCTTATCCCATCCTTTTTAAGTAAGATAAAAGAAAGCAAGGATTACACTAGACCTGGCCAACTCGAGACACTTCACACTTAAAAAAGTTAAAAAAAAAAAAAAAAAAAAGGAAGCTCAGTGATCTGGAAATACACTCAAGGGAAAATATGTGGGGAACAGAAAATTCCTGTCTCTCAATGACTTCAAAGCCCAAGAGGTGAACAATGAGAGAGGCAGAGCATCCACAGCAGCAAAAAAGGGCCCTAGTTAGTGCACCCACAGCGCTGAACACGCTGGGAACCCCACAGCCTTGAAGCAGGCTTTGGGCAGCACAACCCAGATGTTGGGTTTTCTTTTTTCCTACTTAATTTTGGTAAAACTCCATGACCTCTTTCTCAAATTAAAAGGCAATGCTTCTTTCTTTCTTTCTCTTTCTCTTTCTTTCTTTCTTCTTTCTTCCCAATCCACAGGAGCTATCTTTAGCGAAGCCTTCTAAGGATTTCATTAATTCATAGCCAGCCAACCAGGACTTTTCCCACAGTCTCCCACAAAAAAGCCCGGGAAGTCACTGATTGCTTGGCTGGATCTGAATATGTGCAGAGGTAAGATCAGAAATATCTAGTTCCTCCCACAGGGAAGTGAGGCATGAAAATCAAAGCCCACAAAACTCATTACCACAGCTGGCCAGCAAATCCCCGGTCCAAAAGGCAAGGAGCACGTCTGATGGTGTTGGGCTATCACGTGACCTCAGAAAAGTGAGCCACATTCATTCACGGGGGGACAGGGCGGGGTGTTTGCAGGGGGTGCTGGGGGGCTATCATGACAAAATGAGATCTGTACCTCTTTTTAAAAAACAAACATTTTCATAAGGAGTGAGGGTTGCTACTAAGGTTGGGGGGGGGGTGCTCAGTAGTAATGTTTTATTTTTTTCCTCAGGGCAGGAAACCAGGAACAGTCCCTACACTCATTTTTTTAAAAGCATCAGGCACTACAAGATGTGACTCTCCTGAAACAGCAGCTCCTACGCAAGTCCCTTGATTAGAAGGAGGATCCAGACTCTGTAGCCCAGACTTTGTCTGCTATGTCAACCTGTAAGAATGCCCGTGATTGGTGGAGGACAAATCCTAGTGCTACAGGCACCTAATTCCGCATCATCAGCCAATGTCAAGAAAACACAAGATAGTTAGCTAGACAGTATCAGAGGGATTTTTTTTTTTTTTTTTATTAACACAGGTGCGGTTTCCTCAGAGTGGCCACAGTAGACACTGATTTGCAAGAAGACATCCTATCATCCTATGTTAATATATGGCAGAGAGCTCAGCCATTCAGGAAATATGAATGGAGAATCTGATGTCCACCAGGTAGAGGTGGAGAAGGGAAATAAAAGATGGCCAGGCTTGGTGGTGTAGACCTGTAATCTCAGGACTTGGGAGGCTGCAGGCTTGAGCTTTCAGACATTCTAGGCTACTCAGTGAGTTACAGGCTAGCCTAGGCTACAAACATGCCTTGGCTGCATTCTCATTAACTCTGGAGGGTGTAAGGACAGATGGTTACAAGCTTTGCATTTAATAAGTAAATACACAGCCAGAGAAGGTAAAATTTACCTCCAGAGAAGCTGCATGGAGAAAGAAGGGCCTCTTCTAAAGCTGGGGAAACTGAGTCAGAGCAAGATGCCAAAGTTGCTAGGAACCAACTGAGTGAGATGTGAGCTTCCCAAGGCATCCTGCAAGCAGGGCCTCAGGCACTCACCCACCTGCCTTTAAACTGCTTGTGCTAGGTAACCACAGGCTGAGGAACAGCAGACCTCTGCTCCAGCCTCTCTGAAATTAGCAGGATGGTGTGGAAAGAGCAAAAGCCAGGCAGAGGCTCGCTGCTGTTGACACAGAAACCATGCCTACACTGCGCCACTACAGCAAGACCATGTACCTCTCAGCTCCTCACTTGGAGGAGAAAGTCCCGGGACAGAATCTGGCAGTATGGTATAACATAGGAACACTGTTTGGTTTTCGTTTTTGTTTTTGTTTTTTTGAGGGGGGGAGGTTGGGAGGAGGAGGAGGAAGAGGAGAAAAATTCTTGCCTCCAAAGATACTGAACAGTTACAATAAATTCCAGGAGGAGGAAGAGGAGAAAAATTCTTGCCTCCAAAGATACTGAACAGTTACAATAAATTCCAACCAGGATAGTGTCAGTGCCCCACCCAGAGCAAATGTGTGCACCCCAGAAGGAAGCCATAAACTGTCACCAGGCAGGGCATGCAGCCTGACTGCTGCTACATGTGGCCTGCACTGTACTGCATTTTCCTCAGGATAAAGGTGGGGGAGGGGGACAGTTCAGAAGAAAACTCAGAAATCACCTGGATGGAATAAAATCCCAGGGACGACGTTTTTAAAGCATATGGCCCGTCTTAAGAAAAATGCACCTTTTCACTCAAATAACCCGGTTCCTCCCATCAGCCTCCTACCCCCACCCCCACTCCTAAGTACAGCAAGCAGTTCAGCTCAGAGCAGAAGCCTGGGGCCACAGCCAGAGTTCTGTAAAGGGTTACTATTCAACACAGGGGAAAAATCTACAAAATGTACAAAACAGAATCCTTGGAAAAACTCTTAGGTTTTAAGAAGAAGTGTGTGTGTGTGTGTGTGTGTGTGTGTGTGTGTGTGTGTGTGTGTGTGTGTGTGTGTCTGCGCTCACGCAAGCAAGCAAGACCACTGAGCCACTCTACCCTCTGCTTTTGGTTGTTTTTTTTTTTTTTCCTGTGGTGGGTAGGAGTTGCATTTAAAGCTTAATCCTTCATGATTTCCAAAAGGCGCATCTGAACATTTGTTTAATAGGACATGTAAATATCCATTTAAACATCTTAACTAGTGATATCTCTATCGATATCCACTCCCTTTTAAAGCTGATAATTCAATACTTCATGGCTTTTTTTTTTTTTTAGTAACTTCAGTCTATCCGTTTTAATGCAGAGCCTTGTGCTTAATGTCTATCAAGTCAGATTTAGAATTGCGAAAGGCACAACACGATTCTACTATAGTAAACTTCCAACAATAACCACCACTTCCCTGTAAAGCCGTATGTAAATAGGACATTTTAGCATTAGGCTCCCTATAAAGGAAAACGCTCTGTAAACACGGGCAGTTGAGGTAGTTTTCAGTCACACTAGTAAATCAGAAAATTTATAGGCCAGCTTCCATTTTGGAAGAGAATTACATGTATATTCACATCACATCTTCATTTTGTCATCTACTCTGTGATTTGCTGAGGACAGCTGGTACCTATTAAGTCCTCCCTTTTAAATGTTGTGGCCTTAATTAGCTACATCCATCTTCCCCCACCATTTCCAAACAAGGAACCAACGGGAAGCCTTTTGTATAATGGATACTTTGAACAATGGCGTTGTAACAGTAGTCTCTGCTGCTACAGTAACTAGTAGACCCATCACAAAAGCAGGGTCTAGCCAAAGTTTTGATTTCACTCTTTGTGACAATTTTTAAATTCTTCCGGAGTCTTTAGTTTCCTGACTTGTGTTAATATTCAAACCTTCTTCAGGCTAATACTTGAAAAAGAACTCCAGTGTCTCCCTAGAGATAGTCAAGGTATCATTCAAGCTGCAAACTTCTCCCGTGGGTTTCTGCACACGGGAGACCCAAGCAGGCACCACAGCAGAGCAGAGCAGCTAGCCCAGTGTGGTGTCTATGACTAGACGCTGTGCCCGCCTTAAACACAATTAAGAAAGTCCGTTGACTGGCCTGCTCTAACCTGCCATTTGGAGACAAAACATACCCCAATTTTAACTTCTAATTTGGATTTTTCTCATTTAAAAAGAACCCATCTATGCATTTGGGACCTTCAAGTACGAATTACGTCGACTGGCTAAACTTTGAGGACAAGGAACCGCCTAGTAGAATCCTAGACTAGCCCTAGCTATAATCAGCAGTAAGACTATTTTCTCCAATTGGATACGATCACTCCTGGGCTTGTGTCTTTTCAATCAGCTGGTGGCCCCTGCCGGGTTTAGAGTAGCAGAGGGGAAGTGGCCTGTGGTTAAACAGAGGAAATACCAAGGCATTTTAACAGAGCAAATAGTCTCTTCACTTCCCACCAGGAGGAGCTTCAAAGGCCTGGGCCCTGAGGAGACAATGTGCTATAGGGCCATCAGTCACCTAATCTGGTGTCAGGCCCATTCAGAACTTCCCCGACAGCCAAAGATAAACACTGCCCTAAATGACAATGAATGCCTCCCACTGGCTGGGCAAGTCTGGCGTCTTGGACCACAGATAGCTCCAGACTTGCTGAAAGCAGTGACATTCCACATTTGGGGAAGATGCCGAATGGCTAAAGACGCCATAAGAGCAAGAGAGAAGTCTGCCTTGAGTAAAGCCCAGTGAACTGCCCCACCATGTGTACCTGAGCTGCCCCTCCACCCTCCTTACCCTCACATCATCTTCTTACAAATGGCAGGTGCCCCCTCCACTGCATGCCCCCCCCAACCCCCACTTCCAGAAGCTTGAAAAGCCATCCATCACAGGCAGGCACAAGAGGCAGTGGGGAATGAAAGAGGACAATAAAATTGTTGATAGAGTGGCCCCAGCAGCAGCAGACATCTGCTGGGGGGCTGGAGCACACTGAGTGAAAAGTTCAGGGACACATGAGGGGGAAAGGGCTTGAAAGCCCCCCCCAAAAAAAAAAAAAAAAAAACACCTAACACATTTTAAGCCAAATGAAGCATGAAAAATACTCAACTTAAAATAAAGACTGAAAAAAGGCATGAGCAGTTCTTTCCTTTGTAGGGAGGCCGTGTGTTAAGTCTGAACTGCCGAGACGGATTTGGATCCTGCCTTACTCCATCCTCAGACAGTTTTCCAGACAAACCCAGCTGTTTGGACAGGAACCCAGTGGAAGCGTCAAATGCCCTTCTCTCCCAGGCCTCCTTTCTAGCCCTAGACCAGAGGACCCCACCCAAGCCAGGATGCCTTGCCTAACCAGCTCCCCAGAAACACAACCTCCAAATCGCCTAACTTCTGGTAGTGTTCTGACAAAGTCACTGTGCGTCTAAGTCCAGTGAAATAATTTAAAGTAAAAAATGATTGATCCTTGGTGTGTGTGCGCGGGGGGGTGGGGTGGGGGGGGTGGCGCACGCTTTTAATCCTAGCACTTGGGAGGCAGAGGCAGGTGGATCTCAAGATTCACAGCCCTTGAATCTTCATTCCAACAAGGCAATTTTTGTTCTTTTTGTTTGTTTGTTTGTTTTCTTTGTTTTTTGAGACAGGGTTTCTCTGTGTAGCCTTGGCTCTCCTGGACTCTCTTTGTAGACCAGGCTTGCCTCGAACTCAGAGAGCCGCCTGCCTCTGCCTCCCAAGTGCTGGGATTACAGGCGTGTGCCACCACCGCCCAGCCAACAAGGCAATTTTGATACCCGAAGCTTCTGGATATTTCATTGAGAAACCACATTTGGAAAGAAAGAAGTACTGCTCCAAGCAGTACCTGTTCACCTTGCTGTACTGCTGATATGGTAATGGTCCAGGCACTTCAGGGTTGAATGGATGAAGGACGGAGAGTGAAAGAAAACAAAGGCCAGACAGGCTCCTGATGAACTAGCAAAAGACACTGGAAGAAAGCATTGTGCTTCTCATATAAACAGTTCTCTTAAAAAAAAAAAAAAAAAAGTGTCAACCCAAAACTAAAATAGTTTTTAATTAAGAATTCTGTAAGGGACACAAGAGTATCTGTGACGTGGTCCACACAACCACAGAGCAAGCAGACCAGATATGGGGCTTAGGAGCCACAGGCCGCAAGTGAATGAAAGCGCATCCATTTCAGAGTCAAATAAACACGCCTGGGCTCTCAGCCAGGGGGAATTCTTGGATTAGACTTTTATCAGGGACCTAAATTTTAACCAGCTGGAACCCCACCCCCACCCCAATACCACCCTATTCCTTTCTACCTTTGGAGATGAAGTGTTTGCCTTAAATGGGAAATTTGTACTTCATTGTAAAGACAGTGCCAGCATACAGTTTCTGAATGCTGAAGACACTCTTTTGAGGGAAGGGGTTTAGAAATGTTTGTTTGGACACAACAGACCAGCAAATATATACCCCATTTAGGGTAGGAGATTAAGAAATGGCTATTAAAAAAAAAAAAGAAAGAAAGAAAGAAAAGAAAAAGAAAAAGAAAAGGCTCGTAAAAAAAGCTATAACAGAGTTTGTAAGAATGGATCCTAGGGTTTTTTGATTTGTTTGCTGCTTTGGTTTTTTGTTTGGTTGGTTTATTGGTTGTTGTTTTTTGTTTTGTTTGTTTGTTTTTGAGACAGGGTTTCTGTGTAGACTTGACTGTCCTGGACTCACTTTGTAGACCAGGCTGGCCTTGAACTCACAGACATCTGCCCGCCTCAGCCTCTCAAGTGCTGGGATTAAAGGTGTGGGCCACCACTGCCCAGCTTGTTTGTTGCTTTTAAAATTAAAATCTCATTATGTAACAACTCATGCTGGCCCAGAATTCACAGTATGGCCTCCAAGCTGGCCTTGAATTCTCAAGCCTGCTGTGCTGCCTTCCAAGTGTTTATGGGTATGGACCAACATGCCTAGCTCTGGAATTCCTTGTTCTTAGCAAGACAGACGCTTGACATATTCAAGTTACCTGACACACACAGAACCATTTTGCCATCAAAGTGGGAATTGAAGGAAATGATTTAATAGGTACAAGATCTTGCTTACAAGCAAGAAGACCTGAATTCGAATCCCCACTACCCAAGTAAAAAGTCAAACACGGCCACCCATGCTTGAGTAGCTATGCTTGTAACACCCTGAGTGCTGGAGGAAGCAGAGACAGGACCACTGGGGCTGCCAGCCTAGATCCAGGTCCAGTGAGAGAACCTCTATCAGGGTAAAGAAAACAAAGTAACAGAACAGGTCACCCGACATCCCCTGGCCTCTGCGAGAGTGCACACCCCCACAACCTAATCCGGTAATTAAATAAAACACACACATCAAAAATAAACAAACAAATAAATAAATAAAACAAGGGTCAGTGCAGTGGCCAGTCCCTCTGGAAGCTTAACCTCTTTGAAAAAAAACAATATTTACTATTCAAAACATAATTTTACCTGGCAAAGACTGTGAAGGTTTTTTTTTCTTCTTCTTCTTCAAATAGTTGAGGAAGTGTGCCCACAACTCATTTCTAAAACACTCGAACTGTGTTCGAGATGATATCAGTTCCTTAATTACCCTACAAGTAATAAAAGAGGTTGTGAAACCTGACCACTTAAACCAGGCCAGCTCATGGCCTCTGAGAGCAGCTCTCCTGGGAAAATATCCAGTCCTACATTGGCCTGGGTTTCTGGCCCAAATGTCCCGTGGAGATTAAGGGGAGCATTCACTCTCCTGTTCTCCAACATGCCAGGCCCTGCCCCTCTGTCACGCTTCAAGGCTGTGGGTCTAAAGAGAAACTCAGACCCCAGGATACCAACTTGTGTTCACATCACATATAATTCATCCTTATTCTTGTTTGTTTGTTTGAGATAGGGTACACATGTAAGTATGGATGTATGTTGTATGTATGTATCCTTGGCTGGCCCTGAACTCACAGAGATTTGCCTACCTCCACCTTCTGAGTGCTGAGGCTAAGGCTTGTAGTACCACTCCCACCCATCTTTATTCTTTATCTTTTCTCCTTACCCTCTAAGCTATGGGGAACCCAGACTCTGTAGGATGCTGGGCAGGCACTCTACCAATGAGCTACAATTCCAACCAGCCTTTTCTTGCGTCCTTTCTTTCTCTCTTTTTTTTTGGGGGGGGTGGTATGGGGGGGTTCGAGAAAGGGTTTCTCTGTGTAGCCTTAACTGTCCTGGACTCACTTTGTAGATCAGGCTGGCCTTGAACTCACAGCGATCCACCTGCCTCTACTTCCCAAGTGCTGGGATTAAAGGCATGCGCTGCTGCTGCTGCTGCTGTCACCATCTCCCCCCCCCCCCCGCCCTTTTCTTTTTTTTTTTTTTTTCTTGAAGATCCAGCTTTCTGCCACAGCCTTTGACCCTCATTTGTTGTTGCTTTTGTTTTTCAAGCCAGGGTCTCTCTGTGTAGCCTTGGCAGTCCTGGACTCACTTTGTAGACCAGGCTATTCTCTTAACTCAGAGAGATCCGCTGCCTCTGCCTCCCAAGTGCTGGGATTAAAGGTGTGAGTGACCGCGCCTGGCCTGACCCTTATTCTTATATATTCATACAGACTCAACTAGACAGACTGTAAGTGACTTCAGAGTTGAGGCCAACATTCACAGGCTGACTACCAGACCTGGCTAGACAGATAATGACTGAAACGCCTAAGACTCTGAACACTAGTACCTACTAGAACCCCATGACAAAGCAACCTCTGGGACATCTTAATTACTGAGGTGGGGACTGGGAGGGCTTCCAGCAAGAGGCCACACTGGAACTGAGAGAAGACACTAGAAAGGAAAGAAGTAGATAGCACTGCTCTCAGGGGTCACAGCCTGTGCTAAGGTCTACTTCTGACAGCACACAGCACCCAGAAGCCCAATGCTGAGATCTTGACTGCCTCCCACGGGAGACTGAACCCAGACCTCAGGCACATCCTGAGCTATATCACCTCCAACACTACTTTTGCTTTCTTTTTCTTTTCTTTCTTTTCTTTTTTTTTTTTTTTCTTTTTCTTTTTTTTTTTTTTTTTTTTTTTTGAGACAGAGTCTCTCTCTAAATTGCCCAGGCTAGCCCTGAAACTCAGCTGCCGTAGTGGCTGTGATTACACACTAGGCTCGGCTCTTTTGATTCCTCAAATCACTTACAGGATTCTGCAGAAAGACTGTTAAGAGTGAGACTCCAGGGCCTCAACCAAGATTTACTGGGCTCCAGGTTTTCCGGCCACCAAGGAAACCAAACACACCAAACTGGTGACCTACAGAGTCAGGGGCCTGACGGTGAAAGCACAGCACAGGGCTCAGCATTGTGGGAGGGCTTCCCTTAAAGGGGCATCACACCAGCTGACTGTTAAACCAAGCAGGGAACTCTCAGGGCAGAAGAGAATCAAGATGGAAGGCACACCCTGGCAGTGTGAAAGAAGTCAGACGCTAGATAACGGAGCCCACAGGGGAGGGGGTCTGGAGGCAGAGGCAGGTGGATCGCTGTGAGTTCGAGGCCAGGCTGGTCTACAAAGTGAGTCTAGGACAGCCAAGGCTACAGAAAAACCCTGTCTGGGGGGAAAAAAAAAAAGATGTGGATAAGCTGGGCCCACTCTCACAGGTACCAAGCAGGCAATTACATAAGGAAAGGGGCCTCTGGAATCTTGAGATGTAGCCTCAGAAGCTCCCAAACTCATCCAGGAAGGAGATGATGACCCCCAGGGGAAGGTTTGTAGGCACCAAGACAGGAGGTGTTGAGACCACTCCCAAGAGGCCAGGGATATGGATAGCTGTGATGGGACCACATAACCAGTGCGAGGGGTGGCATGATATGGGGACGGGAGGGATATATATACCGAATCGAGAGATACATTCCCAAAGAACAAAAACACTGTTTTGTCTTCCTCAGAGGCTGCTATACACCCATTGTTAAAACTTTACAAGCTGCATGTATTCTAGGCTACTACAGAAAAACAGCAACTGCCAATACCAGTCTAGATCTAAAATCTTAGAACTGATAAATCAACATGAGATCTCCAGAAAGAAATCTGGAACGTGTTAAAAACTATGTTTTGCCGCAATAGAACGCAGTAAGAAATGATGAAGCTCGGAGGACTAACAGCGTTCACTAAAAGAGTGGGAACTGTTGACCATAGGTGCCTGGCTCATACCTGGTTTCTGCACTGTAGTTTCTCTCTAAATGTGAATGAAGCAAATGAGCCGAGTGTCCCTAAGAGGTGTCATGTCCTGGGTCTTATCTGCACTGAGGCTGTTTAACAGAATCCATTGGAAAAGGTTAAGTCAACCTTGGTCTAAGCAAACTGCTCCTATATATCCCTGAGCCCTGGGGAAGTCAGCAACAACACTCCTACTCCCTCTTCCTCCTACTTTCTAGGTACGGAAACATGTCCCGGCCGCCTGAGCGCAAAGGTCCGCACTATCCAGACAGCATCAAAGGAGCACCAGCTCTGGGGAGAAAGTCTGGGCGCCACCACGGTGTCAGGTCTGGGACACCTGGCGGAGCAGACAAACTTTCGCTGCCATTTGGCCATGAAAACATCCTCAACTCAAGCTGGTGCGTTTGGGGGAGGAGGTATGGGGGAATGGACCATTAACTAGACGAAAGGCTGAACGGGAAGCAACATTTCTCAGAAAGTTTGAAATCAGCGATGGGGTAAGAGTAGGGTGACGGCGCTGCCTAGAAGAAACAAAGCAACTTCGAGAAATGGGGTGCATCCTTCCCTAGCCCTCCACATCCCCTCCCCGGGCTGCCCTGAGCCCTTGCAGAAGGTTTAGGGCATGAACCCCACACGGGCTCCGATGTGCACCAGTCCCGCCGACTTGCCCGGAAGAACCCAGTCAGAGACGCCGTAGCCCTGGGGCTAAGGGCAAGGAACAAAGGGTGGGGCGCACGGCCCCCGCCTCTCCGCCCAGCCACCCGCCCTCGGGAGTCGGACCCCAGCCAGCGGCCGCGCCTCATTAGCAACACAAAGCCAGGGGTCGGCGGCCCCTTTGATCCCGGCCGGGACTGGCGGATGCGCGCCCCGGGACCCAGACGCGGGATGATAGTCTGGAGGAGTCGGGGACCCCGTTGCCCGCAGATCCCGCATCCAGCGACCGTTCGGTCTCGGCTCACTGCGCGCGAGCACCTGTGCGCCCCGCGCGCCCCCCAGGTAACCTAAACCCCGGAGAAGCCTTCGCCTTACCCTCCAGCCACAGGTGTCGGCGCCCTTTGCGCGGCCCGAGCCACCCGCGGCCACTGCCAGCTGCGAGCCATTGAGGCAGGCGTTGACAGTGAAAAAGAAAGAGCAGAGCTGCAGCCACGGGGCCATGGCCGTACGCTCGCCCAGCCCGGCCCTTCTCCGCTAAGTTGCAGCCAGCAGCTCGCTCCCCAGCCCCAGGTGGGCGGTGGCAGCCGCGGCAGAGGGGGGCCGTCCACACCGAGCATGCGCTGCCGGACTTCGCCCCGCCTCTGTCCTCCAGGTCCCGCCCTCAGTCTCAGTTCTCCGTCTTGGCCCTGCCCATCTAGGCCAGCCCTCCTGTCTTCGCCCTGCCCCGCAGCCGCTAGTTGTAGTTTCAGCAGCTTTCTGCCCCTTCACTGAGGGACTTTTTTTTTTTTAATCCAAAGGATTTGTCCAAATGATGACTGCTCCATGCAAAAACTTGGGGAGGCTCAACGAATATAATAATAGTAATTTTAAAATTAATAATTTAATAAGTGCTTACTTTTCAAATGTCAAGTTCCTTCTTGCTTCCTACCAATAACACAGGGAAAAGTCAGCATAATATTAATGTTAGCATAATAAGCCCTCGAGGGAAATCCTAGCTCTTTCCTCCTGGGATCTAAGACAAATTACTTGTTTCCTCCACTGTGCTGTTCCCTGTAAGACAAAATGAAGAGCGAGGACCTTGGTTAACACGAAGGAAGCGATCAGTAAAGGCTACAACCACGAACTGACTTGCATAAGGACACATAGCTAGAACTGAAAATTGGTGGTGTTCACAAATGCAAGTTGAAACTTACCTTGTGGAGTGGAAACGGAGGGAAGGACCTCTTTTAGAGTATGAGAGGAGCAAAATACGCAAGTTTTCACTGTTAGCCTTCCACCCCAATGGCAGATATCTGTGCATCTAAACTCCACGCGTCATCTTTGCGTCCTCCTTTATCTCTACCGTGGCTTCATCCTGACTGTCCACTCTCACCCTCACCCCGTGTACACAGGTCGCTCAGTGTTCCGGCAAACGCTCTTCTGTAATGACATTCAAAAAGGAAATCCACCTGGCCTTGGCCCTGTCTCTCTTTTTTTAACTGTCACTTTGTTGATTCAACAAGGCAGCCTCCTTTGCATTCCAGAGCCCAAAAATCATTCCTACTAGCCGGGCACAGTGGCTAGTGTCTTTAACCCCAACACTGGGGTGGGGTGGGGGGGCGGGGGGGGGGGGAGAGGCAGGTAGGGATGTTTTGTGTATCACTGTCAAGGTACCGTTCAGACGTGTGCAGACTGGGTCCGCACCTGTCCTCATGAGGTCACGAGGTCCACCGAAGGTTTGCACGCGTAACTAGATGAGCCTGCCCCGAGTAGACCGCAGGAAGCACCACACAGCTCCCACATGGATCTACAGATCTACAAGTCAGTACTTTTCTCCCATCCTCCTTCGAACACCTCTGGCTCACCGGTGCCGTGGGCCTCTGTGTACTCACGTCAACCTGGGTTTTGGTAAAAGACTGAGGAAGCCATGAAGTTATCGGCCCTTTAATCTACTTGCATTCTTGTCTAAATGTGTTCCGTAATTTACTAATCAATCCAGGCCCAGGATTTTCTGTTATAGTAAGTGATTTTTAAAAAAAATATCCCTACACATTTATCTCACTTTTTTTTTTTTTTTTAAGGATACACTTCTAACCTTGACATTTCTGAGTTATGGATGTTAACTACTACCAAACTGCTCATTACTTCGTTGTCTTCTTAATTGCTTCTCTGATTGCTAATAAGGTGGTGCTAATTTCAGTCACCTCTCCCTCCTGTCTGGCGCAGCTTTCTGTCCTCAATGCTTGGCCCTCAACTTGTCCTCAATTAGTAGGCAAGAAACTGTCATGGCCAGAAAAGATATTGATGGTCTGTGGGCATACCTATCAGCTATTCGCTGTACTCCGGGGGAAAGAGAAGGAGGGAGAGCAAGCCCTGGAGTTTGTCTCAGAGAACCTTACAAACTGCACTAGGGAGGTGAGTGTTGCCTCCTGGGTTTTATTCATACCAGGTGACTTTGTGACAGCGAAGGCAGAGCTACCCTCACATTCTTTGTTGTCACATTGCCCTCTATTGAACTTCCTCCCATCACACTCACTGTATAACCCCTCACTGGCTGGCAGCCTTGGGACATATGTGGCCAAGTCCAGAAATCACTATACTTTTCTGAACAAGTGCGGTGGGTACACAAAGAAAAATCTGGGCTGTCCAGTCTACAACACAGTGGAAAGACATTCCTCAGGGCCAAGGAATGAAGGGCCTTCTGTTTACCTTCTAGCAAGTCCTCAAGTATGTGTGGAAGTGAGGGCAGAGCCACGTACATCAAAGGGTCAAATTTGGTCAGGAAATTAGGGTCATAAAATGGCGTTTGGCAATACCATTGCCGTTCTGGTCTTCTGTAGTGATTACCTTCTCCTACCCAGGAGGATGTGAAGGGTTCCGGCCTAGAAAATAAAAGAAGGGGCCAAGACCCACATGGCCTCATGGTTTGTGATCTGCCTCCCTCCACCAGCAGCTGAACCTCACTGCTGCGGAGATGAAGAGGGAAGCCCACCCCAATAGGAAGGTCTGTTCCTGCCCACCAGGGACAGGATGGCCATGGGCCATCTACAACCATCCCTCACCATTCTTGCCTGGCCCACTTCTGTTTCCCCAGTGTTTGTCACTCTCCTTGGCACAGACCAGTGGACAAGATCCTACCATCCCCAGCAAGAGGCTGATGACCTGGGAGTGAAGCTCTATGTACAGTGTTTGTCTAGTATGGGTTCCAGCCCCAGCATGGCTTTAAAAAAAAAAATTTGTTGCTGAGGATGAGCAAACATCAAATGTATTTCGTCACTCTACCAAGAACCTAGTCAGATAGGAAAAATTATTAGTTATAACTATTGGATTTTGTTAGGAGTCAAATGATTCCATGAAACATGAGAGAGGATAAAGTGATCATGGAAATAATTTATCACAAACCTTTTTTTTTTTTAAAGATTTTTAATTATTCTTTTCTTAATTTATTTTATGTACATTACTGTTTTGCCTGCATGTATGTCTATGTGAGAGTGTCAGATCTTGGAGTTAACAGACAGCTATGAGCTGCCATGTGGGTGGGTGCTGGGATTTGAACCTGGGTCCTCTGGAAGAGCAGTCAGTGCCATCTTTCTAGCCCCCTCACAAACCTCTTAAGCCAAGAATAACTAAAAATCAAAATCAGTAAGCTGAAATGTTTAGTTATCTTTAGTGTTATGATAAAGTAATACATATGTTTTCTGAACTAATTACAATATTAAGCCAGGTGCTATGGCTTAACCTATAATCAACAGGGTCTCATTATGTAGTCCTGGGTGGCCTGGAACTCACTTTGTAGACCTTGGCCCTAAACTCACAGAGCTCTTCCTGCTTCTACCTCCCCAGCACTGGTGTCAGAAGCTTATTCCTTCACTTCAGGCTTTTCCCACAAATTTGAAACTAGCCTGAGCTATATAATGAGCTCTAGGCCTGTCTGGGATAAATGGTAAAACTATGTCTTAAAAAAATAGAGGCTGGGCCAGGTGGTGGTGGTACACCACACACCTTCAATCTCAGCACTAGGGAGGCAGAGACAGGCAGATCTCTGTGAGTTCAAGGGCAGCCTGGTCACCAGGGCAAGATCCAGGCTAGCCAGAGCTGCACAGTAGAGCCCTCCCTGGAAAGACATAAACAAACAAAATAAAGACAAGATTTTTTTTTCCTCTTCCGAGACAGAGTTTCTCTGTGTAGCCTTGGCTGTCCTGGAGTCTACTACACCAGTAATTATACCAGGAGTGGAGAGAGGAAAAGCGTCTTCCGGGCAGGAACAGCATGTGTAAAGGCCCTGGGACAGTAGAGAACATGGTAACTCCAAGGAACTGAAAGAGTCAGAGAGCAGAAAGGTATGGAAGAATGGCACAAAGGCAGAGAGGCCTGCCAAGGCTGACAGGCAGCACTCGGGCTCTGGTTGTTTTGAGATAGAAGTGCTGAACTATAGTCACTATCACTAGCTGTCTCTGTCTTTCTGTCTGTCTCCCCGACCCCGACCTCACCCCCGTGTGTGTGTGTGTGTGTGTGTGTCTGTCTGTCTGTCTGTCTGTCTGTCTGTCTTGGCCTCTCTCTGCCCCCCCCCCCATCACAGGCACTCACATACACAACACACACACACACACACACACACACACACACACACACACACCAGAGCAGTGCTGTACTATGAACAGCTCTTGCCCCTCCAATGCCATAAGTGGAGCTCAGCCTTCCCGCACGCGTTAGCCAGCACTTGATGTATATATATATCCGTGTTTGCTTGCTTGCTTTTGAGATAGGCTCTCATTATGTAGTCTTGTGTGGCTTGGAACCTGGGGTAATCCTCCTGCCTCTGCCTCATGAGTGCTGGATCTACAAGCTTGCCCCACCACATCTAGCTGATTCATACTTGTTGAATAAATGACTAACCAGGATTGTTATAGAAATTCTGGATTTTAATGTCTAGAATCCAAGAACCATTAGTAAAAAGGAAAAAAAAAAGTCAAACCCTGCTAAAGTTCTAAATAAAACTAAACAAAGTGATAAACATTTTTTTTTTAAATACTGGATTTTTTTTTTTTTTTTTTTTTTTTTTTTTTTTTGTTTTTTGAGACAGGGTTTCTCTGTGTAGCCATGGCCATCCTGGACTCACTTTGTGGACCAGGCTGGCCTCGAACTCACAGCGATCCGCCTGCCTCTGCCTCCCGAGTGCTGGGATTAAAGGCATGCGCCACCACGCCCGGCTTTAAATACTGGAGATCAAGCTAAGGTCCTTATGTGTGCTGGGCAAGCACTTTGCCGCTGAGGCAAGCTCTCCAGCATCTTTCTGCCTTTTAAGGTCATATTTATTGCAAAATTCTTTGCTATTGTTAGTAGACTAATTTTCTTTGTGGTAGTGGTAAGGATTCACAACTCGAGGCAAGCTCTCTACCCTCTGTTCCCCAAGACAGGGTCTTGCTATGCAGCACACGATGGCCTTGAACTCTTATCCCTTCTGCCTCAGCCTTCTGAATGCTGAGGTTGCAGGCATTAGCAAGTACCAGCTCTCTATTGTAGGCTTTTTGGGGGAAAATTTTAGATTAAGTTGGGTGGTGCTTATGCATGCCTTTAGTCCCAGCACTCGGGAGGCAAGTGCAGGCGGATCTCTGGGAGTTTGAGGCCAGCCTGGTCTACAGAGGGAGTTCCATGATTGCCAAGGCTACACGGAAAGATCATATCTCGAGAAACAAAACTACAAACAAACAGATTAAGCTGGCAGTACAGGGTTTCCTTGTCACCTGCCCTACTTTCCTGTTATTAACACACTACATTAACACTGTGTTTGTTACTGATACTGTATCAGTTCTCACACACTATGACTAACAAAAGACAGAAATGTAAGGCTGGAGAGATGGCTCAGAGCTTAAGAGCACTGACTGCTCTTCCAGAGGTCATGAGTTCAAGTCCCAGCAACAACACAGTGGCTCACAACCATCTATGAGATCTGGTGCCCTCTTCTGGTCACAGGTGTACATGCAGAAGGAGCACTAGACATAATAGATAAATAAATCTTAGGGGGAAAAAAAAAAAAAAAAGAAATGTGTTTGCTTCGTATGTAGAGGGGCATTCCACTACACAGATGTGAAGGAGCAAGTCAGTTCTCTCTTTTTATCAGGTGGAACCCAGGTATTGAACTCATCAAGCTTGGCAGCAGAGCCTTTACCAACTGATAAGAAACTCAAAATGGCACCAGTCTTTAACCTCTCAAAGCCAGTGACATATCTCCTTCAACAAGGCCACACCTCCTAAATCTGCCAAAACAATGTCACCAACTGGAGACCAAGTATTCAAGTGCTCAAGACGATGCGGAACATCTCCACCCAAACCAACACAGTCTTACTTAACACTTCATTGTCAGCTGGGCGTGGTGGTACACGCCTGTAATACCAGCACTCTGAGAGACAAAGGCAGGTGGAACTCGATGAGTTCAAGGTCAGCCTGGTCTACAAAGCGAGTCCAAGACAGCCAAGACTACATAGGGGAACCATGTCTAGAAAAACAAAACAAACTATTGTTAGCCAGGCATGGTGGCCCACACCTTTAATCCCAGTGCTCAGGAGGCAGAGGCAGGCAGAGCACTGAGATTTCGAGGCCAGCCTGGTCTACAAAGTGAGTCCAGGACAGCCAGTGCTACACAGAGAAACCCTGTCTCGAAAAACCAATAAAATAAAATAAAATAAAAATTTCAGACTGGAAGATGATACATTGTTTTGTATGAACGAACTCAGAACAGATTTCTTTTTAAATATTATATATATGAGTGCTCTATCTGTATGTACTCCTGCATGTTAGAAAAGGGCATCAGATCACGTTATAGATGGTTGTGAGGCACCATGTGGTTGCTGAGAATTGAACTCAGGACCTCTGGAAGAACAGCCAGTGCTCTTTATCTCTGAGCCATCTTTTCAGCACCTCAGAACAGATTTTAAAATGCATGATTTGTTTCTTTCTGGAATTTTCTCCTTAGTATGTTTACAAATGGTTATTAGCTGTGATGTGGGTATTGGGAGCCGAACCTGAGTTCTCTGGAAAAAGAACCAGTGCTCTTAACCACAGATATTCCTCAAGAGGCCCATAAGATTACTTTTTTTGTTTTGGTTTGTTTTTTCGGTTTTTTTGAGACAGGGTTTCTCTGTGTTGTCTTGGCTGTCCTGGACTCCATTTGTAGACCAGGCCGACCTCAAACTCACAGAGATCTTCCTGCCTCTACCTCCCTAGTGCTGCGATCAAAGGTCTGCACCACCACCGCCCCGGCTAAGATTGCTTTTTTAAGGTGTGTGTGTGTGTGTGTTTAGGTCAAGGTGTTTGTGCACGTGAGTGCAGGTGCCAGTGGAGGTCAGAGGTATCAGATCTCTCTGCAGCTGGGATTACAAACCACTGGGAGCTGCCTGTTGCAGGCGCTGGGACTAGAACGTGGGTCCCTGAACTAAGCCATCTCTTCAGCTACTGTGTGTGTGTGTGTGTGTGTGTGTGTGTGTGTGTGTGTGTGTGTGTGTTATCTTTAATTAATTAATTTAGAGGCATGCTCTCGCTATATATCCCAGACTGGAGCTTGCTATATAGCCTAGGCTGACATAGAATTCTCAAGATCCTCCAGCCTTTGCCTCTAGGTGGCAGATGTACAGCCCTCTTCCCAGAGAGTATACTTCAAAGTTAACCTCAGAGAGGAATTAATCCTCACCGGGAAGCCTCCTGCCTGTCAGGGCTCTCCTGCAGTACACCGGCTCCCATGCCCTGACAGCTCTCTTCCTATCCGAGGCTGTAACACAGGGAATTCTAAATTTCCATATATATGGTACATTTTGCTTCAGGTGTAGCAGAAGGTAATGCATTGCAAAAATAGAGCAGGGTAGTGAGCCTAGTTCCTGCGTAAAATAAGTCAAGCACACATCAGCAACAAAATGCACCAGAGAACAGCTTTGAGAAACACTAGGAAATGCCTTCCGGAAGCTGCTTCCGCTCCTCACAGAGCACGCGCCCCCCACCCCCAGACTCCAGGCGGGACCGCAGAGCTGTGTCCAAGTGGAGACCTGTGCGGTTTAGTGCAGGCAGGCAGGGGCAGAGGCAAGAGCTCACCCCTTCCTTCGCCCCAGGGTTCCCCTGGCCTTCGGTGCACATAAATAGATACTCTGAAACTGGAAATGGATAATAAATCCTTCCATCCGTGCCGGCTGCCAGTATGTAATGTCTCCATGATTCCCGAGGACCCTCCAGGAGGTCTCACTTACTGCCTCCGTCGAGCTTCCAACTTTGTGCATGATTTCCAAACTGCTCTCCATAAAATCCAGCTGCATATGGACGAGGCCACTCTCACAGTCTGTACCTGTAAAACTATGCGTGCATCCTCGTGAGGCCTGGGCCGAGAGCAGTACGCAGGGCCAGAGACTGGGGACTGGGTTCCTCTTTCTAAAAAGTGGCAACAGTTCAAGCTCATTTCAAATGAAATCTTTCACCAATTTTAAGCTCACAGAAATAGCACAAAAATAGTCCAAATAGTACCAAAAATATTTTCATCTATCTATCTATCTATCTATCTATCTATCTATGAAAACAAAAAAATAGGGGCTGGAGAGATGGCTCAGAGGTTAAGAGCACTGGCTGCTCTTCCAGAGGTCCTGAGTTCAGTTCCCAGCAACCACATGATAGCTCATAACCATCTATAATGTGATCTGGTGCCCTCTCTTGGTGTGCGGGCATGCATGCAGGCAGAATACTGTATATGTAATAAAATAAATAAATAAAATAAAATAAATCTAAAAAAAAAAAAGAATATAAAGAAAATAGAAAAAATACAGTATAGAATTAATTCCAATGTATTTTATACCCAGCTTTTCCACTTTGGTCCCCATTCCTGATAGAGATAAACTAAACATCCTTAGCCAGGTGTAGTAGCACATGCCTTTAATTCCAGCACTTGGGAGGCAGAGACAGGTGGATCGCTGTGAGTTCAAGGCCAGCTTGGTCTACAAAGCAAGTCCAGGACAGCCAAGGCTACACAGAGAGACCTGTCTCAAAAAACTAAAAACAAACAAACAAACAAAAAAAACAAACCACCACCAACAACAACAAAACAAAAAATGGGTTGGGGAGATGGCTCAGAGGTTAAGAGCACTGTCTGTTCTTCCAAAGGTCCTGAGTTCAATTTCCAGCAACCACATGGTGGCTCACAGCCATCTATGAGATCTGGTGCCCTCTTCTGACATGCAGGCAGAACACTGTATACATAATAAATACATCTTAAAAAAAAAAAAAAAAAGAAAGGCCAGGCGTGGTGGCGCACGCCTTTAATCCCAGCACTCGGGAGGCAGAGGCAGGCGGATCGCTGTGAGTTCAAGGCCAGCCTGGTCTACAAAGTGAGTCCAGAATGGCCAACGCTACACAGAGAAACCCTGTCTCGAAAAACCAAAAAAAAGGAAAGAAAAGAAAAGAAAAAGAAAAAAACTAAGCATCCTCTATGAGTGAACTACATCTCTGCTCGGTCCCTATTGTTTATATATTCCTATGGTACATTTGTCCCGTTGCTTTGTTTGTTTTGTTTTATTTGGGGTTCGGCCTCTGCTGTGCTGGGAGCATGGAGTCCAGGGCCTCAAACAAGCTAGATAAGTAGTCTATGCAAACCATATCTCCTGAAATCTGTGTTTTAGTGCACACACACACACACACACCGTGGGCCTGGACGTGTGTGTGGGGAAGGGGAGGTCAGAAGAAAACTCCTCAGAGTCAGTTCTTCCACCATGTGTGTCCTGGAGTGGAGGGAGGCAAGCACTTTTATTAACTAAATCATCTTTCCAGCCCTGGCTCCTCTAGTTTCGAAGGGATGCTGCTTTCTGTCCCAGAATCCACACTCCAGAGTACATTTAGTTACCAGATTTGATTAGGCTACTCTTTGTGACAGTTTCTCATACATCTCGTTTGATGACCTTGAGAGTTTTGAGGAATGCACATAAGGTATTTTGTGGACTAACCTCAAAACGCATTGTCTAACGTGGGCTGTGGGTTTCTGATGGGGGAGCCCCAGTGTTAAAGTGCCAGGACCCAGGCCAGAATCTTATTTTGCATTTACTTACTTTATCTCTTAAACTTTTCTGATTTATGCAAGTCCTCCAGTCCTTGTATTTTACCTACCTAGTTCTAGAATAAGCCATTTCCCCAGGAATCTGTGGCTCCGGTATTGAGTCTCATATTTGTATACCAGACTGTAGGTGTATATATTGCTGTGGAAATCTCATTGCTCCTTGGCCTTCTGAGGAGACAGGATATATATTTATGTCTGCTAACATATGTGTATATGTATATATGTTTATATATGTATATCAGACTGCCACATGGCCATTTTGGATTCCTGTTGCCACTGAAAGGCATCTCTCTCCTGGATGGTATGGCTGATCCCAAATTCCAAAGGGAATTTGGTGTGTTTTCCACAGCAGGGGCAGTGATCATGATCTCTAGAAGTTAGGGACTCTTGGATACAGTACTCAATATTTCCATGGCTGCTTAAAGTGTTAATAGAAAGCTATAGCAACCAAACAGGGCACAGCTGAGGCTGGATACATGGCTTAGCCATTAAGAGCACTGATTGCTCTTCCAGAAGACTGGTTTAATTCCCAACACCTACATGGCAGCTCACAACTCTGTCTAACTCCAGTTCCAGGAGATCCAATGCCAATGCCCTCTTCTGGCACTTTTGGGAACTTCATGTACATGGTACAGGGAGACACACATGCCGGCAAAATACCTATACATAAAATGTATGTATGTATATATGTATGTATGTATGTATGTTATATGTGTGCATTTATATTTAAAATCAGGAAGCTGAGTGTGGTGGTGCACACCTGTAGTCCCAGCACTCGGGAGGCAGAGGCAAGTGGATCTCTGTGAGTTCGAGGCCAGCCTGGTCTACGAAATGAGTCCAGGAGAGCCAAGGCTACACAAAGAAACCCTGTCTTGGAAAAAAAGAAGGAAAAGAAAAAGAAAAGAAAAGAAAAAAATAATAAAACAAAATCAGGACTATTGAACATTCAGAGTTTGGAGAATTTGGGGGTTCATCAGCTGAAGACCCTCAACCAGCAACTAAAACTCTGGCTGAAGGTAAGGTAGTTACTGTATGGGGAATAGGACAAGGGAGTCTGAGATGTCAATTATATCTTAAGGAAACTACATTCTTCACCCCTGTTAGATGTGTATAATTAAGCATATTGAATATTTTAATGTTATAAAATTAATGGTAACTTAATTTTATATAAAAGTTGTTGAAATCACCGGGCATGGTGGCGCACGCCTTTAATCCCAGCACTCAGGAGGCAGAGGCAGGCGGGTCGCTGTGAGTTCGAGGCCAGCCTGGTCTACAAAGTGAGTCCAGGATGGCCAAGGCTACACAGAGAAACCCTGTCTCAAAAAACCACACACACACACAAAAAAAGTTGTTGAAGTTACAAGTTTGTCTTTTGTGGGGTGGGACCAAGGGTTGCAACAGGGTCTCGTGTATCCCACACAGGCCTCAAACTCACTATGTAGCTGGCTTGAATTCCTGGTCCTTCTTTTACCTCCTGAGCTCCGTACCCAGCTTTAGTTTTGTCTTTAAGTAACCGACTAGTCGGTGGGATAGTGACTAATTAATATAGCTAGCAACGCATTCGATTACTTTAGGGACTGTATGCCTTTTCATTTTGGAGAGGGCTTCTCCCAACAGATGGGAGGAGTATCTATGTTCCTATAATGTATCCTATGAGGTGGCATAGAGATTCTGATATGTGCCAACAGGAGCACATGGAGCACCCAAATGGAAGCGTTTCCCAGTTATCAGTTTGTTGCCTCTTTTAGGTTCAAATTCACCTATCATTAACTGATATGCAAAAAGGAAGCTGGTCTGTTTAAATATTTTCCTTTGTCAGCTAGCCTTATACTACATTGTCAGTAGAGGGCGATGAAGAGACACTTCACGAAGAAAGAAGCAAGATCTTGCAGAAGCGGTGCTGCAGCCTAGAAGGTCCTGAGAGGTCTTCTCCGGAGTGCGCTCCGCCCTCACCGGGTGGCTCTTCGCAGCTCCTGAAGCGGAGGCTGGTTTTGTAGGGTCCAGCTCTGTTACACATGCAGCTTTCCCGATACCAGGCTCTACAAAAACTGCGACCCGTAGTGCACAGCAGCCAGAAGCGCCAGTGGCCAGAGCCTCTCCTGCTCTCCTTGTTGGGAAATTTCATGAGGGAGAGCAAGCGGCCTTGCCGCAGTACCAGAGCCACTGGCTCTCAAGACCGCACAGCATCAATCACAGCAATTGCTCTGCCACCTAGGAAGCACGGCTGCCCTCTTCAGATCCAGGTCTCTGCTCTGGCAGAGGGGCTCTACTTTGGGTTGTCTTTCTTTCTCAACCCTGAGCAAAAGTTGTTGCCCACCCCCGTCTCCTGCCACCCTTTCTGGAGAAGAATATCTTTCAGATTCAAAATCTCCCTGTTTCATTTCCCAAGTGCTGGCTTTACAGTTGGGTGTCACCGTGTCCAGCTTATTGTTGCTGTAGTTTTGTTTCTTTAAAAAATATTCGATTTGTGTGTGTGTGAAGAATTTCATGCAACGTGTTTTGATTATACTTGTTTGTTTGTTTGTCTGTCTGTCTGTTTGCTTGTTTGAGGCAGGGTTTCTCTGTGTAGCCCTGGCTGTCCTGGACTTGCTTTGTAGATCAGGCTGGCTTCGAACTCACAGAGATCCTCCTGCTTCTGCCTCCCCGAGTACTAGGATTACAGGCATGGGTGCCACCATGCCTGGAGATCATACACTCTTAAATGTTCCTTCTAAGCCGGGTGTGGTGGCGCACGCCTTTAATCCCAGCACTTGGGAGGCAGAGGCAGGTGGATCGCTGTGAGTTCGAGGCCAGCCTGGTCTACAAAAAGGGAGTCTAGGACAGCCAAGGCTACACAGAAACCTTGTCTTGAAAAACCAAAAAAAAAAAAGGTTCCTTCTATTTTTTATTAAGCAATCCCTCATTTTTCTTGTTATAATAGTCATTAGTTCCTTACATCAGTTTTTTTTTCCTCGTTTAAATTATGTCTGTCTACTGATTGGACCCAGGCTCCTACGTACCCGAGACAGTCCCAGAACTCTGGGGAGAAACAAAACTGAGTTAGGCAAGTGTAAGAGACACCTCGGTACCCTGGAGCCCTCACTTGGCTTTAGACCGTGCGCACAGCACTCTCTACCTCTCAGTAATAATGCATATGGCAGCCTGGTTCCTTCCGCTGTGTGTACTGCACACATACACCCCCCTCCAGATGACCCACTTGGCATTCTCAGAAACCCCTCAAAACTCCACCTGTTTCGGGGATACACTTACTCCCATCTCTGGGCAGTGATATGAGTCCCCTCCACCCTCATGCCAATCAAAAAAAACGCAGGCAGTTTCTGTTCCAGTCTATTCCAAATGTATCCAAATATGAAGAATTTAAGGGCTGATATCACCCGACCTGGTTTTGAGTGCTTGAGCAGTGAGCAAAGTTGTGTCCTCTAGAAGAGAGAATCCCCTATTTGCCATCTTATGCCTGTGTATAATTGGGTGTGCGTGCGATTAATATCAAATGCATTACAGGACGGGACAAGCATAGTAGTAAAATGAGTGTGCAACCTAGATTATCAACTGAAATAGAGAGCCTCTTTGAAACCAGCCCCTCATAATCTTGAAGCGCCTAAAAGGAAGGCCAGAGCAATAATCCAGGCCCTTGAGCTCACGTGGCTCCTTGCCGAGCTTGTGTGTCTCTCTCTGATCTGTAGTATTTCTTTGCTCCAAACAAAATTATGTTGCTTCTTCTTTTGTGAATCTATTCGAGCCCCCCCACACCCCCCACACCCCCGCCTTTTTTGTTTTGGTTTGGTTTGGTTTTTTGGTTTTGGTTTTTGTTTTCTGAGACAAGGTTTCTTTGTGTCGCCTGGTGGGTCTCTGAGTTTGAGGGCGGCCTGGTCTACAAAGTGAGTCCACGACAGCCAGGCCTACACAAAGAAACTCTTGTCTCAAAACAAACAAAGGATATGGGAAGGGGGCTGCTCACATAGTCATATTTGGTAACAGGTAGGGACCTAGGGATGCCAGGAGAACCTGGAGGCCAGGTCTACTTTGATACCACATTAAATAGGCACCTCAGCTGCTTGTCCCAGGCTTGAAACTTAACAGTGTCTATCAAGAGAGACATCATTGCTGAGAACACACTTCGGAGAAGCTAACCAGGCATATGACACAGACTCAACAGTTATGTCTGTTTCAGTAACTGTTGTGTGTTGAGGTGTGATGAGGACAATGAGCCTTTTCCTGGAGTGCACTGTGACAGTCCTCAGCCCGTGTGGTTGTTGTGTTGTCTGCTAATAAAACCAGGTTGATGTGCCCACCATTCACCTCCTACCACTCCCCAGGGAAATCCCTACTTTCCCAGCATCAGTGTCTGCTTCAGTTCTTCTTTCTGAGTCACAGTATATTCTGCTTGAAAATGACAACTCATGGAGAATGGGCCTCAGGTGTTTGGGGACCTCTGTTTTGCTTGGTTGCTTCGTGACTAAAGTGAGAAAGGCATTAGTGCCAAGCTCATCAATTAACCATACCACTGTAGATAACAATCAAACTTCTTATTGCAAAGTGAAAAATAAAAGCCTTAGCCTTATGACATAAAAGAAAAGGCAGTTAAGATGATACAACAAACCGGCCGTCAGTCCAAGATGGAGCTGGAAAGACACTTAATGTTTTAGGTCAGTTTCTTTGAAGATTCCTGGCAAACCGGAGGAGGCTCACGTGGGAGCCCAGCCCTGCCAGGATGCAGGAAGGCACTCCCTGTCACAGCACTTTGCCTTTTATGAGGCTCAGGTTAAGACCGTGGAAAAAACAACAATGGAGTTTTGCCCTGGTATCACATTCCCTTCTGGGAGGAAATTGCTGCGCTGACTTGTAGCTCCTCTGTTTGGAGTATGTTTTCTGGTATTTTAATTTTTAAATCTCTTAGTCCGTCCCTGGACTTTTAAGAAAATTACTTGTCTTTTCTAACTTTAGAGACTCAAAAGCTGTAGCTTTCCAAGGTCTTTCTATGACTTAGGAGACAGGCATGAGTGGCAAGGGAATTGTGGTGAGTGGAATTCTGTTTTCCTTCATTCCGTGCAGGCTGTGTGGAGGTCTAAAATGATGACCTTTTTGTGGGGCTTCGTGTGTTGTTGTTGTTGTTTGGTTTTAGATTTCTGTAATCATAGCTCTAATACCACCACCATCATCATTATTTTGGCTTTTCAAGACATGGTTTCTCTGTGTAGCCCTGGCTGTCCTGGCACTAACTCTGTAGATCAAGCTGGCCTTGAACTCAGAGATCTGCCTGCCTCTGCTTCCCAAGGGCTGGAATTAAGGGCATGCACCACCACTGCCTGGTCCATTATTAATTGTAATATTAACTTTATGAAACACAATCTCATGTAGATCAGGCTGGTTTTGATTTCACTATGTTGAGGATGACCGTGAACTTTTGATCCTCCTGCCTCCACTCCTAAATACTAGGGTTATAAATTGGTGGCACCACTCCTAGTTTACGCTGTATAAGGGATTGAACCCAGGGTCACATGCATGCCAGGCGAGCACTCTGCCAACTGCTTGTAGCATTAACATTTTAAACTTTTTTTTTTTTTTTTTTTTTGGTTTTTTGAGACAGGGTTTCTCTGTGTAGCCTTGGCCATCCTGGACTCACTTTGTAGACCAGGCTGGCCTCGAACTCACAGCGATCTGCCTGCCTCTGCCTCCCGAGTGCTGGGATTAAAGGCGTGTGCCACCACGCCTGGCTCCACATTTTAAACTTTTATTTATTTTGTTTCTATCAGTGTTTTGTTCACCTCTGCACACCACATGTGTGCTGCTTGTAATGTGTTATATGGGAAAAGAAAGCACATGACAGGCCTGAGGAAATGACTCAGTGAGTAAAGTGCCTACCCTACTACATAAACATGGGGGCCTCAGGGGCAAAGACAAGGAGAACTCCAAAGCTAACTCACCAGCCAGTCTAGTCTAATCCGTGAGCTCCATGGTCAGTGGAGACCCTGTCTCAAAAGTAAGATGGAGTCCCAGCATAGTGCTCCACTCTTTTAATCCCAGCACTCGGGAGGTAGAGGCAGAGGCAGAGGCAGAGGCAGAGGCAGAGGCAGAGGCAGAGGCAGAGGCAGAGGCAGAGGCAGACCACTGTGAGTTTGAGGCGGGCGTGGTGGCACACGCCTTTAATCCCAGCACTCGGGAGGCAGAGGCAGGCGGATCGCTGTGAGTTCGAGGCCAGCCTGGTGTACAAAGTGAGTCCAGGACAGCCAAGGCTACACAGAGAAACCCTATCTCGAAAAACCAAACCAAAAATAAATAAATAAATAAAAAGTAAGGTGGAATGCAATTGATGAAGACACAGGCTGTCAACCTCTGGCTTCTATGCACACATCCTTGCACCTACATACACACATCCATACAAACAGGAACATGCACACTCAACACATACATACGCACCAACAATATAAAAGTACATGTGTGACAGAAGGCTTCTTGTGCAAGATGCATGGGCTTGTAGCATGTACATAGAAACCCCGTGCTATAGAAAACCAGAGGGCAGCAGCTATACCAGGATCGTAGGTTCCTGATTAGTGACTTCTTATGTTTTAAAAGTTTAGACATTGAGAACGTTATTTTCTTTTTTAATATTTATTTATTTATTATTATGTATACAGTGCTCTGCCTGCATGCACACCTGCAGGCCAGAAGAGGGCATCAGACCTCATTATAGATGGTTGTGAGCCACCACGTGGTTGCTGGGAATTGAACTCAGGACCTCTGGAAGAGCAGTCAGCGCTCCTAACCTCTGAGCCATCTCTCCAGCCCCAGAATGTTATTTTCATAATTTAAAAAATTCACTTTGTGAAGGATAGATAAACCTGTTTTTTAGAATCCCAAGTGTGGGATCGGTACGGTCTTGTGAGAGAACAGGTGAGGTTAATCCACTAGAAGACCAACCATCTGGTGCAGAAGCTTGATTGATGTCAGCTGAAAAGCTCCCGTGACCAGACTCTGGGAGGAGATATATAAATGAGCCGAAAACTGGAGGCAGGGCTGTTTGGAGATTTCAGGTAGTTTTGGTTTTTCATCGCTGCACTTCGAGATGCTCCTAGAGAGAGCTGCTGAGGGAAGGCTTCGGGGGGCTCTAGCTCCTGCTGAGGTTCTGAGTTCTGGTTACTCCAGGTTCCAGCAGAAGAAATCCTGCTGATTACGCCAGGAGAAACGATCCTCGGAACTGATATCCTTATGGTTTTATTATTGTGTTCCTTAATTCTCTTTTCCTATTGGTTTGGTTAGTTGGGTTATAAGTGCCGTACACTTGGTTAATAAGTTGTAATAAAATATATTGGTTAAGAAAATTGAGCCTACAACTTTGAAACAGCAATGAAGAAAGGTTGAGGAGGTAAGGACTCTAGTAACTGGAACAAAAGAAAATGAGAGGAGGCTGTGCCATGGTGACAGGCTATATAGTGTTACATGCCTTTAATCCTAGCACTCGGGTGGTGGAGGCAGGTGGACCTCTTTTAGTTCGAGGCCAGCCTGGTCTACAGAGAGAGTTCCAGGACAGCACATTTGAAAAAGTTCAAAGCCTACAAAGGTCCACTGAGGAGAGACTGAGTCAATAGAGGTCTTTGAAGGTCTCGAGGATTTTCAGTGATTGTGGCGCCCGGGCCACCACGGTACCGAGGGAGAGGGACTGCGGATTTAACTCATGAACACACACACACACACACACACACACACACACACACACACACTAACACAGCAGGTCCTTCCTGCTAAGAGAGCAGCAGGCGCGGCAGCGGTTTATTATTCTCGTCCCTTCAGAGTTCCAAAGAGCCGCCTTATAGGCAGCAAAACAGGAATCCTCCCAGGTGAAGTCCCTCAAGAGGTGATTGCACACAGGAGGAAAAGTCTCGAGGAAGGGAGGGGTGCATTCTCAGAGCAGTAAACATGACTAGCTAACCAAGATAAACACAGACACGGAAGCTGCTAGAAACAGGACGTGAAACAGCAAGACAGGCAGGCAGCCCAGTCGGGCCTGGTTCCTACAAGTGATGGCTCTGGGGTTGTACTCAGTTCCTATGCCAGGTTGTTCATGGGGGGTAGATGACACAAGAAAATGGGTCCCAGCCAGTTATATCAGGGCTGACAGTCCCCACAGGAACTGGTCATAGAGCAAAGTGGGTAGGCATAAACAGAAATCAGAACTTGAGGGAGTCTGCAGCACGAATAAGCAGCGAGACTCGCTTTTGTGTGCATGCCAGCTTTTCTTCTTTGTGCTTCCTTTTGAGAGCTCTGTCCCCACTCTTTGTAGTTCCAGGGGCAGCTGGTGAAAGTGGCCCGCCTCCTTGGGTTAAGAGTAGCTAGCTCAGGGCTGGAGAGATGGCTCAGATGTTAAGAGCACCACTGACTGCTCTTCCAGAGGTTCTGAGTTCAATTCACAACGATGACATGGTGGCTCACAAGCATCTATAATGTGATCTGATGCCCTCTTCTGGCCTGCAAATGTACATGCAGGCAGAGCTCTGTATACATAATAATAAATACATAAATCTTAAAAAAAAAAAAAAGAGTAGCTAGCTTCTAGACTCTTAGAACTGGGATTCCTAGAGACTTCCCTTCTGGGTCTGGCAGGTTGTCCCTCACTGAGTTTCCTAAAGTGGCCAGAGAGGAGCCCTGAGCCTGTTTCCACCTTGTCCACCAGCAGAGGAGCCTGCGATAAAGGGAAGGATGCTCCGATGCTCCAGACAGACTTTAGACTTCCTGTCAGTCCTCCAGAGCCTACAGGTCCCCTTATTATTGCTCCAGAAAGTTTCAGCTCATTTCCTCTCTTGCTTTAGGGAACTGTCTGACTCACACTGGCCTTGGATATTTTTTTTGCTATTGTTCCAAGTCTCAAACTAAAAGGTGCATTTTGGCAGATAGTCATTTTGTAATTTAACAGAGAGGCCAAGCTTGGAGTGCAGTTCAGTGGTAGAACTCTGCCAGGCATGTGCAAGGCGCCCGGTTCTGTGTGCAGCACTAGAAGATTTGAGTGAGAGCACATGCCGAGGTTCGACTGTCAGCGGGCAGATAAAATCCCACCGAGCGTGAGGCTTCTACAAATGCTGGCCCAAGTACAAGCCCACTTTTCACTGCTGTCAAGTGCCGCTTTAGAGCACAGCGCACAGAGCCACAGTCTCTCACTGCCAAACACCCTGCTCCTGCACACCCCAACTCCAACCCCAGGCCAACAGTCCAGGGTTCACACCAGCCCTCCCCCTTCCACACCTGTGAGAAATCGGATTGCATCTTCCTCAATGTATTCACTGACCTGTGCAAACCTAGAATGTACAGAATAGTTTCAGAATGGCAGATTCATAAAAAAACCAAGCCTGCTAACTAGACACAGTGTTTAGTATGCATGTGTATAAGGGATCACACTGAGGGTCTACCACATTTCAGGTAAAAACTCTGCCACTAAGCTCCATTCTCAGCACTTAGAATTCTTTTTTTTTTTTTTTTGGTTTTTCGAGACAGGATTTCTCTGTGTAGCCTTGGCCATCCTGGACTCACTTTGTAGACCAGGCTGGCCTCGAACTCACAGCGATCCGCCTGCCTCTGCCTCCCGAGTACTGTGATTAAAGGTGTGCACCACCACGCCCGGCTCTTTTTTTTTAAATATTTTATTTAATTTTAATTTATGTGCATTGGCATGAGGGTGTCATATTTTGGAGTTACAGACAGTTGTAAACTGCCATGTGCGTGCTGGGAATTGAACCCTGGTCCTTTGGAAGGACAGGAAGTGCTCTTCTTAACCACTGAGCCATCTCTACAGCCCCGCACTTAGAATTCTTGGTCTTGAAAAAGTTTAAAACTGTGTGCATGAGCTAGGCGTGGTTGCACACGCCTTTAGTCCCAGCACTCGGGAGGCAGAGGCAGGCGGATCCCTGTGAATTCGAGGCCAGCCTGGTCTACAAAGTGAGTCCAGGACAGCCAACGCTACACAGAGAGACCCTGTCTCAAAAAACCAAAAAAAAAAAAAAAAAAAAAAAAGAACAACAAAAAAACTGTGTGTGTGTGTGTATGTATGTGACACTTGGGTGCCTTTGTAAGGCACCATGTGGGTCCTGGGATCCAAACCTGGGTCCTCTGAAAGAGCAGCCATTTCTCCAATCCAGTGCTCTTAAGTGCTGAGCCATCACTCCAGGCTCTACTTCCTTTTTCTTTGTTTGATTTGTTTGTTTCTCAAGACAGGGCTACTCTGTGTAGCCTTGACTGTTCTGAACTCACTTTGTAGGCCAGGCTGGCCTTGACCTCAGAGATCTGCCTGCCTCTGCTGGAAGTAAAGGCATGCACCACCACCACCACCACCCAGCTCTTTTCACTTTCTTTTTGTTTTATTTTAGACTGGATCTTTCTATGCAGCACTGGCTGTCCTGGAACTCACTGTGTTGACAAGGCTGGCTTCAAATCACAGAGATCCACCTACTTCTGCCTGTGATTAAAGGCATGTACCACCATGCCCAGCAGCTAACTATTCTGCCTAGTTACCACCCCTCGAATTTGTGTTGCTTTTGGCAATGATGAAGAATGAACCCAGGATGAATTCAGGTGAGCACTTTGCCCCTGAGCTGTGGTCTCTACCCTCTTAAGGGCGGTTTCCTTACAGTAAAAGGTTGGACTATTGCCTTGGGAAGTCTCTTACTAGAAATGCCATCGACCTGGGGCTTTGTTCTGTTAAGTATTCTGTGGTTGCCTCTCACAGAAAATTAATATATTCTATTTTCTAGCTTTGTTTAAGGCTTCCCCTTTGACCTATAGGTCTTTTGGAATGGTGTTTACTTCCCAAGTATTTGGGAGGACTTTCCAGAAATGTTTCTGTTACTGATTTCAGCCTAGTGTTTCAGAGCAGGCAAGTTCCCAAGACTGTTCTCAGATTCAGTGACTTAGCCTCTGTTGTTGAAAAACTAGTATTTTCTTTAAGTTTTTTGAGCTGGGTGTGGTGGCACACGCCTTTAATCCCAGCACTTGGGAGGCAGAGGCAGGTGGATCACTGTGAGTTCAAGGCTAGGCTGGTCTACGAATCGAGTCTAGGACAGCCAAGGCTACACAGAGAAATCCTGTTTTGGAAAAACCTTTAAAAAAAATGTTTTTTGAGACAAGGTTTCTCTGTGTAGCCTTGGCTGTCCTGGCCTTGCTTTGTAGACCAGGCTGGCTTTGAACTGACAGAGATCCACCTGCCCCTGCCTCCCAAGTGCTGGGATAAAAGGTGTGTGCCACCATGCCCAGTTTATTTTTTGGTTGTGAGCCTAGCCTTTTTTTTTTTTTTTTTTTTTTTTTGGTTTTTCGAGACAGGGTTTCTCTGTGTAGCCTTGGCCATCCTGGACTCACTTTGTAGACCAGGCTGGCCTCAAACTCACAGTGATCTGCCTGCCTCTGCCTCCCGAGTGCTGGGATTAAAGGCGTGCGCCACCACGCCGGGCTGTGTGAGCCTAGCCTTTAATGGCTGAGCCATCTCTCCAGCCTCCGTGCCCAGTTTATAATTAGACTTTTCTACCACAAAAAGATGAAAATTGAAATCAGTAAAGGTAAGGGCCTCAGGTATGTTTCAGTTGGTAGAAGGCTTGCCCAGGAAGCACCAAGCTCTAGGTTTGATTTTTAACACAGTACAAAACTGGCCCATGTCTGTAAGGATCAGAAATTCAAGGTCATCTTCAAAGATTTAGTAAGTTCCAGGGCAGACTGCAGTACATGAGATCTTGTCTAAAAAGAAACAATCAGCAGAGATAAAAAGTATATAACACATAAACCAGGCGTGGTGGCGCACGCCTTTAATCCCAGCACTCGGGAGGCAGAGGCAGGGGGATCACTGTGAGTTCGAGGCCAGCCTGGTCTACAAAGTGAATCCAGGATGGCCAAGGCTACATAGAGAAACCCTATCTCGAAAAACCAAGTATAAAGCCGGGCGTGGTGGCGCACACCTTTAATCCCAGCACTCGGGAGGCAGAGGCAGGTGGATCGCTGTGAGTTCGAGGCCAGCCTGGTCTACAAAGTGAGTCCAGAATGGCCAAGGCTACACAGAAACCCCTGTCTCGAAAAACCAAAAAAAAAAAAAAAACCCCTAAAAAAAGAAAAACCAAGTATATAACACTACAGAGGCAGGAGGATCGATGAGTTCAAGGCCAGCATAGTCTACAAAGTGAGTCTAGGACAGCCAAGGCTACACAGAGAAACCCTGTCTCAAAAAACAAAACAAAGCAAAGCAAAAAAAGTACATAAGACAAAGCCCAAAAGAAAGCAGAAAAGCTTCTCAATGACCTATTTCACAAGAGCCGTACAGACAGTACCCAAATCTTTCAGTAATGGGTGACAGGACATCATCTGCCAACCAAGGGTGCTCACTGGAGTTCTGGAATCTAGGATTTCCATTGGGGTTGGTCACACTAACACGGACCACCCATGTGTTTGACTTTAGTCTCTCAGGTTTTGGCTCTTTTACAGATAACCTTGGTACAATGTGGTCTAAGCCACCACCTTACATTACGTGGTTTGTTTAACTTATCTAGCATGATCCCAGACAAAGAATACAAAAAGACCTCTATCAGGCAGGATATTGCAAGGGTTCAGACGTTATCTCCTAACAGGCCTACAGAGGCCAGTTTTCTTTGGAATGTGCAGGGTTGGAATACTTGAAACTTGGTGAGTTAACCTTTACTGTGTAGGTTAAATCCATTCTGCTCAGGAAACATATTTGGTATCCTTTCGGTTCTTATCAGTTTGTTAAGTTTCATTACCCAGAATACAAGCATTGGCGATCATGTGCATGTGTGGGCTAGGGGAGGTGTCAGTCAGTGGCTGAAAGCATTTTCCTGAGTTGCATGAGGACCCTGGGTTTGATACCAGCATCCTCAACCCCAGCACACGCAAATGACGGTGTGCTCTGCTCTTGTATTGTAGAAGTGACAGCTATGTTTGGCGGTGTTCTGTTCTGCACATGTCACTGCTTTTATGTGTTTCCATAGCTACTAGAGTCTCCAGTTCCTCCTTGAAGTATTGCCAACTTCTGTTTTGTTAATTTTGTTACTATGTATGAGTTGTTTGCCTCTGGCTCGTTTCCCTGCCTTTGAGTTTTTGTTTGTTTATTTGGGACAAGGGGTCTCTACATAGCCCTGACTATTCTGGAACTTGCTATGTAGACAAGACCAACCTGTGACTCATAGATCTGCTTGCTTCTGCCTTCTGAGACTTGGTGAGTGCCACCATGAGGGCTTTATTATTTATTGTGCGTGTGTGTTGTTGTTGTTGTTGTTTTTTCAATACAGGGTTTCTCTATGTAGCCTTGGCTGTCCTAGACTTGCTTTGTAGACCAGGCTGGCCTCAAGCTCACAGTGATCCACCAGCCTCTGCCTCCTGAGTGCTGGGATTAAAGGTGTGTGCCACCACTGGCCAGCTGAGAGTTTTATTCTTAATTAGGTTGACTTTATTGTCGTGGATCCATGGAGACTAAGCACAGGCATTCTCCTTTTAAGTATACTAACATGCTTTGCTGTATTAACTCATTTCCTAATACTGCATTGCTCTTGCATTCAAGGGATAAAACCCCTATTTGGTCATACAGTGTTATCTTGTTAGAATGGTGTTGATTCAGTTAGCTAATGTGTTATTTGGTATTTTGCATCAATATCCATTAGTCATAATGAGTAATCTTTTCTTTTTCTTTCTTTCTCTTCTTCTTTTTTTTTTTAAAAGATTTATTTATTATACAGTATTCAGCCTGCATATGAGCAAACAGGCCAGAAGAGGGCACCGGATCTCATTATAGATGGTTGTGAGCGCCATGTGGTTGGTGGGAATTGAACTCAGAATCTTTGGAAGAACAGCCAGTTCTCTTAACCTCTGAGCCATCTCTCCAGGCCTTTCTTTGCTTTTCTTGATACATAAAATAAATTAGAAACCTGCAGTCCTTTTCAGCGTTCTAGAACAATTTATGGTGTTTATAGACTGTAGACCTTAAACCTTTAAAATTAGAGATTTAGGGAGATCATCTGGAGCTGTGAAAAAAGTTGTTTGTTTTTAAAATAAAGTTTTGTTTCTTCTATAAGAATTAGTTATTTTGGGCTGGAGAGATGGCTCAGAGGTTAAGAACATTGTCTGCTCTTCCAGAGGTCCTGAGTTCAATTCCCAGCAACCACATGAGGGCTCACGACCATCTCTAATGTAATTTAATGCCTTCTCCTGGCATGCAGGTGTACATGCAGGCAGAGTACTGTATACATACATACATACATAAATCTTAAAAAAAAAAAAAAAAAAGAATTAGGGCTGGAGAGATGGCTCAGCCGTTAAAGGCTAGGCTCACAACCATAAATATAAGAGTTTGGTTCCCAGCACCTGCAGCTGTCTCTCCAGACACACATACACACACACACACACACACACACACACACACACACAAAGAATTAGTTATTTCTAGGCCAGCCAGGGTTAGTTAGGCCAAGTCTCAAATTATAAGAACAAAACTCAACTAGCTCCAAAGAAATTGAACTTTATAAATCTGGAATTTAAAAGGCTATTTATTTTTGTTGTATGTGTATGAGTGTTTGCCTGCATGTATGCATGTGTATCACATGCACTCCTAGTTCCCATGGGGGCCAGCAGAGGGCCTCAGATCTCCTGGAAGTGCTGTTACAGATCCATAGGAGCTGCTGTGTGAATCCCGGGAATTGAACCCGGGTCCTCTGGAACAGCAGCAGTTTGTCCTAATCTCAGAGCCAGGTCCCTAGTTCCTTTGGAAGTTTTATTTCTTTGGTTTTTAAGACAGGATTTCCCTTGTAGTCTTGGATGTCCTAGACTTACTTTCTAGACCAAGCTGGCCTCGAACTCTGCCTGCCTCAGCTTCCCAAATTCCGAGATTACAGGCATGTGCCACCACACCCAGCTCCTTGGAAGTTTTTTCTTTGTTTGTCTAAATATTTATTTATTTATTATGTGAGCAGTGTCTTGCCTGCCTGCCAGAAGAGGGCAACAGATCTCATAGATGGTTGTGAGCCACCATGTGGTTGCTGGGAATGGAACTCAGGAGCTCTGGAAGAACAGCCAGTGCTGTTAACCTCTTAGCTATCCCTCCAGCCCTGCCCCCCTTTTTAAAGTTAAAAAAAAATTATTTAAGTGTTTTATTTGCATTTATAACAGAAGAGGGCATCAAATCCCATTATAGATGATCATAAGCCACCATGTGGTTCCTGGGTATTAAACTCAGGACCTCTTTTTTTTTTTAATGTTCTTTTTTTAAACATATACATTTATATTGTTACGCATGAATAAAATAAACTACATACAGCAGGAATTATATAAATGTTACATTCATAGTGATTTGGCTATCTGTATTTGGCAGACTTGAAGTAAGTATCTTTCCTATCTTGTTGGGTCTAAATTTCTGAATGAAGATCAATATCTATCATATCTCATCTTTATTAATTTAAAAGATCTATCTTGATCTAAAAACATCTTAGCCCCTAACTAAGCTTAATTCTAATACTAAACTATTTGGTCTTTAACCCCATCAGAGACTTGAGAAGGAATAAAACTTAAACACCTGAGTGAGCTAGAAGTGCAGGTTTGCAGCTGCTCGGTGGATACGTTTTAGGGAGTCTATTCTATCCTTCCACCTTGTTGTGAGATGAGCTGTCTTTTTGTTTCTGCTACTCCAAGCTAGCTGGGCCAGGAGTTTCCAGTTTCTGCCTCTTGTCTGTCCTTAGGAGTGCTGGGGTTACAGATTCACATCACCATATCTGGCTTTGTATGTGGGCTATGAAGATTGGACGCAGGTTGCTAGATTTACTTATGTGACAAGTACTCTTATTGGCTGGACCCATCTGGCTGGCCCTCTTTCTTTTTCTGTTTTTCGGGACAGGGTTTCTCTGTTTAGCCTTGGCTATCCTGGACTTGCAGTGTACACCAGGCTAGCCTCGAACTCATAGAGATCCGCCTGCCTCTGACTACCCAGTACTGGGATTAAAGGTGTGCGCTACTATGCTTGGCCCCTCTTTTTTCATACATGTTTATTTTATTGTTTTTTATGCATGTGTTTGAGCCTGTTTTACCACATGTGTGCAGGAGCCTGCAGAGGCCAGAAGAGGGCATCAGATCCCCTGGAATGCAAGTCACCAGCAATAGTGAACCACCATGTGAGTGTGGAAGCCAAACCAGGTCCTCTACAAGAGCAGTACACTTTTTTCATGTTTGTTTGTTTTGAGACAGGGTTTCTCTGTGTAGCCCTGGCTGTCCTGAAATTCACACAGTAGACTAGGCTGCCTTGAACTCACAGAGATCCACCTGTCTTTGGCTCTCAAGGGCTGGGATTAAAGGCCTTTAGCCACCACCAATTTGTTGTTATTCCTTAGGTTTGTTTGTTTTTTTTTCTTCGAAACAGTGTTTCTCTGTGTAGGGCCCCCCCCCCCCCCCCCCCCCCCCCCCCCCCGCGCTATCCAGGCCTTTGAAAACCAGGCTGGCCTTGAACTCACATAGATCTGTCTGCTTTTGTCTCCCGAGTGCTGGGATTAAAAGTTTGTGCCATATGCCTGGCCTTTTGCGGGGGGAGGGGGGCGCATTTAAAGCAAGAATTTATTAAATATTAAATACTGACCTTGGTCAGGACCATTCCTTTGGAATTTCCCAGATGGAAGGGTTGTAGTACACTTTCTTAACTGCTGAGCCATGCCTCCAGTCTCTTGGTTGGCCCAAATGATTGGCAGAGAAAGGGTCTTACTTTCTTGTTCAGTCTAGATTTGAACTACTGGGTTCAGACAATCCTCCCCCCTCAGCCTCCTAAGCATCTGGGAGTAAGCACCACCAGCACCAGATAAAAATAGCCTGGACCCTCGAACACTTACATCCCAGAATATTCAAGGGTAAGGCAGGACAAAGAGCAAAGATCCTGGGCAATTTGAATGACATAGCAAGATCACATCTCAAAAAAAAAAATTTATTTTAAAGAGGCAGGCAGATCTCTGAGTTCAAGGCCAGCCTGGTCTACAAAGTAAGTCTAGGACAGCCAAGGCTACACAGAGAGACCCCATCTCGGGGGGGGGGGGCGGGAAACAAAACAAAAGAAAAAAAACCAACAACAACAATAAAAACCCATTTTCTATCCTTAACTCATTTGAAAGTATGAAGTGAACTCGTGCCTTAATTCCCTCAGAGCATCTCCACAGTACAGGCTTGATAACAAGAAAACCAGCACAACTCTCACACACACATTGTGTTTCTGTGCAGTCTCTGAGGGCACATCTCCATTCTCGCTGCCCTTTTCTCTCTCAGAAGCGTCACCCCTCCAGATGCTGCCCAGTTCTCCTCTGTAATCAGGGCTCCCATCCGTAAAACCTCTTTTTACTGCCTTAAAAATAATAAAGCAACGAGCTAAGGATGTAGCTGAGTAGCAGAATGTTTGTCTAGTTTGCTTGGAGACCTTGTGTGCAACCCCCAAAATTGCAGAGTTGTTTTTTTGTTTGTTTGTTTTAGGTTTTTTGAGACAGGGTTTCTCTGTGTAACAGCCCTGGTTGTCCTAGACTCACTTTGTAGACCAGGCTGGCCTTGAACTCACAGAGATCCACCTACCTCTGCCTCCCGAGTGCTAGGATTAAACATGTGTACTACCATGCCTGGCTTGAAAAAAATGTTTTTAGATAGAATTTATATACCACAAACCCACTATTTAAAAGTAAACAATATAGCAGTTTTTAGTATACTATGCTAGCTAATTTCACATGTCAACTTGACTAAGTCATCCATGGTGTCAGGATGATTGGCTAAACATCATCTGGTTACTTCTGTAAAGACATGCTTGTTCTTTAGGGCTGGATTTTGCTATGAATCCTGGTAGGAAGGGCAAGGAAAGGGGGTGGTGTCCATCTTTCAGAGCTTCCCTCACCATCTAGCCACTTCCCAAAGGCTCCACCATCAAATGTCATCACATTGGGATTGGACTCCATCTATGAGTTCTTGGGACTGAGGTGGTCATAAAATCAAAAGGCAAGCATGCAGAAATGAGGAAAATCAGGTCATCACCTGTCTACCACACACAGACTGGACACATCACTAAGAGAGTCTAGGCACTGCGGCCTTGGTTTTGGAACTCCCAAAACTGAGAGGTTGAAAACTTGCTTCCAAGTCTGTGGGTCAGCAGGGGTTTGGCAGAATAAACCAGGCTCAGACCCACAGTTATCTGCCAGTTTTGTGTACACACAAGTGTGTGTGTGTGCGCGCGCGCGCGCATGCTCATGTGTAGTGTTTGTATGTACATGCATATGAGGGGGCAGTAGATCCACAACATTCCATTTCTCAATTGTTCTTCACCTAAAACAAAACAAAAAACAAAAAACCCTTTTTTAAAATTTATTTAGCTGTGTGTTCACCCATGCCATAGGGACTTGTGTAGCCCGTGTGTTCATGCTGTGGTGGTTGTGTGGAAGTCGGAGGACAACTTGTGTGAGTAAGTTCTCTTCTCCTACCATGTGTGTCCCCAGGATCAAACTCAGATTGTCTGGTTTGGTGCAGTGAGCCAAATCACTGGCCCTGAAAGGGCTTTCTCCCTGAACCTGGAGGTCGCCAACTCAGCTAAGCTGGCTGGCCTGGGAGCTTCAGGCATCGCCTGTTTCAGCTCCTACTCCAAACCCCAACTAGCAATGGGCTTTACAGACGGGTGCCTCTGTCTTGGTTCCTATGCTTGCTGCAGCAGGTACCTTACCAACGGAGCTACCTCTCCAGTCCCCGTTTGTTAGTTTTTTGATGTGGCAAACAGGACATAAGCTACATAAATGTCTCTTAAAGCAGATGGTCCTGTCAGCCATCCTAGGAGACTAGGTTGTTTGGTTCCTAATGTTCGTGACAGAAGAGAGCAATGAGCTGTGCTTTGCAGAGTTCTTTTGGGAGGGGCTAATTTGGGGTGGGGGTGGGGGTCTCATTCAATAAAGCTGGTGGACACCACCATGCCTGCCAAGGCCAATTAACATCGAAGGGTGAGAATGAGAAAATAAGAGAGGAAAATGGCAAGAGGTGACCCTCACAGGGTTGGGGGGGGGGTGTTTCAGTGAGGGTCAGCGGGAGTTGCCTCCACTGCACTGTGTGGGTACAGCAGAGCTTTTGTCCTGTTTGGGACTAGGAGAATAGAGCCAGCAAGTCACTGATCATCTCCGTGACTTGGGTTTCACATCACCTAAACAGATGACCTCACTCTCCCTGTTTCAGAGTTCCCCGGCTGGTGCAGGGTGCTGGGTGCTGGGTTTGTAGTGGGAGGTCGATGCTGTTTGTGTGGTGTCCGATAAGATGCCAGAAGAGAAAGCTGCTATCAACACTGATTAACTCTAAAGCTGGCCACCAGCACACACGGCCATTGTTCCCACCAGAACCCTTTACCGACGGGGCTTTGTCTAGCTGGTTCGGGAGACACAAATGCCATTACAGGAGACCAAGTAACTTCGTTTGGGTGGACGTTAGATAATAGAGACGCTGCAGGTATTAGCCGACTGCATTAGTTTGATTTGCTACTGCTGTTCACCTTGTCCCCAGCTTTCAGGGAGACAAAGGCCTGGAATTACCAGCAGCAGAGATAAGCTGTGGATTAGAGCCTTGTGCTCAAGGGGAAGAGAATTCTACCCTAGCTTTGCATTTGCTTGTTTTTTTTGTTTTTTTTTTCATCTCCCCTCAAAGTTAACTTCCAGTTTTCCCCCCTGAATGTCATTATAGTTTTTACACATTTTAGCAATTTTAATTCCAAAAGTGTTATTGACTCATTATTTCCTGTAATGAGGTCAGTCATTACCTTATAGATTTTTGAAAATAATTTTAAGGGAAATAAAGTGGTGATCTTGTGTTTTGTCTTGCTTCTTGAGTATTCTAATATAAGTCTAATATAAGTCATAAGACTCATAATGGCACTGATATTATTATTAATATTTAAAACTCAATGGTTATACATCTCATTTATGTTTATCTTTTCCTTCATTTTCTTTCCCTTTTTTTTTTTTTTTTTTTTGTTTTTTTTTTTCTTTTGTTTTTTTTTTTTTTTTTATGGTTTTTTGAGACAGGGTTTCTCTGTGTAGCCTTGACTGTCCCGGACTCACTTTGTAGACCAGGCTGGCCTCAAACTCACAGTGATCCGCCTGCCTCTGCCTCCCGAGTGCTGGGATTAAAGACGTGCACCACCACGCCCGGCTTTTGCTTTGTTTTTTGATATAGGATTTCTCTGCGTGGCCTTGGCTGTTCTGGAACTCACTCTGTAGACCAGGCTGGCCTTGAACACACAGAGATCTGCCTTCCTCTGCCTCTCAAGTCCTGAATATTAATATTCAAAAGTAGTTTCTTGTTTTGGTCAAGACTTGAAATTCTATGAACTAAGCAGATACTGAGAGAGGGTCCCTGTGTAGTCCTGACTGACCTGGACTCCCTTTGTAGATTAGGCTGGCCTCAAACTCACAGAGACCTACCTTCCTCTGTCTGCCTGCTGAGTGCTGGAATTAAAGGTGTGCACCACCACATCCTCCCAACCCCCACTCCCACTTTTTCATACTTTATGTTTTCTCCCTCTCTCTCTCTCTGTCTCTCTTTGTCTCTGTCTCTCCCCACCCCCCCAAAGTTAATATCCCCTGAGTCCATTTACTGGTGTTTGTTTTTACAAGGCATTCAGGAGTATCATTGAATTATTAGTTTGAGATCTTGCAAATGTTTTGATGTAGATGTTATTGCTACAAGTTTCCCTTTTTAGGACTGCCTCCATTGTGTCCCAGTTTTCATTCATAGCACTTACAGTCAAAGTGGATCATTTATGTTTACTGTTTGTTTCCTTACTTTAGGATTTTTTTTTTTTTTTTTTTTTTGGTCAGTTCTGTTCAATCCCTTGCATTCAAGATGCTATATGGGTCACTTAAGGTTGAAGATTAATAAGTGGCCAGCTGGGTCAATGTTAGTAAGAGGTTAAGATGAAGACAGAGATGTGTCCATTAAGTTCCTTGATAAGAAAGTTAACTGGTGTCTTTGGCAAGCTTGAAAACCAGACTTGCAGGTAAGTGAAGTGAGTGGAATGTGTCTGATTTAGTAACATCTGGGTCACATGCCTTGAAAGATCCTTTTTCTAAGAAACAACTAGATTCTAACTAAAATATACCTTAAATGCATTGATGAGATCTCAAAAAGTAAGGAAACTTTATTTTGTTCATTAAATAAAACTAAACCCCCAATCCAACAACAATGCATTGAAATTAGAATTTGGAGCACTGATGGTACACATGGGTCACCTCTAAGAGCAAATATCTTTTTTTTTTGGTTTTTCGAGACAGGGTTTCTCTGTGTAGCCTTGGCCATCCTGAACTCACTTTGTAGACCAGGCTGGCCTCGAACTCACAGCGATCCGCCTGCCTCTGCCTCCCGAGTGCTGGGATTAAAGGCGTGCGCCACCATGCCCGGCTATGAGCAAATATCTTTAGCACCACTGGAGCTAAGAATCCCAAGTCTAGCAGTAGGTGAGGAAGCTGAAATGAAGACAACTATTTTAGGCCAGGACCATCAACCTCTTGAACCCTGTCAGAAATAGACCAAACCATTTCAGGAGGAAACTAACCCTAAATTGAGCTTTATAAAGAGTTTTAGGGAGCTAGGTGTGGTGGCGCATGCCTGTAATCCCAGCTCTCTCGGAAGGCAGAGGCACGCGGATCTCTGAGCTTGAGGCCAGCCTGGTCTACAGAGTGAGTTCCAGGACAGCCAGGGCTATATAGAGAAACCTTGTCTTGAAAAACCACAAAAACGGGGTGGGTAAAAAGCAAGAAAGTATAGACTAATAAATAAAGATTATCAAACACCAGAGGTCAGGCACCATCAGGGATAACCAGCAGAAACAATGAGGTTTGCACCCTGTACAGAGACCACTACTTACGTCCAGTATCCATTTTATACTCCCTTTGCCACAACAGGACTTTCCAGGGTTAATGATTATTACCTCTCCTAAACCACACCATACATTCATGTGGCCTTCAGACCTTTCATCTATCCTGTGACTACGAGGAGAGGCAATGTGTGTAAAATTTAAGGTCGGCTATCAAAAGATAGAGCTGTTTCTATTCTGTCTCTTCCGTCTGCACCACGGAGAAGGTGGTGGGAGACGGTGAATGTTGAGTAGTGTTTAAAGCGAGAAGGGAGCTTGGACCTTGTTTCTCGGGCTCTCTGATGTCTAACGTCAAATCTACAGCGTAAGAAGTAACGGTTCTAGAAGCAATTCAGCTGCTGCTGATAGCCCCAGCTGCAGACAATAGACCAGGGATCAATGAAAAGGTGGGAAAGTAAGGCTGAAATTATAGAGAGGGATAATCAATTAAATGAGCACAAATGGCAGGAAAGACTTGGAGGAAGCTAAACAGAACTTAAAAAATGATTATGCAAACATACATATTTAATAATTGAAATGTACTCAGTGCATAAATGAAGTAGTATTTTAAACTATAAGTGTCATTATCTTTACCCTGGCAAATACTGAATTGTTAACATCTTAAAATAGGGTCATGTGGCCGGGCGGTGGTGGCACACGCCTTTAATCCCAGTACTTGGGAGGCAGAGGCAGGTGGATCACTGTGAGTTCGAGGCCAGCCTGGTCTACAAAGTGAGTCCAGGACAGCCAGGGCTCTATTACACAGAGAAACTCTGTCTTGAAAAACCAAATCAGGAAAAAAAAAATTTATTTAATGTGCAGGGGTGTGTGTGCCTGAATGTATGTATGTGTACTACATGTGTGCAGGAGGCCGAGGAGGTCAGAGGTGGGTGTCAGATCTAGTGGAACTGAGGTACAGGCATGTGAGCTGCTATGTCGGTGCTGAGAATTGAATTTATGTCATCTGGAAGAGCAGCAAGTATACTTAAACAGTGAGCCATCTCTCCAGCTCTTGTTTTTTTTTTTTTTTTTTTTTTTTTTTTTAACCTATCCAGTAAGTGGGTGGTGGTGTTCATAGGGTAGAAGTAGGGAATCAATGGGAATAAAGATGAGAAATTTAGCTGAGCGGGGTGGCACATACTTTTAATCTTTTTAAACTTGGGAGGTAGAGGCAGGCGGATTGCTGTGAGTTTGAGGCCAGCCTGGTCTACCAAAGCGAGTCCAGGACAGCCAGGACTGTTACACAGAGAAACCTGTCTTTTTTTTTTTTTTTTTTTTCAAGACAGGGTTTCTCTGTGTAGCCTTGGTTGTCCTGGACTCGATTTGTAGACCAGGCTGGCCTCGAACTCACAGAGATCCGCCTGCCTCTGCCTCCTGAGTGCTGGGATTAAAGGCGTGTACCACCACGCCCAGCTTCCTGTCTTAAAAAATTAAAAAAAAAAAAAAAAAAAAAAAGAGAAGCTTAGGAGCAAGTACCTTTAATCCGAACACCCAGAAGGCAGAGGCAGGCAGATTTCTGAGTTTTTAAGGCTGGCTTGCTCTAATAGTGAGTTTAGGACAGTCAGGGCTACACAGAGAAACCCTGTCTTGAAAAACAAAAACAAACAAAAGGTAAAGTTGATTATAATGCCCGTGTGTTCTATATTTTTGATGGGGTTTGGATCATAGGTCTGTGTATTTGTCAGTACTCACTAATCAGTACTTGGAGATTTTTCCCTTTATCTACAAAAGCATAAGCATGTATTAAACTATAGTTGATGTGACAGTTACTGTAGAGTTAGAGGGGATGTGTACTGATGTCTATAATTTACTTTAAAATGTATGAACCATAAAATATATTTATAGAGAGATAAATCAGTAAGACTAATTCGGTAGACTTTTCTGAGATGATAGAAGCCTGTTTTTAGCTAACCTTGATTTGCATTTTCTGTTTCCATAGTTTCTGTTCTATTGTCTTTACCAATTAATAGTCCCTGTATATCTTCATCAACAGCCTCACAACATCAGCCTCAAAGCATACTAGTCAACTAAAAAAAAAAAAAAAATTTGCAAGTCTTACATGTGCTAAATTATTACTACCTTTAAAATTTTGGATATAAGAAAAACCAGTCTGATGTACTTGGCACTAAAAAGACTTAGCAATAAGAAAATTGTTGAGTCTATATTTTATTATTTATTGCTTTGAGACAGAGTCTCATGTATCCCAGGCTGACCTCTAACTTGACTTTGTAGCTGAATATGACCTTGAACTCCTGATCCCCTTATGCCCAGTTTCCCAGTGCTGGGATTACAGGCAGGAACCACTACACCAAGCTTATGTGGCACTAGGCATTGAATCCAAGGCCTCATGTACGCTTGGTAAGTACTCCCTGTTGTATTACAAGAATTGCCAGACAAACCGCTTGAGCACCAATTCCAGTGAGAGAGTGATGGCTTATTGAGTGAATACACACCCCAAGACAAGGCTGATTCCAATCAGGGACACAGAAGAGACTCAGGAGCCTAATTTGACATTGGTCTGCTTCTAAGGCAGGCCTTTTATAAGAAAAACTGTAACCAGGTAACAATCAGGCAACCAGGTGGGAAGCAAGGGAGAGGGCACAATTAAGTCATTTGACTAGCTAACCACAAGAAGAATTGATTTTGTTCTGAGCACAATGTATCCAGGTAGCTAGACAAAGCATTTTAAGCTGATTGGCTAGGATATGGGCTTGGGGTCTTTTTAGTTCTCTACTGTTCTAGGAGAAAGGAACATAGCAGGGTATTGTGTTTTTTTAAAAAGTAGAACATAAATCATTAATTCAAACAGAACATTCAACAAGTATTGAATTGTAAATAAAAAAGCTATTCAAAAGCCGGGCGTGGTGGCGCACGCCTTTAATCCCAGCACTCAGGAGGCAGAGGCAGGCGGATCGCTGTGAGTTCGAGGCCAGCCTGGTCTACAAAGTGAGTCCAGGATGGCCAAGGCTACACAGAGAAACCCTGTCTCGAAAAACAAAACAAAACAAAACAAAACAACAGCAACAAAAAGCTATTCAAAGCCGGGCATGGTTGGCGCACACCTTTAATTCCAGCACTTGGAAGGCAGAGGCAGGTGGATCGCTGTGAGTTTGAGGACAGCCTGGTCTACAAAGTGACTGCAGGACAGCCAAGGCTAACAGAGAGACCCTGTCTCAAAAAAACCAAAATATACAACTGTGTTTGTTTTTCTTAGTGTATTTCTTTCTTTCTTTTTCTTTTTGTTTTTTTTAGTCAGGGTTTCTCTGTGTAACCTTGGCTGTTCTGGAACTCTCTTTGTAGACCAGGCTGGCTTCAAACTCACAGAGATCCACCTGCCTCTGCTCCCGAGTGCTGGGATTAAAGGTGTGAGCCCCTGGCCTCTCTTAGTGTATTTCTTAACCCAGTTATCACACAAATAATTGAGACTCTTTTACAGTACAAGGCTTCACACCACAATCTCAGCATTTAAGTCTGTTCTTAACGCTCTACGGAGAGGTCCAAGGAAGATCAGGAGGAAGGAGCTGGAGCCAAGCAAAGCTACAAAGTCCAAGTATCGCTGGGATATTTGCTGGGAGTAAGACAGGATAGCACAGAGGCTCTCAATTTTTGTGTGATAGCCAGGATAAGAGAGAAGCTAAGAGACACAAGCACTGTTTTATAAAAATAACCTCAACATTCAAGGCCAGCCTGGTCTACAAAGAGAGTTCCAGGACAGCCAGGGCTATTACACAGAGAAACCCTGTCTCGAAACTACAACAAAGATCAGATCTCCTGGGCCTGAAGTTACAGGTGGTTTAGCAACCTGGTGTGGATACTGGGAACAGAACCCAAGTACTTCGCAAAACCAGTAAGCATTCTTAATCGCTGGGCCATCTCTCGGGTATTGGATTTTAAGCACAGATTTGTGTAAATCAGCCATGTAATTATGATACAGATGCTTTGTGAAAATAAAATAAGAAATAGGCAATGCTTTAATAACACTTGCCTATTCCTTATTTCTGCATAGGGATTACTATTCAGTATTTTAAATTGTTAAGATGCGGTTTCTAAGACAAAAGTCTATTGGATGCCAGTGGTACAACTTAGGAGTGAGCTAAGAGTGCTCAAGGCTCTGGATTCAATGCATGACATTGTCAAATTATGGCCAACATCTCCTAGGACAATGCCTAAGTATATGTTCAGTAAATTTTTCTTGAGTTAGTGAACAAACAGATGGATAGCTAGATCGATGAGACTAGCTAGAGGGTAACGTTTGTAAAGCGGATAGGCGAGTTAAATACTTCCAGTGAGCACTTTTGCAATTGCTCTAACACATTAGGTCAGTCTCAGTTTCCTGTCCACCAGCCTCAGAGGTTGATGTTATCACAGGGCAGCTCAAACAATAAAGTGTTTTATGGGCCCGGGAGAGGAACAGTGAGTAAAGGTTCTCGCAGCTCCAGGCCTGTCTGAGGCCTAGAATCTGAGTGAAGATGGAGGAAAAGTTTCCCATAGCTCTACATGTGCGCGGGCGCGCACACACACACACACACACACACACACACACACACACACACACACACACACACACAGAGCAATAATAAGAATTGGAGAGCTGGGTGTGGTAGTGCGTGCCTTTGATCCCAGCACTCTGGAGTCAGACGGATTTATGTGAGTTTGAGGCTAGCCTGGTCCACAAAAATATTAAAAAGGGCTCACAGTTCTTTGAAACCAAATAAGACAGAAAATGGAGTCTTAATCTAAATAATCTGTTGAGTAATTCCTGACTTTGACACTCTTGCATTTTTGGCACTAAAGATACAGTGTGTCTTTTCCAATGTTTACCAGCTTCATCTTTCTTTCTTTCTTTCTTTCTTTTTTTTCTGGTTTTTTTCAAGACAGTTCTCTGTGTAATAACCCTGGCTGTCCTGGACTCCCTTTGTAGACCAGGTTAGCCTTGAACTCACAGTGATCCACCTGCCTCTGCCTCCCGAGTGCTAGGATTAAAGGTGCATGCTACCACGCCCAGCTTTTAGGGCCTGTTCTTACAATGCTTTCATCTCTTCATGTAATGAGCATGGTGCCTCCCATAAAAAAGGATTTTATGTGCCTTTTTTTTTTTTGAGGCAGGGTGTCTCTCTGTGTAGCCTTGGTTGTCCTGGACTCACTTTGTAGACCAAGCTGGCCTTGAACTCACAGTGATCCCCCTGCCTCTCCCTCCCAAATGCTAGCATTAAAGGCGTGCGCCACCACGCTCGGCTTATGTGACCTTTTGAATAAGTTCAATTCCTTGTAATACTGACAAAATATCTTAGCCTTTGGTTTTCTTCTTTTAAAAACGTTCTAAAATTATGTCTCTTTTCTGTGTGCACGCCTACCTGCCACACTTACAGTTGTAAGAGGATAATTTACAATAGGCGGTTCTCTCCTTTTACCATGGGCATCCCAGAAACCCAACTCAAGTCATCAGACAGTTAGCTCCTTTACTTGCTTTACCTGGCCTGCCCAGACTTTACTTTTCTCAAAACTCAAAAGCAAAGTTTGATAGTTTTCATTTTCTTACTTTTTTCTTTGACATGGTCCTATTGTATAACCCACTCCTGGGTAGACTGACTGACTTCTTTATAGTGACTCTTCCAGGTGCTAGGATTTGCCTATCTGGATAGTTTTCATTTTCAAATAAGTTAAAATTGTTTACTGAAAACCTTTCTCTTTCTCCCTTCATCCCTCCCTCCATCTCTCTCTCTCTCTCTCATTTTGGATTATAGAAATTTGACATAAAATAATCCAAATCACATGACTTTTAATTTTAAGAAGATTCACTTTACACTATGGTTCAGAGAGTAAAAATAGTACAATTTTCTTCACTTTATTTTCACCCTGCTCCTACTGGCTACCAACCACTAATGCTACACAAGCATTCTGCTACTTTGTTATAATTCCCAGCCCCTGTCTTTGGAAATGTCCTGATATAAATAGGAAGATGTCACATATCCATGTGTTTTCATCTCCATTGACTTTGTACATGGATTTTTTTGCTGGTATGGCTGCACCCACCCCCACTGAAGCCTATATGGCTCTGCTTGTCTTCTCAGCAGCTATTTGGTACCATACTTACTGAACTACACACTTGATAATAGGCACATAGGTGGTGGATACATCTTAGTACACATTCAGGGACAGCTTCCATGGAAACATGCCTTTGAAGAAGAAATTATTTTAATTGGATGCTGCCGTATTTCCTTCTGTGAAATCTTTACCAATGACCTTTCTACCCAGTGCAGATCTTGCTATATCCTGCCTCAACTGACAGTGGGGACAAAAAACAAACAAGCAAACAAACAAACAAACAAGCAAAAAAAAAAAAAACCCTCAGACTTTGATTAAATTAGAGTCATGTTTCCAAAGACTCAATATTTAAAGATAAAACAGTTTAGGATTTTTGGCTCCAAGGAGCTTAGACCTAAACTTTGATGTTATGTAATCTAATCAGAGCAGATTAAACAGGGGTTGTTAGTTAACCCAACCTGATAGTTACTTCTACATTGTCTCTATGGGATAAATGTTATGTGGCTCTAAACAACTTAAAAGCAAACCTCTGAACCACAACAAACATTCCTTAAACTTCAGCACGTATATAGGATTGTGCTAGGTACTCAGTGTGTAAAGACAAAATCATGGCTACCCTAAAGAACGTCATGATTAAGCCGGACATGGCGGCACATGCCTGCAATTTCTGCAGTCTGCTAGGAGGAGGCAGGGAATTGACCAAAAGTTTGAGGCCAGCAAGTCTCTTGTCTCAAAAGGAAGTCATGATTAAGAGGATAGTAATTCATAATTGTTTTGGTGGGTATGAAAATATGATTGTGGTTAGGTTTTTAAAAGCTCTATTAGGGGTGGAGAGATGGCTCAAATGGGTAAAATACTTGTCACACAGTATACCTGCATAAACACAGTGCATGTATGTGTAACACACACATTCTTCCTTAGGATATATCTTAGTAAGTACTTATGGGTAACATTTCAGAGTGTTTGGGTTTTGCTTTAAGACACTTCAGGAGGGCCAGGCATGGTGGCACATGTTTTTAATCCCAGAACTCGGGGAGGCAAAGGCAAGAGGATCTCTGTGAGTATGAGGCCAGCCTGGTCTGCAGAGTGAGGTCTAGGACAGTCACTCCTGAATTACTTCAGTGTTTTTCCTGCAAAGACTTTCTTTTCTCATCACACCGAAACCATCAAAGGCAAGAAATCAACACTGACATACCACAGCCATGCAATTATCAAATCTCATGCAAGTTTCATCAACTGCCATTCACAAATAATAGATCTGGTTCAGAGTGAGACATTGCTTTCAATTGTGTGTTGAAATCCTATTTACTTGGCAAGAGCATCACATTTCCTTGATCTCTAGCACTTGAGAAATTACAGTTACTTTCTAGAATGTCCTTCTGTTAAGTTCATCTGATATTTCCTCATGATTAAGTTTAGGTTTGATCTTTGGTAGAACCAACACAGAAGCCATAATGTGTTCTTTTCATGTGTCCTACCAGGTAGCATATATTTCTGACTTGTCTATTAGTGGGGACATTAAACTCTGAGGGTTTCAGACTCCCATTATGGAGAGGAGAGGTAGGCATGAAATTCCACCCCTCCCTGAGGAGCTCACATCTTCTGGGAGGAGAAAGTTGGTTTTCTTTAAGGATGTAGCCTCTGAGAGGTTGACCAAGCAGAAGGTCACATATCCAGGAGTATGTTGGCAGTAGAGATTGGACTTAATGGGTTAAAAAAAAAAGTTAGGCACAAAACTGGTTAGGTAGGGAAGTGGTGGGCTAGATCTGGGAGGAGTTGGGAGATGGGGTGGATATGATCAAAATACACTGTACGAAGTTCTCAAAGAACTAAAAAAGAAAACAAATGGTATCCTCCAGGCTTCTTCACTGTAAACTTATTTATATATTTTTAACAGTAGCTTTTTACTACTAATATCTTTTTAATGATATTTTGTTGGGGAAGTTGCTTTATTTTTTTGTACTAGAGATTGAACCTAGGACTCTGTACTGGACAAGTGTCCCACCACTGAGCTATTATTATTATTTATTATTATTATTTTTTTTTCTAAGCTATTCTTTTTTGGGGGGTGGTTGGTTTTTTGAGACAAGGTCTCTCTGTGTTAGCCTTGGCTGTCCTGGACTCGCTTTGTAGACCAGGCTGGCCTCAAACTCACAGTGATCTACCTGCCTCTGCCTCCCAAGTGCTGGGATTAAAGGTGTGTGCCACCACCGCCTGGCAGCTATTCTTTTTTTTTTTTTTTTTTCCAGCTATTCTTTTTTAAGGCAGTGTTCCTATTACGTAGCCCAGGCTGCAGTGCGACTAGCCATTCTCCTGCCTTAGCCTCTTGGTTGCTTGGAATATGAGAATGAGCCATCATGCCTGGTGAGGGAGGTGTTTTAAATCTTTAAATATTCTATTTCTTTCCTTTTTCTTTCTTTTTTTTGGGGGGGGGGTTTGGTTTTTTGAGATGGTGTTTCTCTGTGTAGCCTTGGCTGTCCTGGATTCGCTTTGCAGACCAGGCTGGCCTCAAACTCACAGTGATCTGCCTGCCTCTGCCTCCCGAGTGCTGGGATTAAAGGTGTGTGCCACCACCGCCCGGCTAAATATTCTATTTCTTATCAAACTTTCTTTAAAAGAAATAATTTCATGTGTGTGAATGATTTTTGCCAGGTGCAGATAGTTTATGTTTGGCGTTCTGGGGACTCTTGAGAGGGTATAAATGTGAGAGCCTGGAGAGGGACTGTGGTGGCTACTGCTCCCCTGATGCTGTCCTTGCTGCTGCTGGGTCTTGCTGCTATTTTTGCTGTTGGTGGATTGTTTGATTGTTGGTTGCTGGATTGTTGGTTGCAGGTTGGAGATATTCTGATGAGGAAAATTGGACTTGCCTCAAGGAACTAGATGCCTTGAACGAAGTATGAAGTAGTTTAAAAAGATCCATATCTCCTTTCCCCTGTAACCTTCTTTCTCTCTTACCTAGTATTAGGGGGTGGGGTTGGAAGGGATTGGGGTGGAGAAGGGCAGTAGATATAGGAACCCAATAAAGTAGCCAAAAAGCCTGGTTACAAAGTATATTTTATAAATAACTAAGTTTATTTAAATTAATATTAATTTATCCCATTTGATCTTTTTATTTCACTCATTTGTTTCAAAGCACAATTTCTATTGAAGTGGGTTTGCTTTCATCTTAGGGTATAGGCTGCTGGAGTAATCACAGAGTGTCAGAGGATTTTACATGATAGGGGCTCCTTCCTCTCCCTACCTGTTTCTTAGCCTGGCCTCTGCTATTTGCAAGTTAGGCCAGGCCACTCCTGCCTTAGCGCTTTGACTTCTGTGCTGACTGTCTCTCATTGGAATGTTCTTGCCTCTGGTGTCCCCACACGGCACTTCAAGGTCAGATGTCACTGTCTCAATGAAGGATACCTTAAAAGCCTATTTAAAATTGTGAGTGCTTCCCATCCCATTTTCCTGCTCAATTTTCATTGCAGTTTCTAACATAATACCTCAACACTAAGTATTTCTTTCTAATGGTCTTTCTCTTCACCACACCTTCTAAACAGTTCCACAGGGGCAGAGATTGTTAATGTTTTGCTCATTATGTAATAAATACTTGTTGACTGAAGACAGTCATTCCCTGAGGTGGTTTGAATTCCCAAACTAAACACCACCATCTAGTGTTCATGAAAGGATGTGCTCATTAACCCAAGACTGACTCGCACTACGTGAAAAAAGTTGTGTTTTAATCAATTCTCCGTTACCCTGTTTTGTTTTTAAACATCACTCAGTGTTTTGTAAAAATCAAAACATTTATAGCTCTGAAACAGTCGCAGCATATACTGACTTCTCTGACAGTAACCTCTTCCTCCTTTTATCCAGCCTTCCAGAACTCTTATGCTAGTAAAAGTATCAAATAGGCCATGCATCTTTTTAAACTTTGAGGCAATTCCAAACCTCTCCCATAAACAAACAAGCAGAAGATCAGATAATTACTACAGCGATAGTTTTGCTTGTTGGTACACCCTTTCTCTAAAATATCAAAATACAAATGCTGTGGTCTGAATGTCCCCAATGAAACTCCTGTTACAGTTTACTCCCTATTGTGAGGTATTAGGAGGGTGGAGGGACAGGGCGACAGCTCAATAGGTAAAAATACTTGCTTTGCAAGCAAGGGGACCTGACTTTGGATACCTAGCACATAAAAGCTAGCTAGGCTTGGTGTTTTGCATCTTTTTGGTTACAGGGGTTGGGCAGAAACAGGCAGATTCTAGATTTCCTGGCCTGCTAAGCTAGCCAAAATAGTAAGCTGTGGATTCAGTGAGAGGCCTCGTCTCAAAAAGTAAGGTGGGGAACAATAGAGACAGACACTAATATGGACCTGTTCTCTCCATATGGGCATGCATGAGCAAGTGCAGCCATGCCGCCCCATGCACACACATGCACAATATACACACAGACTTAGACCTGGGAATGGGGACGATGACAAGGGATAGGAGAGTAAAGAAAATTATTTAGCTGTGGTATTTGATGATGAGATTCTGATAGATTAAATGAAGCCATTAATTGAGACACAAATTCAAGGGGACTCTGGCTTTATAAAATGAGAAAGAGAGACTATGACTCCTGGGCTCTCTTGGAACTTTATGCAAGAAGGACCTCTCAGACATGGCTGGGCAGTCTTGAACTTCTTAGTCTTCCACAAACCAAACACACCTTTATTCTTTACAAATCAGTCCACAGCATTGAGTTGTACCAAGAGAAAATGGACGAAAAACCCCAAGGGTGGTGGTGTACTTTTGTAATCTCAGCTTTCGGCAGGTAGAGGTAAAAGGATCAGAATTCAGTGTTAACCTGAGCTACAACGGGACTTTGAGGTCAATCTGGCTATGTGAGACCCTGTCAGAAAAGAAGAAGAAGAAGAAGAAGAAGAAGAAGAAGAAGAAGAAGAAGAAGAAGAAGAAGAAGAAAAGTAAAGCTCCCAAGTCACTGTGATAAAACAACTCCCTTAGATAGTAAGCGCGGTCTTCTGATGTAGAGCACATTGGTTTCTTTGGATATGATAAAGGAAAAGTGTAGAAAATGCAAGCTGCTGTCTTTTACTACTTAATAGTAGGTATTGAAAAGGACAGATACAGTTTTCACTCACTACTTATTGTGCTAGGTGCTACCCTGAAGCTCAGTGACTATTTTCTCAGTCCTTCAATGTAGAATTCCTTTAGTCAGCCTCATTTCTCAGGTGACACAGAGAAGCAACTTGGCTAAAGTCACGGAGCTACTAAATGCTAGAGACAGGGCTCCAAACAGTCAGTGGTCTCTATCGTACCTAAGCAAGAGCTCCTTTCCCAGGCCCTCGTCCACTCTCCCCACAAGGAATGGACGTGATGCTGCTTTATGCCAAAGTTCTTGGTCTAAGCAAAGAGATTAATTAAAAAGGCAGTTTTTTTTAAAAAACCAGGTAGAATGATTTGAGCTTCCAAATTACCAATACATATATCCATTTCTTGAATTTGGTTCATCTCAGCTTATGTGAAAGATCTGCCACCATGCCTGATTTTATGTGATGCTGGAGTTGAAGCTCCTGACTTCATGCATGCTAGGCAAGCATTCTACCCACTGAACAAATTAATCTCCAGCCTTTTGTATAGCTAACCAATAACCCCTGAGTTCCTCTATCATGACACTCAAAAGCTCTGTGTGTGTGTGTGTGTGTGTGTGTGTATCTGTTTTATTGAGCACTAAAATTATACTATGCCTAGCGTATACAATATAGGTCTTTGTTTCTGTTTGTTTTTTGAGACAGGGTTTTTCTACATAGCCTTCGCTGTCCTGAAACTCACTCCGTAGACCAGGGTGGCCTTGAACTCACAGAGATCCGCTTATCTTTGCCTCCCAAGTGCTGGATTAAAAGTGTGTGCCACCACTGCCTTACTACGTTATACTTCTAGAAGGTGCATTAATGCCCCTAGATTTCGGACTGATGGAGTCTTTGAGATGATATTTGGGGTTTCCTGGCTCTACAGATGATTCTGGAAATGAAGCTCCTCTCACCATTCTGGCCATTGGGAATTACTCTTCTAAATGTCTGTATTACTAATTTTTGGCTGTTGTGCTGGGGACTGAAACCAAGGTGTTGCACATGCTAGAGACAAACTCTACCACTGAGCTATAACCCTCATACTGACTGGAAAATATCTAAAGTACAAAGTTATTTGGGGGAAAAAGAGGTCATTCTCAGCCGGGGTCAGGGGTGCACATCTCTGATCCCAACACTTAGGGAGGCAGAGGCAACTGGATTGCTGTGAGTTCCAGGCCAGTCTGGTGTACAAAGTGAGTCCAGGACAGCCAAGGCTACACAGAGAAACCCTGTCTCGGGATGGCGGAGGGAGGAAGAGGTCATTCTCTGTCTCATTTTGACAGAGGTCTTCTCACACAGAGTCTCAGCCCCACTCTGTACTACAGCAGAGATTTCTATCAGGCTTTAGGAATTTGTCCGCTTATGTGTACTGTGCTCACATCTGGAAACCATCAACCTAGAGGAATAAATTTTTGTTGTTTTTGAGACAGGGTTTCTGTGTGTAGCAGCTTTGGCTATCCTGGGACTCACTTTGTAGACCAGACTGGCTTCAAACTCACAGAAATCCACCTGCCTCTGCCTCCTGAGTGATATGATTAAAGATGGGGGCTACTATACCCTTTAATGCTTGTTTTTTATTTTATGGGTTTACTTTATCTTAGTCACATATTTTATTATATTTTATTTTATGTATATGTGTTATGTGTATTTCATGTGCCTGAGCGCATGTCTGTGCATTACATATGCAGTGCCCATGGAGGCACGAAGAGGGTTTTAGATCTTCTGGAAAAAAAAAAAAAAAAAAAAAAAAAAAGATCTTCTGGAAATAGAGTTGCAGACCATTGGTGAACCACCATGTGGGTTGCTGGGAATCAAACCCAGGTCCTGTGGAAGAGCATCTCTCTAGCCCCTAGGGGGATATTTTGTAAAAGTAAAGCCTCAGAGTCATTTGGGCTGCAGGATTCTTTCCTTTTGCAAACTACAGATGAGCACTTCAAGGAATATTATGTAAAAACCTAATTATACGAAGATCAAATATAATTTCAGAAGACTAGTAATTAACAAGTCTACTAATGGGACTGTGTGTCTTTTGTTGTAAGTTGCACGTGTGAAACGTCTCCACGAATTATATGTGTAAAGTAGCTCTAAGAATTCTTTGATGGACGCTACCTAATCTTCATTAGCTTTCCATAAAATTAACCAGCGGCCTTAAGATTTTACTATGTTATCCACATGCCAGCCTCCATAACCTCAAAGGCATTCTCTGAATAAGCCGTACTTCTTGCATAAAAGAAAACGGGCTTAAGCTTAGCTGAGTTGGTTAGCTATACAAGAGGCTGGAGATGTGGCTCGGTGGGTAGAGTGCTTGCCTAGCATGAAGTCCCAAGCTTCATCTCCAGCACCACATAAAGTCAGGCATGGTGGCAGACCTTGCTGCCTCAGGGGGTGGAGGCAGGGTGATCACCCTTCCTCACATAGAAAGTTTAAGGCCAGCATACTCCCCTCCCCCCAACTAAACAAAACCAAATCCCACTAACGTTATCAAAAGAAGAAAATATGAGATCCCCAGCCTTAGAGGTGTTTTAAAATAATAAGGTGTATATTTGGATGAACAGGTGTCCAGGGTCCTAAAGTCACAGCCACTTTGTTTTTCTAGTTTTATAATCTTTCCCCCCCAAAGGATTTATTTATTTATTATGCACACAGTGTTCTGTCTGCATGTAGTGCCTTCAGGCCAGAAGAGGACACCAGATCTCATTACAGATGGTTGTGAGCCACCATATAGTTGCTGGGAATTGAACTCATGACCTTTGGAAGAGCAGCCAGTGCTCTTAACCTCTGAGCCATCTCTCCAGCCCTAGGTTTATAATCTTTTTTGTTTTGTTTTGTTTGTTTTTGTTTTTCAAGACAGGGTTTCTCTGTGTGGCCTTGGCCATCCTGGACTCACTTTGTAGACCAGGCTGGCCTCAAACTCACAGGGATCCGCCTGCCTCTGCCTCCCGAGTGCTGGGTAGTTTTATAATCTTATAATCTGACTAAACTACTTTATTTTTTGGTTTTTCGAGACAAGGTTTCTCTGTGTAGCCTTGGGCTCTGCAGACCAGATTGGCCTCGAACTCACAGAGATCTGCCTGCCGCTGCCTCTCAAGTGCCTGGCCTGAAACTACTTTTTACCGTAACTCATCAACAATGAGTTTTAACCATCTAGGCTTGGCAAGAATTCCTCGCCCTGTTAAGATACTGTGTGAGCATCTTGGGACCACTTTACAGAACCAGTTTTGATAGACTAACAGCAGAGAAATTATTTAATTTGATGATATATAATATCACACCAGATAATTCAGATGCTAAATATATATATTTTTTCTTTCTTTCTTTTTTCTTACCTCTGGGTTTGACCAAGCTGGTTGGTTAATTCCTCTTGCTAAACCACACAGTCACTCACTCTTCTTTCTCATACTTTGATAATTGTCATCAGCTATTGTTATCTTTCTTTTTCTTTCCTTTTGCAAATTACAGGTTAAGCAAGAAGGCCACTTACCTTGAAAGTTTTCTTTCTCTTCCTCCTCCTGCTTTCCCTCCCCCTCCCCCTCTCTTTCTCTGGCATAGGCTCTCACTATATAGTCAGGGCTGGTCTGGAACTCTGAATCTAGACCAGGCTTGCTTTCAACTTGCACGGCTGCCTCCTGAATGCTGGGAATATGGACATGAGTCACCACACACCTTACTTGAAAGTTGGCTTCTTTACAGCCAATTGCACCGTGCTCCTGCTGGCTGAGTAAAAAAGAAGTACCAAGAATAAAATACCTGCAATACAAGTGCGAACCTTTCATACAATCTAAGAATCGGCTCCAACCCACTTTCCTTCAGAACTAAGGGTCTCTTTAAAAGGGTGACTATTTGATAGAGAATTTATGAGCTCTCATAAAAGGATCATAACACTAAACATAATTCTGTGAAACTGTAAGTCTACCATAAAACATCTGACACATAATTTTTATCTTTCAAGAGGTCATGGGGAAAATCTGGTTACTTTAATTTCAAACACGTGACTTCATCTTCATTACCATATTTGGATTTGCTCCACATTGTTTGGATTTGGTTCAAAGTAGCTGGAGAACCAGGAAGCTTAATATTTTTCTCTCAGCACATCACACTTTTTGAATGACAGTGGAATGGACTGGTGGGTTAATGGGTAGATTTTTGGGAAAATTAGTGATTTTGCCATTTGTGTGTGTGTATTGATAAACTCTTTGCACAACACTACAGAGAAATAAAGTGTGAAGCTGGAGAAAAGGGCGCAGCAAGGCTGAAGCAATAACAAAACAAAAACAAAAACAAAAAAATCAAACATCCTCCCTCCCCCCAGCGTTCTAGCCCTTGCATGTCCAATCTCCAACCGTGTAAGCTTCCCTCTACAGGTAAGGGACGGAAGAAGCTACTTTTTGGTGAAACAGAAATGCCAGTTAGTTTGCGAGAGAAGCATTTTACTCACAGAGGTATGTCCCGCAGCAACTGTATCTTTATTTGTATTTTAAAAGACTTTTTCCTTTGTGATATATAGGAATTAGGTGGTCATAATCAGCAATGTCAAACAGACTTCAAGGCTAGGTAAGATCTAACGATTTGTCAACAAGGCAAGGGTTTTAAAGTGAGTACGCAGATACCTAGAGGTCCAGAAACCAACCAACCAACCAACTAACCGCTTTAGGGGTCTACTCCCTACAAGTTAACCATAAACCCCATAAATGGCACAATTTCGGATTCCACAGCTTTGTGAATTATCACTTTTCAGGAGTGGAGATTGGGAAACTACGGGCAGGGTTGGGAAGGTTATGGGCGCCAGCATTGGGGACTTTTCTAAGGTTGCTGACGAAATATGGTGCAGAAGTAAAACTGCCTCAAATCCCCACGAGCAGCTTTCACTCCAGGCTCAGGTTAGTCGCGCACAAGCGTGGACAGGGACCTACACACCCTACTATGTGCAGGTAGCCACTCGCACAAGGAAAGGTCCTTGCGCTCAGGGCTCGTCCGGGAGCCCGCAGTCGGGAAGGAATCTCCCGGTCAGCCCCGTAGCGTTGACGGGCGTCGCAACGGGCCAATGGATGTGCCGGAGGCGGGACTGGTAGGCCTGGGGGGGCGGGATTTCCCGCGCGGCGGTCGCTGAGCGCAGGGCTGGGGCGGCGGCGGCGCCTGCGAGAGGGCGGGTCGGGTCAGCTGCTGCAGGCGGGGCCGCGCGCCGTGCTGTGGGCGGCTGCTGAGTGTCCTGCCGCCGCCCAGCCTTCGCCACGATGCCGGGGATCGACAAGCTGCCCATTGAAGAGACCCTGGAGGACAGTCCGCAGGTGAGGTGCGGGCGGCGGATGAGGACAGCGCGCGGCCTAGTGCGGGCCTGGAGCCTTAGGTGTCCCCGGCCCAGGTGGGCGCCGCCGCCCGGGGTCGCTGCCTGCCGGGGCCGCGCCCTACACTCCCGGGCGAGAGGCCCGCGCGGGCCCGTGAGGCTGGGCCACGGGTGGGGACCGAGCGGCCGCCGCTGTCTCCGGTGGGGCCTGGCGCTTTGGTCCGCGCCTGGTCTCCTTTGCGTTTCACGGGAGGCGCTGCTTTTATCGCGATGGTACGATGTGAGATAAGTCCTGGTCCTGGCGTTTTCGGAGGAGGCCCGGCATTCAGGGGGCGACCGTGGGTAGTTTTCTTCGGAAGGGGCTGCGAGTGTGCAGCGTCTCGCTCCCCGCCTTGTGTCCGTGTCCGAGTCTGCGGCCGGTGGCTGTCACTTGAGCTGTGCACGGCGGGCGACGAAAGGCGCCTGTGTTGCTGAGCCTTGGGTTGCAGACTTGGCTCGCATAAGCTCATCAAAATAAAAGCCTTTTTTTTTTTTTTTTTTTTTTGTGCGTTGGGAATGATGCTGGTGTGGTTGCTTTAGCTGAAGACAGTTTTGGGAAAATAAAAGCCAAATAAAATACAATCCAGTTTATTTTAAGAGGTGTTGGGGCCTCTGTCTTGTGTAAACTTCATCCTTAAGCCAGCCTTTCTATATAGTAAGGGATACAAAACAATGTTGCTGGTGGATATTTAAAGTGTTACTTGCTAAGGAATACATATTTCATATGCATAGTTTAATATGCCCCCCCCCCCCAAACAAAAAAAGGAAAAGAGAAAGGCTAGCGCTTGTTTTCCTGGATGGCACTTTTGCCATGGATTCTGTGCCAGTTTTGATTTCCAGGTTGAAATTGGGCTGTGATTGAAGAATTGATTGACTCTTTTCTCTGAAAGCTATCTTCATAGGCCAGTTGCGTGGAGGTAATGTACTCTTATCAGACAGTGTGAGAAAGAAAAAAAACCACATTTTGGTTTATCTCATAGCCAGTTTAGATTTTGCTTAATGACTTTCTCAGTGTAAAATCTTAAGCTATATTTGTTTTTTTTGTTTTTTTTTTTTTTTTTGGTTTTTCGAGACAGGGTTTCTCTGTGTAGCCTTGGCTGTCCTGGACTCACTTTGTAGACCAGGCTGGCCTCGAACTCACAGCGATCCACCTGCCTCTGCCTCCCAAGTGCTGGGATTAAAGGCGTGCGCCACCACGCCCGGCTAAGCTATATTTGTTTCAGGTGATTTGCTACAAATTTGTGGTTGTATTGGTCAGATTTTATCATTTTACTTGCTTAAAATTCAGATTCAATAAGCAGTCTGAACTTCTTTTGCCCAGCTAACTTTATATAGCCCATAAAGACTATAAAGAGGATGGGTTACACACTGCCTTATCTATGGCTTTTGATGTAGAGATAATCTAGATTTTTCCATGTAATTTACAACTTGAATCAGTCTCATTCTGTAGTCCAAGATGGCTTCAAACAGGAGCTTCTGCCTCTGTCATCCTGAGTGCTGATTGCAAGCTTAAACCACAAGTACTTTCTGTTGTTGTTATTGTTGCTATTTTTTAAATTAAACTTTAAAAAAATGTATATGGGCGTTCCGTTAGCAAGTTTTTACTTATCACTTACATGCCGGTTGCCACAGACTTCAGAAGAGGGTGTTGGATCTCCTGGAACTGGAGTTACTGATGGTTGAGCCATCATGTGGGTGCTGGGAATTGAACTTAGATTCTCCAGAAAAGCAGTCACAGTCTTAACCACCGAGCTCTCTTTCTGGCTCCTGTTTTTTTAATCTAAATGATTTTTTTTTTTTTGTCTTGAGCACTGGATCAAAAATCTTGTACTTGCCATGCAAATGCTGTACCACTAGGATAAATCCTCAGAGTTGCTTTTATTTAATGTTTTGTGTATGTGTTTGTACATTTCTGATTGTGTGCTTATGTGCTTGGAGGCCCAAAATTGATTCATCTTCCTTGATTGCTTTCTATGTATTCATTGAGACACCATCTTTCTCTGAATCCTGGCTTTGCTAATTCAGCTAGTATAGCTAGCCAGCTTGCCCCAAGTATCCAATCTTTGTCTTATAAGTGCTGAGAGTACATGTGACCTCTGCACCTGCCCAGTTTTTACATGGGTTCTGGGGAATCCGGACTCCAGCCCTCAAGCTTTGAGGCTTTGATCTACTGAGCCACCTTCCCAGCCCTGTTAGTATGTGATTATTTACATATGTGCCGGTCCTGGTGTATATGTATGCATGTAGAGGCTAGAGGAGGACCTCAGGTGTAGTTCCTCCTCAGCTTCTCGCTTGTTTTTTTGAAATAGTGCCTCCCATTGAGACTTAGGTCTCTCATGGGATCATGTAGGCCAGGCTGGCTGGGCAGTAAGCCCCAAGGATCTGCTCGTCTATGCCTTCCCAACACTGGGGGATACATGCCTCATACCTGCCACCATACCCAGCTTTTTACATTGGTGCTTTATAACTTAAATGCCTTCACAGTATTCTGAATTAAAAATTTCAACACTGCACTTAAGTGATTTAACAGGGTTATCTTATTTGAAATGTTTTTATTTAACATAACAATGAGTTTTATTGACATTTCCATTTTTACTATATTTGCCCCACTTACCTCTCGTTCCCCTTTCTCTTCCCAGCTAGTCGTCTTTAAAAACGATCTTTGTTTTTGTTTTGTGAGGAAAATCTTGTGTTCAGGATAGCCTGAGAGATCCTCCTGTGTCAGCCTCCAGAATAGTTGGAACTACAGCCGATGCACCATATCTAGCTCCTATTGTACTTGCAGAGTTTCCCCAAAGTTTTGCTTTTATAAAGAGGGCTGAGATGAATACTTTTGTGTATATTTTCATCTCAGTTTATCTAGAAAATAATCTAATAAAAATAACAAAGAATATGAAAACTCTCAAAGTGCCTAATGTACACTTTTAAAAAATATTTTTTGTGTTTTGGTCTTTTTTTTTTTTTTTTTTTTTTTTTTTTTTTTTTTTTTTTTTTGAGACAGAGTCTATTTGTGTTAGCCTTGGCTGTCCTGGACTCACTTTGTAGACCAGCTGGCCTTGAACTCACAGCGATCCACCTGCCTCTGCCTCCTGAATGCTGGGATTAAAGGTTTGCACCATCACGCCCAGCCTTAATGTATACTTCTTAAAAAAAATTAGATCTTTCAATCCTAATTAAAAGTGACCCATTGGGCTGCGGATGTAGGTTAGAGACGGCAGAACTCTGGTCTAGTAGTCAAGGCTATCGTGTCTTAGTGCCGCTGCTCCACCCAGCCCCAACACAGTGGAAAAACTAGAGCTTGGAAGACATGGAAAACCCTAAATTGTAGTTATCTTTTTAAGATTTGTTTTTTTATTGTTGGGGCTTTAATTCAGCTTTATTGCTGGCTTTTTTTTTTTTTTTTTTTTTTAAGATTTATTATTGTGTATATAGTGCTCTGCCTGCATGTACCCCTGCAGGCCAGAAGAGGGCATCAGATCACACTATAGATGTGTTGTGAGCCACCGTGTGGCTGCTGGGAATTGAACTCAGGACCTCTGGAAGAGCAGTCAGTGCTTTTAACCTCTGAGCCATCTCTCCAGCCCTTTGCTGGCTTGTTTGTTTGTTTGCTTATTGAGACAGGGTTTCCATGTATATCCTTGACTGTCCTGGAACTTACTCGGTAGACCAGGCTGTCCTTGGACTCAGAGATCTGCCTGCCTCTGCCTCCTGAGTGCTGGGGTTAATGGTGTGCACCATTACTGCCCTGCTCTCTGTCTCTTTTTTAAAAGTTTTGATTTACGATAAAGTTTGCACAGTCCAAATCTAACTAATTTAACATAAGGGTATTTTTTTTTTCTGGTTTTTAGAGACAGGGTTTCTCTGTGTAGCCTTGGCTGTCCTGGACTTGATTTGTAGACCAGGCTGGCCTCATAACTCACAGCGATCCACCTGCCTCTGTCTCCTGAGTGCTGGGATTAAAGGTGTGTGCCACCACACCCGGCTAACATGAGGGTATTTAAAGTTATATACCTCAAACACACCAGTCTGGCAAGAGATCTGAAGGAGAAAAAATTTAAGCATGTACTAGGACATGCCTTGTCTGTGTTTTGAAAATAGGAATCACAATGAATCTTGTTAGTTGATTAATTAATTATTCCTATTCTTGTCTTTTAAGACAAGGTTTCTCTGTGTAGACCTGGCTGTCTTGGAACTCATTTTGTAGACCAAGTTGGTTTTGAACTCAGAGATCTGCCTGCCTGTACCTCCTGAGTGCTGGGATTAACAGCATGTGCC